>NC_086451.1:225208997-225518997 GCF_028390025.1 Pseudophryne corroboree | reverse complement strand
TGATGTAATAAAGACACATTTGCATTTAAAACATTTAACATATCCAACCAATCAGGTGTCGGCGTTGCCGACGGAGACACCACAATCATCTGCTCCACCTCCTCCTTAGATGAGCCTTCCGCTTCAGACATGCCGACACATGCGTACCGACACCCCCACACACTCAGGGATATATCTATATGGAGACCGTTCCCCAATAAGGCCCTCTGGAGAGACAGAGAGAGAGAGTATGCCAGCACACACCCAGCGCCAACTGACACTGGAAACAAAATTCCCAGATAAAAACAGCGCTTTTATAAATATATATATATATATATATATATATATATATATATATCCATGCAAAGGATCCGGCACTCCAACCATAAATTGTTGTAGATGCTCTGGTGCCTTCTTTGAGGGGTCTGCGCCCCAGCACATGCAGCAAATAAACAGGAAGCGGCACTCAGAGACGTGGTAAGTAGTGCATAAATAAAGCAACCAAGCTTTAATATATCATCACATCATCAATGTTTCGGGGTTGTCCCCCTTCATCAGGATAACAACAAGTGAGCACAAAACAAACTTTATACCTTACCCCCACCAATGGAAAATATTCAGTATTCCCGCCAGCGTCCGCGCAGACCTCCGCCACTCCCCCCTGCATACACGGCTATTGCCGGAAGAGGAAGTGACGCGGACCACCAAACAGACTGCTGGGTGTGTTACCATGGAGACGCGGCACTGCTCG
Organism: Pseudophryne corroboree; assembly: GCF_028390025.1. NCBI lineage: Eukaryota > Metazoa > Chordata > Amphibia > Anura > Myobatrachidae > Pseudophryne > Pseudophryne corroboree. Next base: position 225,518,267 of record NC_086451.1, on the reverse strand, counting down.
TATACCAGGAAGCCGCCAGCGTTGTCACGGAAACCCGTGCGTCGTAAGCTGGTTAAACTAAAGAATCTAAGTGCACATAGCAGCAAACCATGTTAGCCGCATCCCGTCTACCAGCAGTGTCAGATCATCCATCTTATAACCATAAATACATACATAAAAAAACGCAACAAAAAACTAACATTATTACAGACAAATAAAACTAATCTGCATCCCATAGAATCCGCTGCTACATTGTTATCAATTTTAGGTCAAATGTCAAGAATAACATTCTCACATGCTAAATTGTATATATCATGTGACACGCAACTAGTGCCTCAACGAGTACATAAAGGTCTAATGATAAACTCTATATACACTGTCTACACATGTATACAAGGGTATGAATTTAAACTTGAATCAAATTTCTAAACAATTATATGTTACCCCTGTAATTGTTTTATACCGTGTCATCTTATGTCAAACATGTATACCACACCAGCCTGATATGGACACATTCAAAGAAAACAATTGAGACCCATGGTCTCATTCAGGCCTTTAGGGGCCATGGTGTCCAGGCGGTAAATCCACCGGGCCTCCAGCTGTAGTAATCTTTTATGTCTATCACCACGTCGCAGTGATAGGGGTACATGATCGATAATTTTATAACGTATGGTGGCCACACCATGTCCCAATCGGGCAAAATGGCGTGCCACCGGTTGTTCATTATTCCCTGTAGAAAGTGCGGCTCTAATGGCCGCCCTATGTTGTGCCATCCTCTCTTTAAACTGGCACACCGTTTTGCCTACATACTGGAGCCCGCACGGGCAGAACAGCACATAAATCACAAATTTAGAAGAACAACTAAGGGGCCATCCGATTTTAAATCTCTTACCCGTCTGGGCATGCACAACAGTGTCCCCAGTCTGGAGGTACCCACATGTCGTGCATCCCAGACAACGATAGCATCCGTTTTTTCTAGTTAGAAAATTTGATGTCTTGTTTTGACCTAACCCCGTGATGTCGGTCCGGACAATAATGTCCTTGATGTTCTTACTTCTAGAATGGCCTGCAAGCAAGCGAGTGCCATGCAGGCTTTTCAAGCCTGGATCAGATGTCACCAACGGCCACCATGATTTGACATATTTCTTTTTTGCCGTGCTTTGTGTATTAAATTCCGTGATCCACGGGATGGAGTTCTGTAAAGACTCCTTCTTACGCTTTGTGCTGGACTCTGACAAGAGGGTTTGGCGTGTGTGGCCTATTGCCCTGTTTTTGGCTTTTTCTAACTCAAGGATAGGATAGCCCTTGTCTAGAAATTTTTTTGTCATAATTTCCAACTGCCTCACGGTATCCTCTGGGTCACTAGTGGTCCTACATACCCTCAAATATTGAGAATATGGCAGACCCCTAACAGTAGACCTTGGGTGGAAGCTGTTATACCTAAGCAGGCTATTTCGGTCCGTAGGCTTCGTATACAATGTTGTTTGTATCCGTTGCTGGACAATCAAAATTTTTATATCTAGATAATGAATCTCTGTGGTGCTGGTGTTGTATGTGAGTTTAATTGGACTAGAAGACTTATTGTGATTATCAATGTGTGTGAGTAAACATTGCAAGTCCCCGTCCCAGAATACCAGGAGATCGTCAATATACCTGTAGTACACAAACATGCCCTCTGCTATACTAGCATTCTCAAAAAATAATTCTCGTTCCACTTCCCACATAAATGAGTTGGCTAGTGACGGTGCCACTGCCGATCCCATAGCACAGCCGGTTTTCTGGCGGTAAAACCGGCCATCAAATAAAAAATAATTGTGCGTGAAGGTGAACATGAGAAGGCTCAAAAAGAATTCTATATCAGGACCCCTGTACAGTGAATTATTGACCAATAAATGTCTCACAGCCTCAACACCTGCCCGGTGAGGAATGCAGGTATAGAGGCTGGAGACGTCAAGTGTCACCATAGTGACAGTCGCAGGAACAATCTGTAACTCCTCCAGATGTCTGAGCAACATTGTGGAATCTTTGAGGTAGGAGAAGGTACTCTGGATGCATGGTTGTATGAACAAGTCTAAGTATATGGATACTGGCTCACACAAAGACCCCCTGGCAGACACAATGGGCCTGCCAGGAGGTCTTAGTGGGTCCTTGTGGATTTTCGGTATCGTGTAAAATATTGGTACTTTTGGGAACCCAGTTTTTAATTTACCACATATACCACTTGAAATAACCCCATCAGTGACCGCCTTATCCAAAATACAATCCAATTCGCTCTTATATTGATCTGTTGGATCATGATCAAGTGAACAATAGGTATCAATATCATTAAGCAACCGTAAACATTCAGTACGATATTCATCTATACCCAACACAACAATTGAACCCCCCTTGTCAGCACCGCGTATTATTATGTCTTGCCTTTCTCCCAATGATTTAAGAGCTAAACGTTCTTGTTTAGTTAAATTGGGATGAATCTGACTAGGGCTAGGACATTGCATAGACTCCACCATGCGGCAGAACGTTTTGATAGAGGGGTTGGTTGTGATGGGTTCAAACTGCGATCTCGGTCCAAGTTTATGTAACTCTCGAGGAAGTACTTCGGATGGAGAAATGTCCAATTTTTTATCATGGTATTCCCTGAGCTTGAGGGTGCGTTGTAGTTTAAAGTTCTCAATCTTGTCATAGAACATATCTGGCTGGTTTGTGGGCACGAAAGACAGCCCCTTACTCAAGACCCCAATTTCAGAAGGTGTTAGAATGCATGAGGAATGATTAAAGATTAAGTCTTTTTCCCTTTTGGCGGCTTCTGTGCGTGCTTGCCGCCTTTGTTGCCCGCCCCTCCTTGTGCGTGACCTTTTCGGGTGGTATATCTTGCCCGGGTGTTCACGCCTAAAGGGGAATGTGATTTTCTTGATGTTGAGGCAGTAGAAGAACGTTCACCTGTCTCACTAGCCGAACTGGCGGTGTTCCTAGAGAAATTCCTACGTTTATAATGTGATGTTTTTGCTGGGCCCCTCTGTTCATTATTTGAAGAACCCAGCCAAGATTGATTCCCATGAGGAATTGTTCCAGGAATGGTATAAGCTTAGAAAGCGTGATCTGGACTTTACCTTTCACGGACGCACTTTATCTGACTATTTCCGCTCTAAATTAATTCCCCGCGGTTTTAGAATTCATAACATGCCCACCATTGGTCGCAACAGCATTCCTTTCTGCAAAAAGTGGATTTCCATTTTAAATAAATGTTCAATGGATCTGATTTTATTGGTAATCGAGGAATCCACAAGGGAATGCGCTGCTACCAAAGAGAAATTACTGGTGTTTGAGACTGCTAATAAAAAGAAATTAGAGAAAGATAAAACCGTTAATTGGGTGGAGAAATTGGAGACCCAAATACAGTCTTACCAAAATGAATTAATTAAATTTAAAAAACAGAAATTGTTGAAAGTCCAACAGGACTATGAGTTACACCGGGTATACTCTTGGCTGGGTTCTTCAAATAATGAACAGAGGGGCCCAGCAAAAACATCACATTATAAACGTAGGAATTTCTCTAGGAACACCGCCAGTTCGGCTAGTGAGACAGATGAACGTTCTTCTACTGCCTCAACATCAAGAAAATCACATTCCCCTTTAGGCGTGAACACCCGGGCAAGATATACCACCCGAAAAGGTCACGCACAAGGAGGGGCGGGCAACAAAGGCGGCAAGCACGCACAGAAGCCGCCAAAAGGGAAAAAGACTTAATCTTTAATCTTTCCTCATGCATTCTAACACCTTCTGAAATTGGGGTCTTGAGTAAGGGGCTGTCTTTCGTGCCCACAAACCAGCCAGATATGTTCTATGACAAGATTGAGAACTTTAAACTACAACGCACCCTCAAGCTCAGGGAATACCATGATAAAAAATTGGACATTTCTCCATCCGAAGTACTACCTCGAGAGTTACATAAACTTGGACCGAGATCGCAGTTTGAACCCATCACAACCAACCCCTCTATCAAAACGTTCTGCCGCATGGTGGAGTCTATGCAATGTCCTAGCCCTAGTCAGATTCATCCCAATTTAACTAAACAAGAACGTTTAGCTCTTAAATCATTGGGAGAAAGGCAAGACATAATAATACGCGGTGCTGACAAGGGGGGTTCAATTGTTGTGTTGGGTATAGATGAATATCGTACTGAATGTTTACGGTTGCTTAATGATATTGATACCTATTGTTCATTTGATCATGATCCAACAGATCAATATAAGAGCGAATTGGATTGTATTTTGGATAAGGCGGTCACTCATGGGGTTATTTCAAGTGGTATATGTGGTAAATTAAAAACTGGGTTCCCAAAAGTACCAATATTTTACACGATACCGAAAATCCACAAGGACCCACTAAGACCTCCTGGCAGGCCCATTGTGTCTGCCAGGGGGTCTTTGTGTGAGCCAGTATCCATATACTTAGACTTGTTCATACAACCATGCATCCAGAGTACCTTCTCCTACCTCAAAGATTCCACAATGTTGCTCAGACATCTGGAGGAGTTACAGATTGTTCCTGCGACTGTCACTATGGTGACACTTGACGTCTCCAGCCTCTATACCTGCATTCCTCACCGGGCAGGTGTTGAGGCTGTGAGACATTTATTGGTCAATAATTCACTGTACAGGGGTCCTGATATAGAATTCTTTTTGAGCCTTCTCATGTTCACCCTCACGCACAATTATTTTTTATTTGATGGCCGGTTTTACCGCCAGAAAACCGGCTGTGCTATGGGATCGGCAGTGGCACCGTCACTAGCCAACTCATTTATGTGGGAAGTGGAACGAGAATTATTTTTTGAGAATGCTAGTATAGCAGAGGGCATGTTTGTGTACTACAGGTATATTGACGATCTCCTGGTATTCTGGGACGGGGACTTGCAATGTTTACTCACACACATTGATAATCACAATAAGTCTTCTAGTCCAATTAAACTCACATACAACACCAGCACCACAGAGATTCATTATCTAGATATAAAAATTTTGATTGTCCAGCAACGGATACAAACAACATTGTATACGAAGCCTACGGACCGAAATAGCCTGCTTAGGTATAACAGCTTCCACCCAAGGTCTACTGTTAGGGGTCTGCCATATTCTCAATATTTGAGGGTATGTAGGACCACTAGTGACCCAGAGGATACCGTGAGGCAGTTGGAAATTATGACAAAAAAATTTCTAGACAAGGGCTATCCTATCCTTGAGTTAGAAAAAGCCAAAAACAGGGCAATAGGCCACACACGCCAAACCCTCTTGTCAGAGTCCAGCACAAAGCGTAAGAAGGAGTCTTTACAGAACTCCATCCCGTGGATCACGGAATTTAATACACAAAGCACGGCAAAAAAGAAATATGTCAAATCATGGTGGCCGTTGGTGACATCTGATCCAGGCTTGAAAAGCCTGCATGGCACTCGCTTGCTTGCAGGCCATTCTAGAAGTAAGAACATCAAGGACATTATTGTCCGGACCGACATCACGGGGTTAGGTCAAAACAAGACATCAAATTTTCTAACTAGAAAAAACGGATGCTATCGTTGTCTGGGATGCACGACATGTGGGTACCTCCAGACTGGGGACACTGTTGTGCATGCCCAGACGGGTAAGAGAGTTAAAATCGGATGGCCCCTTAGTTGTTCTTCTAAATTTGTGATTCATGTGCTGTTCTGCCCGTGCGGGCTCCAGTATGTAGGCAAAACGGTGTGCCAGTTTAAAGAGAGGATGGCACAACATAGGGCGGCCATTAGAGCCGCACTTTCTACAGGGAATAGTGAACAACCGGTGGCACGCCATTTTGCCCGATCGGGACATGGTGTGGCCACCATACGTTATAAAATTATCAATCATGTACCCCTATCACTGCGACGTGGTGATAGACATAAAAGATTACTACAGCTGGAGGCCCGGTGGATTTACCGCCTGGACACCATGGCCCCTAAAGGCCTGAATGAGACCATGGGTCTCAATTGTTTTCTTTGAATGTGTCCATATCAGGCTGGTGTGGTATACATGTTTGACATAAGATGACACGGTATAAAACAATTACAGGGGTAACATATAATTGTTTAGAAATTTGATTCAAGTTTAAATTCATACCCTTGTATACATGTGTAGACAGTGTATATAGAGTTTATCATTAGACCTTTATGTACTGTTGAGGCACTAGTTGTGTGTCACATGATATATACAATTTAGCATGTGAGAATGTTATTCTTGACATTTGACCTAAAATTGATAACAATGTAGCAGCGGATTCTATGGGATGCAGATTAGTTTTATGTGTCTGTAATAATGTTACAGTTTTTTGTTGCGTTTTTTTATGTATGTATTTATGGTTATAAGATGGATGATCTGACACTGCTGGTAGACGGGATGCGGCTAACATGGTTTGCTGCTATGTGCACTTAGATTCTTTAGTTTAACCAGCTTACGACGCACGGGTTTCCGTGACAACGCTGGCGGCTTCCTGGTATACGAGCAGTGCCGCGTCTCCATGGTAACACACCCAGCAGTCTGTTTGGTGGTCCGCGTCACTTCCTCTTCCGGCAATAGCCGTGTATGCAGGGGGGAGTGGCGGAGGTCTGCGCGGACGCTGGCGGGAATACTGAATATTTTCCATTGGTGGGGGTAAGGTATAAAGTTTGTTTTGTGCTCACTTGTTGTTATCCTGATGAAGGGGGACAACCCCGAAACGTTGATGATGTGATGATATATTAAAGCTTGGTTGCTTTATTTATGCACTACTTACCACGTCTCTGAGTGCCGCTTCCTGTTTATTTGCTATATATATATATATATATATATAGATGCAGTGGTGGCCGGCACTCCGTTTATTGCTGCGTAATGGCCTGGGTGCCCTCCTTACCACTACAAGTGGAATTTACAGTTGGAGGAAAGCTGGCGGCACTCTCAGGACTCTCAGTTACAAGACTCTCAGTTACAAGACTCAAATGTATATGAATTACTGCAGGGCGACCCAACACAGCAGTACAAGACTGAACTAGAGGTCATCCTAAAACAAGCTGTAGCTTCAGGTATTATATCTGAACAAATTAGTCGTAATCTGGTACTAGATTTCCCCATTGCCCCAGTTCTATACACTATACCTAAATTGCATAAAAATTCACAACATCCTCCTGGTCGACCGATTATTTCGGCACGAAACTCGATTTATTACAAAATCTCCACATATTTAGACACGTACCTTCAACCTCTCATACAGACACACAAAATGTTCTTAAAAGACACTACCACTTTGATTAACAAATTAATTTCAGTGTCACCAGTCCCTGAGCATAGCATATTATGCACATTAGATGTAGTTTCCTTATATACTAACATCCCGCATGATTTGGGCATAGAGGCTGTCAGATCTTTTCTTACGGACAATGAGCTTTACACTGGACCAGATTTGTCTTTCTTTTTGTCCCTGTTGGACCTTACTTTAAAACGCAATTATTTTCTTTTTGACAACAGATGGTATCGCCAGCGACGGGGCTGCGCGATGGGTTCCTGCGTAGCTCCGTCGTTCGCGAACATCTATATGTTTAAAATTGAACAAGACATATTTTTTTCCAACAGAGAATTTACGGATAACGTACTCTGGATTATCCGCTATATAGATGACCTTCTATTAATTTGGACAGGCACTAAATTGCAGTTGCAATCACAATTGACACACATCAACACTTTAGACCCGAACATCAAGTTCACATGGGAGATGAGTGAGACACAAGTTCACTATCTGGATGTGAACATATCCCTTGAGCAAGGCGCAATACATACTGGACTATACAAAAAACCTACTGACAGAAACACGTACCTACATGCACACAGCCAACATCCACCAGCATGCATCAAAGGCCTGCCATACTCGCAATTTCTACGAATATGCAGGATCTCAGACACAAAGGCTAAAGCTGAGGTGGAAATAAATGCCATGAGTATACAGTTCATGCAAAGAGGCTACAAATATGCAGACCTGATGCAAGCCAAAATGAAAGCACTTGCCCTCCCCAGGGCACAATTGTTAGCGCCAGCCTTATCCAAAACTACCCTACAGAAGAAACAAGTGTTTGTGCAACAGTACCATCCTCTTAGCATTTCCATTTCTAAAAAAGCCAAACAACTATGGCCAGTAGTTGCTCTAGATCCGGATTTGCAGTTTACAAAAAAAACTAACATACTTCCTAGTTTCACTAGGAACAGGAACTTGAAAGACTTATTGTGTAGAAATGACATCTCTACTACCAGCAGAAATGATCAGTCACATTTTCTCAGCCGCAAGCCAGGTTGCTACAGATGCACTGGGTGCATAACCTGCAGCTATATGGAGACGGGCAAAGACTTCAACCATCCACATATTCGTATTCCGATAAAGCACATACTTACCTGTAGTACCAGATTCGTTATATATTATATCCGATGCCCATGCGGACTGCTATACATTGGCAAGACCACATGTATGTTCAAGGAACGAATGGCCACACATCGTATGGCCATTAGACAAGCCCTAGAAGGAGCCACTCATGACCAACCAGTGGCGAGACATTTTAAACTGTACAAGCACAACTTATCATCCCTCAAATATAAGATTATTGACCATGTGCCAATAAATATTAGAGGGGGTGACAGAGCAAAGCAGCTCCTACGTTTGGAGACCCGCTGGATACATAAATTGAACACTGTTGCTCCAGCCGGTCTAAACGAATACATTTCTTGGAACTGTTACTTGTAACATAGTTTGCCACACATGTTGTTGTCATCATGTTTTTTCTATTACATGTAGTTATCTTGAGACTTCTGCTCTTTTCATCATGGTTGTTTTCGAGCTATGGTTAAATTATAGACATGCATTCATATTGTATCATACTACTTGTTTATCCTGTATATTCCCGAATGTCATTACCTGTTTATATCAGCATCGGCGCAACCCATTCCCTGAAGCGCCTTTTTTGAAAACATCTGTCCAGCGCACTATATGACTTGATTATAGACATAGACACATTGTGTCACTGTGATGACGTTAATAAGGACTTTAGATATATTGTTATATACCAGCGTCATCTGTTTTTTCAACAAATGTCATAAGCAGTGTCATGAGTGATTACACTCTTTTATGCTGATTACACATGGTATTGCCATCATCGGTACTAATAACGTATATTACTGATTTGCAGGATTCCTTTCATTATGATGTAAGCTGTTTGACATAATCATCACCGCTTTTCATGATACCCCGCTCAGTATGCTCTCTGTGACAAAAGTTTTTATTTACACTGGTATGTCTCCGTCTGTTTGTAATGGTCTCCTGGCAACGGCTCACGGGTCTCCGGTGCAGACTCGGCACCCGTCGCAATTGCTGTGACGTCACTCACCCTAGCCGCAGCCTCCGGACCACGAGTTCACACTGTGGGTGATTTCTTCTATAAAGGTATGTGTTTTTGTATGCTCTGTATCCTGACGAAAGTTTTTCAAATAAAACTGAAACGTTGATGCTTTAAAAAAAATAAATAAATATATATATATATACTCACCTGGCTTCTATCTTCCGGCTCTGTGAGGAGGACGGCGGCGCGGCTCCGGGACGAACGGCGAGGGTGAGACCTGCGTTCCGACCCTCTGGAGCTAATGGTGTCCAGTAGCCTAAGAAGCAGAGCCTATCATTTAAGTAGGTCTGCTTCTCTCCCCTCAGTCCCACAATGCAGGGAGCCTTTTGCCAGCAGTGCTCCCTGAAAATAAAAAACCTAACAAAATTATTTTTCAGAGAAACTCAGGAGAGCTCCCCTGTAGTGCACCCAGTCTCCTCTGGGCACAGGATCTAACTGAGGTCTGGAGGAGGGGCATATAGGGAGGAGCCAGTGCACACCCATCTAAAGTTCTTTATAGTGCCCATGTCTCCTGCGGAGCCCGTCTATACCCCATGGTCCTTACAGAGTCCCCAGCATCCTCTAGGACGTAAGATAAACTAAAGTTAAGTAAAATTACCCAAAAATCTAAATTAAAAGCGTCTGAGGAGAAGCGTAAACTTGCCAATATGCCATTTACGACACGGAGTGGCAAGGAACGGCTGAGGCCAGGGCCTATGTTCATGGCTAGTGGTTCAGCTTCACATGATGATGGAAGCACTCATCCTCCCGCTAGAAAACTGAAAAGAGTTAAGATGGCAAAAGAACAGCAAAGAACTGTGCGTTCTTCTAAATCCCAAATCCCCAAGGAGAGTCCAAGTGTGTTGGCGGTTGCGATGCCTGACCTTCCCAACACTGGACGGGTAGAGGTGGCTCCTTCCACCATTTGCACGCCCCCTGCAAGTGCTGGAAGGAGCACACACAGTCCAGTTCCTGATAGTCAAATTGAAGATGTCACTGTTGAAGTACTCCAGGATGAGGATATGGGTGTTGCTGGCGCTGAGGAGGAAATTGACAAGGAGGATTCTGATGGTGAGGTGGTTTGTTTAAGTCAGGCACCCGGGGAGACACCTGTTGTCCGTGGGATGAATATGGCCATTGACATGCCTGCTCAAATAACACAAAAAAAAATCACCTCTTCGGTGTGGAATTATTTTAACAGAAATGCGGACAACAGGTCTCAAGCCATGTGTTGCCTTTGTCAAGCTGTAATAAGTAGGGGTAAGGACGTTAACCACTTAGGAACATCCTCCCTTATACGTCACCTGGAGCGCATTCATCAGAAGTAATTGACAAGTTCAAAAACTTTGGGTGACAGCGGAAGCAGTCCACTGACAACTAAATCCCTTCCTCTTGTACCCAAGCTCCTGCAAACCACACCACCAACTCCCTCAGTGTCAATTTCCTCCTTAGACAGGAACGCCAATAGTCCTGCAGGCCATGTCACTGGCAAGTCTGACGAGTCCTCTCCTAACTGGGATTCCTCAGATGGATCCTTGAGTGTAACGCCTACTGCTGATGGCGCTGCTGTTGTTGGTGCTGGGAGTCGATCATCATCCCAGAGGGGAAGTCAGAAGACCACTTGTACTACTTCCAGTAAGCAATTGACTGTCCAACAGTCCTTTGCGAGGAAGAGGAAATATCACAGCAGTCATCCTGTTGCAAAGCGGATAACTCAGGCCATGGCAGTTGTGTTGGTATTAGACGTGTGTCCGGTATCCACCGTTAATTCACAGGGACTTAGAGAATATCTTGAGGTAGTGTGTCCCCGGTACCAAATCCCATCTAGGTTCCACTTCTCTAGGCAGGCGATACCGAGAATGTACACAGACGTCAGAAAAAGACTCACCAGTGTCCTAAAAAATGCAGTTGTACCCAATGTCCACGTAACCATGGACATGTGGACAAGTGGAGCAGGGCAGACTCAGGACTATATGACTGTGACAGCCCACAGGGTAGATGTATTGCCTCCTGCAGCAACAACAGCAGCAGCGGCACCAGTAGCAGCATCTCGCAAACGCCAACTCGTTCCTAGGCTGGCTACGCTTTGTATCACCGCTTTCCATAAGAGGCACACAGCTGACAACCTCTTACGGAAACTGAGGAATATCATTGCAGATTGGCTTACCCCATTTGGACTCTCCTGGGGATTTGTGACATCGGACAACGCCACCAATATTGTGCGTGCATTACATGTGGGCAAATTCCAGCACGTCCCATGTTTTGCACATACAATTCATTTGGTGGTGCAGATTTTTTTTTTAAATGACAGGGGTGTGCAAGAGATGCTGTCAGTGGCCCGAAGAATTGCAGGCCACTTTCGGCATTCAGCCACCGCGTGCCGAAGACTGGAGCACCACCAAACACTCCTGAACTTGCCCCTCCATCAGCTGAAGCAAGAGGTGGTAACGAGGTGGAATTCAACCCTCTATATGCTTCAGAGCATGGAGGAGCAGCAAAAGGCCATTCAAGCCTATACATCTGCCTACGATATAGGCAAAGGAGGGGGAATGCACCTGACTCAAGCGCAGTGGAGAATAATTTCAATGTTGTGCAAGGTTCTGCAACCCTTTGAACTTGCCACACGTGAAGTCAGTTCAGACACTGCCAGCCTGAGTCAGGTCATTCCCCTCATCAGGCTTTTGCAGAAGCAGCTGGAGAGATTGAAGGAGGAGCTAAAACGGAGCGATTCCGCTAGGCATGTGGAACTTGTGGATGGAGCCCTTTATTCGCTTAACCAGGATTCACGGGTGGTCAATCTGTTGAAATCAGAGCACTACATTTTGGCCACCGTGCTCGATCCTAGGTTTAAAGCCTACGTTGTATCTCTCTTTCCGGCAGACACAAGTCTGCAGATGTTCAAAGACCTGCTGGTGAGACAATTGTCAAGTCAAGCGGAACGTGACCCGCCAACAGCTCCTCCTTCATTTTCTACCGCCACTGGAGCTGCCAGGAAAAGGATAACATTTCCAAAACCACCCGCTGGCGGTGATGCAGGGCAGTCAGGAGCAAGTGCTGACATCTGGTCCGAACTGAATGACCTGTCAATGATTACTGACATGTCGTCTACTGTCACTGCATATGATTCTGTCACCATTGAAAGAATGGTGGAGGATTATATGAGTGACAGCATCCAAGTAGGCATGTCAGACAGTCCGTATGTATACTGGCAGGAAAAAGAGTACATTTGGAGGCCCTTGCACAAACTGGCTTTATTTTACCTAAATTGCCCCCCTCCAGTGTGTACTCTGAAAGAGTGTTTAGTGCAGCCGGTCACCTTGTCAGCGCTCGGCGTAGGAGGTTACTTCCAGAAAATGTGGAGAAGATGATGTTCATCAAAATTAATTATAAATTCCTCCGTGGAGAGATTTACCAGCAATTGCCTCCAGAAAGTACACAGGGACCTGTGATGGTGGATTCCAGTGGGGACGAATTAATACTCTGTGAGGAGGAGGATGTACACAGTGAAAGGGGTGAGGAATCGGGGGATGAGGATGAGGTGTAAATCTTGCCTCAGTCGTATGGCAGATCCTGTGGCTGAAATGATGGGTTTGTTAAAGTGTGCATGTCCTGTTTTTACAACATAAGGGTGGGTGGGCATAAGGGTGGGTGGGAGGGCTCAAAGACAATTCCATCTTGCACCTCTTTTTTTTAATTTATTTTTGCATCATACGATATTTGGGGCCAATTTTTATTAGTGCCATCCTGTCTGACACTGCAGAGCCATTCCTAGATGGGCCAGGTGTTTGTGCCGGCCACTTGGGTCGCTTAGCTTAGTCATCCAGCAACCTCGGTGCAAATTTTAGGACTAAAAATAATATTGTGAGGTGTGAGGTGTTCTGAATAGACTGGAAATGAGTGGAAATTATGGTTATTGAGGTTAATACTACTATAGGATCAAAATTCCCCTCAAATTATATGATTTAAGCAGTTTTGGGGGGTTTTTTGAAAAAAAAACACCCGAATCTGACAAAAAATTTTAAGGGAGGTTTTGCCAAAATGCGTCCGAATCCAAAACACGGCCACGGTACCGAATCCAAAACCAAAACACAAAACACAAAAAAATTCCGGTGCACATCTCTAGTATACATCTAGGGGCTGGTGTGTCCAATTCCTATCAGTATCAGTCCAGGGATGCACACGCTACAGTATCATATCAGCACAATATACAAACTTAGATATGGTACATGTTCACTGAAACAATATATGGCAATATCTGCTTATCATTGGTGTCTCCCATGCTAAATCAAAGAGAGAGCTGTATCTCTGACATACTAATTTGAACATGTCTTGTTAGATAACATTATTGCAATACATAGGCTTACCCCTATACAAATTGGTGAAGCCTGCATGCAATACATTGATACAACAAAAATTTTATCCATTTAATAGAATAAACATAAATGTGAAAGTTGTATCAATATACAAATGTGTACACATTCTGTAGTATTATATTAGCGCAGTATACAGATCCACCCTGATATTTGCCTGTAACGACACATGTAACAAATAGATACATTTTATAACCTGTGCCTGCTCAATGGAAAATTCGTAAATAGAGCTGTAATTGTTACAAACCATTAGTTACAGTGTGTAAGTAGTGTCTGCTTAAAGGAGAATTTGCAACTATAGTTGCAATTGTTGCAGTCTCTAGATCAACAACATAACAGGTGCTTTGGAAAAAGAGCCAATAGATCACAAAAGCCACATTATATGAAAAAAAGATATTAAGAATCAAAAGTGGCACTTCAATGGCAGTGTCTTAACATCTGATTAGAGACATCCATTATTGTGAGCGGACAGAGGGAAGAATTTATGCTTGCTTAACATTTGGAGAGTATTTAACTCTGACTCAGTTATATGATACAGAGATAGTAAAATCACACTGTACTATTTATGGGATTAGTAACATTTACATCATGTGAGCCAATGAATACAATAATCATATGCTCAATACTTTATAGTATGCCTCAACCATAAGTAATGACAGCATTGTTAAAAGGTGGGGCATTACTTGAATTATTGTATTCCAATATATCCCATACAACACGATCAGGCAATTTTTAGGGAACACCGACCACCAGATACTGCCATATACCCGTTGGTAACCTGAACAGATACTGTCAGGCTATTTATACAGGGCATCTCAGTAAATAAGGGTATAATCCCAATAATATATTTGAAGTCGGTTCAGAAAAAAATCCTACACACACACAAGAGTAATATAAATAAGGACACACAAGTTTTTAATATTTATTTTATTCAATAGATTGTTTATAAAAAAATTTGTCTCATAATTTTTCACACTATCCGGAATTTTTTTTTTTATTGTATGAATAATAAAAGTTACATTTTAATTATACTCACTTCTCTTTCACTAGTGCGCCAACAAAGAGACAATCCTTTCCTTTCCAATGTTTCTCTTCAACTTTTTTTGTCTATGGCAGCACCCCCGAAATAGCATTGTGAATTAATCTATAATACCAAAATCGGGGAATCCTATTACTTATTCGAAATACCATTTTTTCTAACAAGAGTCTAGTGCAGAGGATTTCCATTTCCCTTTCCCTAATCTACTCTGGTGTATCTGACAACAAGGGTGATCTGTCCATATACATCCAGGGGCTCTGCCCCAGTGTTAAAACTCAGTATACTCTGAGCACATCCAGTGGCTGGGGTGTCCTAATGTGTCCTTAGTATCAGTCCACTTGCACTCTGTCTGTCGTCTGGTGGTGTATCTGACAAGGGGTGATCTGTCCATATACATCCAGGGACTCTGCCCCATTGTTAAAAAAACAGTATACTATGTGTGTACATCCAGGGGCTGGTGTGTCCGACTACTGTCAGTATCAGTCCAGGGGTGATCTGTCTGTCGTCTTGTGGTGTATCTGATGAGGGGTGATCTGTCCATATACATCCAGGACTCTGCCCCAGTGTTAAAAAAAAACACATTATACATCCACGGGCTGGTGTGTCTGACAACTTCTATCAGTATCAGTGGAGGGTGTTCTGTCTGTCATCTGGTGGTGTATCTGACAAGGGGTGATCTGTCCATATACAATTCCCGGGGCTCTACCCCAGTGTTAAAAAAACAAACAGTATAAATCTAGGGGCTGGTGTGTCCAATTCCTATCAGTATCAGTCCAGGGATGCACTGTCTGTTGTCTGGAGGTGTAGATGACAAGGGGTGATCTGTCCATATACATCCAGGACTCTGCCCCAGTGTTAAATAACCCAGCATACATCCAGGGGCTGGTGTGTCCGACTCCTATCAGTATCAGTCCAGGGGTGCTCTGTCATCTGCTGTATCTGACAAGGTGTACTCTGTCCACCTATGGGTGATCTGTCCGTCCATCCAGCGGCTCCTCCCCAGAGTAAAATTAAAATAATAAAAGCTAAAAAGAATAAAATATAATTATAAAAATATATTTTTTGTTTGTTTGTGCTGTACCCCAGTGTACGATACAATTTTTATTTTATTTGAATAATTACTGTGACACTGCCAGTCAGACCACAGTATATTATTATTTCGTACTCATACAAGTATTGTGCGACACTGTTGGTGAAATTAAACTGCAGTGTTTGGTTACTATTCCTGACTCATACAGGTATTGTGTGACACTGTGGGTGGATGTAGTATCACAGCGGAGCCAGATTAAGAGGGGGTCCCGGGGATAAGTACCCCAGGCCCCCTTTTTTTAAAGGCCCCCCCATCGCCACCGCAGATCGGAACAGAGATCTGATTTGCGGTATTGCGCTGCGCTCCCGGGAGCCGGCGCCACACGCAGCGGCAGGGCAGCTCAGCGATTGCTGTCCCTGGCGGCTCTGGCTCCCGGCGGCGGCTCCACTGACTTCACTGCCTGTGATGGAAGGACAGCTGAGCGACGGCTCAGCTGTCCAATAACGTGAGGAGCAGCAGCCTACGGCTCAGTCATTGGCTGCCGCTGGGCACGCAGGCTGCAGGGAAGGAGGAGGGAGGACAGCCATGCGTGGACTCCGTGGAGGCAGCAGCCAGCCCAGCACTCATTCTCAGCCAGCTCTCAGACTCCTAGGCTACCTGTACCTGTGCAAAAGCAAATAAAAACGTAAGGCTGCATTACAGTATGTTCTGGGTTTTAAAATATATATATATATATATATATATATATATATTTGTGTGTATATATAAATATGTGTGTGTGTATATAATATATATACACACACACACACACACACACACACACACCAGTGGCAAACGCAGGATTTGCTTGGGGGAGTTTCCAGAACTGGGCGGAGCCAATCACGGGGGTGGGGAATGAGGTGACCCAGTATATGCTGGGTCCGTAAAACTAGTGTGTCTGTGTGTGTGTGTGTGTGTGTGTGTATATATATATATACATACATACATACACACATACATATACACATATACATAGCATATTAAACATGAATATATATATATATATATATATATATATATGTACACACACATATATATACACACATGTATACATATATCGTGTGTGTGTGTGTGTGTGTGTGTGTGTGTGTGTGTGTGAGTGTGTTTATATGTATGTATGTATATACATGTGTATATATGTATGCACATGGATATATATGTACTATAATAAAATAAAGTAAACTTTTATTGCACTTACAAGTGCCACCAGGAAGACAGCATGCTGCAGAGGACGCTAGACAGTCATTAATAATACTCATGCAGCTGAAAAAAAAAATAATAATAATTTTTTTAGTGGAGGGGGGTTTCTGGGTGCACGGAAACCCCCCCCTGGGTGCGCCACTGCACACGTGTGTGTATGTGTATATATATATATAATTATGTATATACATATATTAGAGATGTGCACCGGAAATTTGTCGGGTTTTGTGTTTTGGTTTTGGGTTCGGTTCCGTGGACGTGTTTTGGGTTCGAACGCGTTTTGGCAAAACCTCACCGAATTTTTTTTGTCGGATTCGGGTGTGTTTTGGATTTGGGTGTTTTTTTCAAAAAACCCTAAAAAAACAGCTTAAATCATAGAATTTGGGGGTCATTTTGATCCCAAAGTATTATTAACCTCAATAACCATAATTTCCACTAATTTTCAGTCTATTCTGAACACCTCACACCTCACAATATTATTTTTAGTCCTAAAATTTGCACCGAGGTCGCTGGATGACTAAGCTCAGCGACCCAAGTGGCCGACACAAACACCTGGCCCATCTAGGAGTGGCACTGCAGTGTCACGCAGGATGGCCCTTCCAAAAAACACTCCCCAAACAGCACATGACGCAAAGAAAAAAAGAGGCGCAATGAGGTAGCTGTGTGACTAAGCTCAGCGACCCAAGTGGCCGACACAAACACCTGGCCCATCTAGGAGTGGCACTGCAGTGTCACGCAGGATGGCCCTTCCAAAAAACACTCCCCAAACAGCACATGACGCAAAGAAAAAAAGAGGCGCAATGAGGTAGCTGTGTGAGTAAGCTAAGCGACCCTAGTGGCCGACACAAACACCTGGCCCATCTAGGAGTGGCACTGCAGTGTCAGGCCGGATGGCCCTTCCAAAAAATACTCCCCAAACAGCACATGACGCAAAGAAGAAAAAAAAGAGGCGCAATGAGGTAGCTGTGTGACTAAGATAAGTGACCCTAGTGGCCGACACAAACACCTGGCCCATCTAGGAGTGGCACTGCAGTGTCACGCAGGATGGCCCTTCCAAAAAATACTCCCCAAACAGCACATGACGCAAAGAAGAAAAAAAAGAGGCGCAATGAGGTAGCTGTGTGACTAAGATAAGCGACCCTAGTGGCCGACACAAACACCTGGCCCATCTAGGAGTGGCACTGCAGTGTCACGCAGGATGGCCCTTTCAAAAAACACTCCCCAAACAGCACATGACGCAAAGAAAAATGAAAGAAACAAGAGGTGCAAGATGGAATTGTCCTTGGGCCCTCCCACCCACCCTTATGTTGTATAAACAGGACATGCACACTTTAACCAACCCATCATTTCAGTGACAGGGTCTGCCACACGACTGTGACTGAAATGACGGGTTGGTTTGGACCCCCACCAAAAAAGAAGCAATTAATCTCTCCTTGCACAAACTGGCTCTACAGAGGCAAGATGTCCACCTCATCATCATCCTCCGATTCATCACCGTGTACATCCCCCTCCTCACAGATTATCAATTCGTCCCCACTGGAATCCACCATCACAGCTCCCTGTGTACTTTGTGGAGGCAATTGCTGCTGGTGAATGTCTCCATGGAGGAATTGATTATAATTCATTTTAATGAACATCATCTTCTCCACATTTTCTGGAAGTAACCTCGTACGCCGATTGCTGACAAGGTGAGCGGTGGCACTAAACACTCTTTCGGAGTACACACTTGCAAGAGGGCAACTTAGGTAGAATAAAGCCAGTTTGTGCAAGGGCCTCCAAATTGCCTCTTTTTCCTGCCAGTATACGTACGGACTGTCTGACGTGCCTACTTGGATGCGGTCACTCATATAATCCTCCACCATTCTTTCAATGGGGAGAGAATCATATGCAGTGACAGTAGACGACATGTCCGTAATCGTTGGCAGGTCCTTCAGTCCGGACCAGATGTCAGCATCAGCAGTCGCTCCAGACTGCCCTGCATCACCGCCAGCGGGTGGGCTCGGAATTCTGAGCCTTTTCCTCGCACCCCCAGTTGCGGGAGAATGTGAAGGAGGAGATGTTGACAGGTCGCGTTCCGCTTGACTTGACAATTTTCTCACCAGCAGTTCTTTGAACTCCTGCAGACTTGTGTCTGCCGGAAAGAGAGATACAACGTAGGTTTTAAATCTAGGATCGAGCACGGTGGCCAAAATGTAGTGCTCTGATTTCAACAGATTGACCACCCGTGAATCCTTGTTAAGCGAATTAAGGGCTCCATCCACAAGTCCCACATGCCAAGCGGAATCGCTCAGTGTTAGCTCCTCCTTCAATGTCTCCAGCTTCTTCTGCAAAAGCCTGATGAGGGGAATGACCTGACTCAGGCTGGCAGTGTCTGAACTGACTTCACGTGTGGCAAGTTCAAAAGGTTGCAGAACCTTGCACAACGTTGAAATCATTCTCCACTGCGCTTGAGACAGGTGCATTCCACCTCCTATATCGTGCTCAGTTGTATAGGCTTGAATGGCCTTTTGCTGCTCCTCCAACCTCTGAAGCATATAGAGGGTTGAATTCCACCTCGTTACCACTTCTTGCTTCAGATGATGGCAGGGCAGGTTCAGGCGTTTTTGGTGTTGCTCCAGTCTTCTGTACGTGGTGCCTGTACGCCGAAAGTGTCCCACAATTCTTCTGGCCACCGACAGCATCTCTTGCACGCCCCTCTCGTTTTTTAAATAATTCTGCACCACCAAATTCAAGGTATGTGCAAAACATGGGACGTGCTGGAATTTGCCCAGATTTAATGCACACACAATATTGCTGGCGTTGTCCGATGCCACAAATCCACAGGAGAGTCCAATTGGGGTAAGCCATTCTGCAATGATCTTCCTCAGTTGCCGTAAGAGGTTTTCAGCTGTGTGCGTATTCTGGAAAGCGGTGATACAAAGCGTAGCCTGCCTAGGAAAGAGTTGGCGTTTGCGAGATGCTGCTACTGGTGCCGCCGCTGCTGTTCTTGCGGCGGGAGTCAATACATCTACCCAGTGGGCTGTCACAGTCATATAGTCCTGAGTCTGCCCTGCTCCACTTGTCCACATATCTGTGGTTAAGTGGATATTGGGTACAACTGCATTTTTTAGGACACTGGTGAGTCTTTTTCTGAGGTCTGTGTACATTTTCGGTATCGCCTGCCTAGAAAAATGGAACCTAGATGGTATTTGGTACCGGGGACACAGTACCTCAATCAAGTCTATAGTTGGCTCTGCAGTAATGATGGATACCGGAACCACGTTTCTCACCGCCCAGGATGCCAAGGCCTCAGTTATCCGCTTTGCAGCAGGATGACTGCTGTGATATTTCATCTTCCTCGCAAAGGACTGTTGGACAGTCAATTGCTTGGTGGAAGTAGTAAAAGTGGTCTTACGACTTCCCCTCTGGGATGACCATCGACTCCCAGCAGCAACAACAGCAGCGCCAGCAGCAGTAGGCGTTACACGCAAGGATGCATCGGAGGAATCCCAGGCAGGGGAGGACTCGTCAGAATTGCCAGTGACATGGCCTGCAGGACTATTGGCATTCCTGGGAAGGAGGAAATTGACACTGAGGGAGTTGGTGGGGTGGTTTGCGTGAGCTTGGTTACAAGAGGAAGGGATTTACTGGTCAGTGGACTGCTTCCGCTGTCGCCCAAAGTTTTTGAACTTGTCACTGACTTATGATGAATGCGCTGCAGGTGACGTATAAGGGAGGATGTTCCGAGGTGGTTAACGTCCTTACCCCTACTTATTACAGCTTGACAAAGGCAACACACGGCTTGACACCTGTTGTCCGCATTTCTGTTGAAATACTTCCACACCGAAGAGCTGATTTTTTTGGTATTTTCACCAGGCATGTCAATGGCCATATTCCTCCCATGGACAACAGGTGTCTCCCCGGGTGCCTGACTTAAACAAACCACCTCACCATCAGAATCCTCCTTGTCAATTTCCTCCCCAGCGCCAGCAACACCCATATCCTCCTCATCCTGGTGTACTTCAACACTGACATCTTCAATCTGACTATCAGGAACTGGACTGCGGGTGCTCCTTCCAGCACTTGCAGGGGGCGTGCAAATGGTGGAAGGCGCATGCTCTTCACGTCCAGTGTTGGGAAGGTCAGGCATCGCAAACGACACAATTGGACTCTCCTTGTGGATTTGTTTTTTCGAAGAACGCACAGTTCTTTGCTGTGCTTTTGCCAGCTTAAGTCTTTTCATTTTTCTAGCAAGAGGCTGAGTGCTTCCATCCTCATGTGAAGCTGAACCACTAGCCATGAACATAGGCCAGGGCCTCAGCCGTTCCTTGCCACTCCGTGTGGTAAATGGCATATTGGCAAGTTTACGCTTCTCCTCCGACGATTTTATTTTAGATTTTTGAGTCCTTTTTTTACTGATATTTTGTGTTTTGGATTTTACATGCTCTGTACTATGACATTGGGCATCGGCCTTGGCAGACGACGTTGATGGAATTTCATCGTCTCGGCCATGACTAGTGGCAGCAGCTTCAGCACGAGGTGGAAGTGGATCTTGATCTTTCCCTATTTTTGGAACCTCAACATTTTTGTTCTCCATATTTTAATAGGCACAACTAAAAGGCACCTCAGGTAAACAATGGAGATGGATGGATACTAGTATACTTATGGATGACGAGTGACTGACGACACAGAGGTAGCTACAGCCGTGGACTACCGTACTGCATCTGCTAGTATAGAGATGATAATGATATAAAAAATATATATATATCACTACTGCAGGTATATATAATATGATGACGGACCTGCTGGACACTGTCAGCAGACTCCTAAACTACTAGTATGAAGAAGATAGAAAAAAAAAAACCCACCACAGGTAGGTATACAATTATGGACGAGCACTGACGACACAGAGGTAGCTACAGCCGTGGACTACCGTACTGCGTCTGCTAGTATAGAGATGATAATGATATAAAAAATATATATATATATCACTACTGCAGGTATATATAATATAATGACGGACCTGCTGGACACTGTCAGCAGACTCCTAAACTACTAGTATGAAGAAGATAGAAAAAAAAACCCCACCACAGGTAGGTATACAATTATGGACGAGCACTGACGACACAGAGGTAGCTACAGCCGTGGACTACCGTACTGCGTCTGCTAGTATAGAGATGATAAAGATATAAAAAAATATATATATATCACTACTGCAGGTATATATAATATAATGACGGACCTGCTGGACACTGTCAGCAGACTCCTAAACTACTAGTATGAAGAAGATAGAAAAAAAAAACCCACCACAGGTAGGTATACAATTATGGACGAGCACTGACGACACAGAGGTATCTACAGCCGTGGACTACCGTACTGCGTCTGCTAGTATAGAGATGATAATGATATAAAAAAATATATATATATCACTACTGCAGGTATATATAATATAATGACGGACCTGCTGGACACTGTCAGCAGACTCCTAAACTACTAGTATGAAGAAGATAGAAAAAAAAAAACCCACCACAGGTAGGTATACAATTATGGACGAGCACTGATGACACAGAGGTAGCTACAGCCGTGGACTACCGTACTGCGTCTGCTAGTATAGAGATGATAATGATATAAAAAATATATATATATCACTACTGCAGGTATATATAATATAATGACGGACCTGCTGGACACTGTCAGCAGACTCCTAAACTACTAGTATGAAGAAGATAGAAAAAAAAAACCACCACAGGTAGGTATACAATTATGGATGAGCACTGACGACACAGAGGTAGCCACAGCCGTGGACTACCGTACTGCGTCTGCTAGTATAGAGATGATAATTATTTAAAATATATATATATATCACTACTGCAGGTATATATAATATAATGACGGACCTGCTGGACACTGTCAGCAGACTTCTAAACTACTAGTATGAAGAAGATAGGAAAAAAAACCCCACCACAGGTAGGTATACAATTATGGACGAGCACTGATGACACAGAGGTAGCTACAGCCGTGGACTACCGTACTGCGTCTGCTAGTATAGAGATGATAAAGATATAAAAAATATATATATATATATCACTACTGCAGGTATATATAATATAATGACGGACCTGCTGGACACTGTCAGCAGACTCCTAAACTACTAGTATGAAGAAGATAGAAAAAAAAACCCCACCACAGGTAGGTATACAATTATGGACGAGCACTGACGACACAGAGGTAGCTACAGCCGTGGACTACCGTACTGCGTCTGCTAGTATAGAGATGATAATGATATAAAAAATATATATATATCACTACTGCAGGTATATATAATATAATGACGGACCTGCTGGACACTGTCAGCAGACTCCTAAACTACTAGTATGAAGAAGATAGAAAAAAAAACCCCCACCACAGGTAGGTATACAATTATGGACGAGCACTGATGACACAGAGGTAGCTACAGCCGTGGACTACCGTACTGCGTCTGCTAGTATAGAGATGATAATGATATAAAAAATATATATATATCACTACTGCAGGTATATATAATATAATGACGGACCTGCTGGACACTGTCAGCAGACTCCTAAACTACTAGTATGAAGAAGATAGAAAAAAAAAACCCACCACAGGTAGGTATACAATTATGGATGAGCACTGACGACACAGAGGTAGCCACAGCCGTGGACTACCGTACTGCATCTGCTAGTATAGAGATGATAATGATTTAAAAAATATATATATATCACTACTGCAGGTATATATAATATAATGACGGACCTGCTGGACACTGTCAGCAGACTCCTAAACTACTAGTATGAAGAAGATAGGAAAAAAAAACCCACCACAGGTAGGTATATAATTATGGACGAGCACTGACGACACAGAGGTAGCCACAGCCGTGGACTACCGTACTGCGTCTGCTAATATAGAGATGATAAAGATGATAGAGATGAACAAAAAAAATATAACACTACTGCAGGTAAATATTTATATAATATAATGAATGACGGACCTGCTGGACACTGTCAGCAGAATGCGTTTATAGAATAAAAAAAAAAACACCACAGGAGTGTTTGTTTAACTTTTTCAGGCAGACAATATACTGGTGGTCACTGGTCAGTCACACTGGCAGCAAAAGTGTGCACTGTACTCCTGCTTTTAACTGCACCCCAGTCTCCCCCACAATTCAGCTGTGTGAGCAGTGAGCACTCAGCACAGTCAGATATACATAGATGATATTATCATGCAGCACACTGAGGCTGAGCACAGATATGGTATGTGACTGTGTATCGTTTTTTTTCAGGCAGAGAACAGATTATAAATAAAACTGGTGGTCACTGGTCACTATCAGCAAAACTCTGCACTGTACTGAGTACTCCTAATGCTCCCCAAGTAGTAAATCAAGTGTCTCTCTAATCTATTCTACACGGAGAGGACGCCAGCCACGTCCTCTCCCTATCAATCTCAATGCACGTGTGAAAATGGCGGCGACGCGCGGCTCCTTATATAGAATCCGAGTCTCGCGATAGAATCCGAGCCTCGCGAGAATCCGACAGCGGGATGATGACGTTCGGGCGCGCTCGGGTTAACCGAGCAAGGCGGGAAGATCCGAGTCTGCCTCGGACCCGTGTAAAAAGGCTGACGTTCGGGGGGGTTCGGATTCCGAGGAACCGAACCCGCTCATCTCTAACATATATATATATATATATATATGTGTGTGTGTGTGTGTGTGTGTGTGTGTGTGTGTGTGAATATATATATGTGTGTTGTGTATATATATATATGTGTGTTGTGTATATGTATATATATATATATATATATATAAGACTCCTGTCGGTCTGGCACTCCCCTTAACGAATCATATCACCTGCACCGGTGCCTTCATGTAAGTATAAATACACTCCCGGAGATGCGGCACTCTGGTTCACTTTAGAAAGTACGAAGCGGGTGTGGACTCCCAATTGTAGATATATGTATTATAGACATATTTATCATAGGCGTGCGCACCGGGGGGGTGCCTGGGGAACACAAGCACCCCCTAATGTACAGCACCCCCCTCACACACGCCTGTAGCTGACTCATTACTGAGCGTGCAGTTCTATTCCTGAATGTGACTACACCATACACACGCACACACTCTACGCCCGGCAGCACTGACAGCCCGCTCTCTACGGCCTTCCGCCCGCACAGACTTCCTGCGTGCAGAGACATCCCGCTACCTACGGCCGCTCGGTACGCCCGCCCACACCCGCTCTCTATACCCGCGCCCGTCATCCACCTGACCCTTCCCTCTCTACAATCGCCCTCTATGCCCGGTCAGCAGGCCCGGTGACAGACATGCCGCTGCAGGGGCAGTAGAGGGTACATTTGTCAGCAGCACCTGCTACCGGAATCCACATGTGAACAGGACTGCACCCACAAGTAATGTATAATGTGGGTTATATAATGTATTTGTAGGGGCACCATGTGTCACATAATGTGTTTGGGGGCACTGTGTATTATATAATGTGTTTGGAGGGTACTATGGGGTCTCTTCAGGCCGGACCGCAGTCGCTCATTCGCACGTGGTGTAATGTGAATTTTGCCTCATACCGTGTGACATAATGTAAATTTTGTCTCATACCGTGTGGTGTAATGTGAATTGCGGCTCATACAGTGTGGCATAATGTGAATTTTATCTCTTGGTGTGTGGCGCAATGTAAATTTTGGCTCATATAATGTTGCGGAATGTAAATTTTGGCTCATACAGTGTTGCGGAATGTAAATTTTGGCTCATACTGTGTGGCGTAATGCAAATTTTGGCTCATACCATGTTACGTAAAGTGAATTTTTGCTTATACCATGTGAGGTAATGTGATTTTTGGTTTATACCATGTGGCGTAATGTGAATTTCGTTTCATATCGTGTGGTGAAATGTTCATTTTGACTCATACTGTGTGGTGAAATGTTCATTTTGACTCATACTGTGTGGTGTAATGTGAATTTTGCACCAAGGCACACCACTCTCTGGTTCCGCCACTAGGTCAAGGTAAGGTTGGGGAAGTGTAAGTAACGATAGGATGCAGCGGCAGCTAGGACTTAGGGTTATGCCTTAGCGGACAGTCAGTACCATCCAGTGGTCACACCATTATGTTTCATTTTATTTCTCTGGGGTGTATTATATCTACTTGTAATATTAGGAACTAGGGAGAAATTAGATTACGACAACTATATTAAAAAAAACTATTGTATATTATTGTTTTTGTGTAAAATATGCAATAATATTAAATATTCCATTTAAGATGGATTAGTCTGAAAGATTCTTTCATATTTACAACCTAATTGTAATTTTCTTTGTAGTGATTGAAGACGCTATGATTTTAATTTTAAATCTTAGGGCCCCCCTGTCTTAAGTACCCCAGGCCCCCCGAAGCCTTAATCCAGCTCTGTATCACAGTAATATATTTTCGTACTCATTTCATACACATATTGTGTGATACTTTTGGTGAAATTAAACCGTAGTGTTTGATTACTATTCATGACTCATACACCTATTGTGCGACACTGTTGGTCAAATTAAACCACAGTGTTTGATTACTATTTCTGACTCATATACTTATTGTGATACTTTAGGTGGTACATTTTTTGTACAAATTGTGGTGTGTGCTGTACCCCACTTCGTTCGTGTTTCTGCATTGATATGGAGGACGAAAAATTTAGAGGAGAGCAGGAAGCACATACTAGTGGTGCAGGTGCTACCACCAGTTATGATGATACAATTCCGTCAACGTCTTCTACTAAAGCCGATGCTCAAGTACATAGACGTTTTAAGTCAGGGCATGTAAAATCAAAGAAGCATTATCATTTTACAGTGGCAAAGAAAAAAACATCAAAAATAAAGTTAGCTACAGAGAATGATACAATTGTCAATATGCCATTCACCACACGAAGTGGCAAGGAAAGGCTAAGGCTTTATTATGAGTGGTGGTTCTGCCTCTTATGATGACGAAAGCCCTTCTCTCTGTAGAAGGGTATAAAAAAAAACACGTTAAGGTAACACTAACCAACGGTGTGCTCAGAAAAATCACAAATCCTTGCGGAGAGTTCAAGTGTGTCCGCAGGTGCCATGTGTGAGCCTGACCTTTTCAATACTGTACTCAAAGAGGAGGCTCCTTCCACCATTTGTGCTTCCCCTGCAAATGTGGGGATGAGCAGCACGAGTCAACATGCTGACATAGAAATTAAGGATGCTTCTGTGGAAGTGTACCAGGATGAGGAAGATACTTGTATAGCTGGCGCTAATGAGGATGTTGATGAGGATGTTGTTTGTGTAAATCTGGCACCAGTGGAAACAGTTGTTGCCCATGATATAAAAAAGCCTATTGTCATGCCTGGGCATAAAACGAAATAATCCACCACTTAAGTGTGGAATTATTTCTTCACAAATCCGTACAACAATTGTCAAGACATCTGTAGCCTTTGTAAGTCATAGTAAGTAGAGGTAAAGACGTTAACCACCTAGGAACATCCTCTCTGTTACATCACATTCGGCGCGTTCATCAAAACTTTGGCTAAAAAAAGTAACAAGCAGTCCCTTCTTTATGTTAGATCCAAGGGCCTGCAATCTCCACCATCAACACCTTCATCATCAACATCCACAGTCATGATCGGAAGTAGTCCTGCTTCCAATCTCATAAGCAGGACTGACTCCTCTCCTATCGGGGCTTCCTCAGAAGCATCCTTGAGTGCTACGCCAGTTGTTGTTTTTGCTGCTGCTACTGTCCAGAAGGGGACCAGGAAGACTACTTGTAGTAGTTTAATTAAACAATTGATTGTTAAGCAGTCCTTTGCAAAGGACAGCAAGTATGACAGCAGTCACCCAGTTGCACAGCAGATCACTGACGCCATAACAACTATGCTGGTATTAGACGTGCTTCCAGTATCCGCCATTAATGCAGTTGGTTTTAGACAGTTGATTGAGATACTGTGTCCATAGTACCAAATCCCATCTAGATTCCACTTTACTTGGTAAGCATTTCCCAGCCTGTACAAGGACAATTAAAAAAGCGTTATTAGTGTCCTCGGAAATGCCGTTGTACCCACTGTCCACTTAACCACGGATATGTGGACAAGTGGAACAGGGCAAACTAAAGACTACATGACTGTGACAGCCCACTGGATATATGTATTGCCTTCAGCAGCACCAACAGCAGCAGCTGCAGCAGCAGCAGCAGTATCTCACAAATGCCAGCTCATTCAAAGGCAGGCTACTCTGCGTATCACTGGTTTTACTAAGAGGCATACCACTGACAACCTCTTAAAAAAACTCAGGGAAATCATTGCAAAATGGCTCACCCCACTTGGACTCTCCCACGGATTTGTGATATCTGACAATGCCACCAATATCGTGAGAGCATTACATATGGGCGAATTCCAACACCTCCCATGTTTTGCTCACACAATTAACTTGGTGGTGCAATTTTTTTTTTTTAATGACAGGGGTGTGCAGGAGATACTCTGAGATTGCCCTTCCATCAGCTGAAGAAGAGGTAGTAACGAGGTGGAATTCAAACCTCTATATGCTTCAGCAGATGGAGGAGCAGCAAAAGGCCATTCAAGCCTATACATCCAACTATGACATAGGGAAAGGTGTGGGAATGCACAATAGTCAAGCACAGTGGAGAATAATATCTGTGTTGTGCAAGGTTCTCAAATCCTTCGAATTTGCCACATGTGAAATTGGTTCAGACACTGCCAGCTTGAGTCAGGACATTCCTCTTATTAGACTCTTAGAAAAGAGCTGGACAAATTAAAGAAGGAGTAGAAAGGAAGCGAGTATGGTAAGCATGTCGGACTTGTAGATCAAGCCTTTCATCGGCTATGCCAGGATCCAAGGGTCGTCAATATCTTGAAATCAGATAACTATATTTTGATCACCATACTTGATCCTAGGTTTAGGTCCTACGTTGTATCTTTCTTTCCGACAGATAAAAACCTGAAGAGATGCAAAGAGCTGTTGGGAAGAAAATTGTTAGAAAATGGATAAATAAACATCTAAAATGATGTAATTTGGACCTGACACATAGAGCCTTTACAGTATTATTAATATCTGGCCTGACTCACTGACAATTGTGATTGTACACGCTGAGGATGTGCAAAATTATTTTAATAAAACCGCAGCCCTGAAAATTAGGTTTTTTATTAAATTTTACATCCAATTTTGCCTTTAGTAAATGTCAAAATGCAAAATCGAATGAAAATCAGATGCAAAAGCACAAAATCGAACATTAGTAAATACAGTATACCCCTTACTGTCATTTTACAGGCTACTGTATGTTAGAAACTTAGAAGCATAGAATTTGATGGCAGATAAGAACCACTTGGCCCATCTTACAGACTAGTTAATTTTTTTTTTTGTTGAAAGTCAGGTAACCTACCAGAATAGTCGTAGGTCCTTTACCATTACTAATAATAATCATCATATTCATCATTGTCATCCTTTACAACAGTGGCATCAACAATTTAAAAAAAAAAAGAATTGAGGTGTTACCACCACCACCACCACCACCACTTTGACCCAGTGTGGATCAGAGATCAAATACAGCTAACAAAATCTTAGCTAGTAGAAATGCCGAAACTGAGCACCGGCCAGCAGACAGCTAAAGATTTAAATTGTGAGTTGAATTGTGTTGCTATTGGGGAAAATGCTCTGCTTTCTTATGTTCTTACTAATAATAGTAAGATTCTCACTGATCAAGAAATTGAAAGCATATTGCAATGTCAAGGAAGACGAGAGCCCATTTCAATAGATCGGATTGCACAATAAATGCTCTTTCCCATGTTACAAAGATGTAATGTTTTTCTACATCAGCTAATAATCTTCTTGCTAGGTGGAATTCTAGCTTGGCTACTCTTGCGAAAATGCTTATGATAAAACTGCTTCATATACAGAGAAATGTGTTATGGATTGTATTAACCAGTACAGCATCTATCACTATTCTGGAGCTAGTCTGAATATACACTTTGGCAGGGCCTGATTAAGCCTTGGGGGGGTGCAATATATGCGATGCACAAGGGTCCCTGGTGCCATGTTTCCAGAGACCTGCGCATGCGCAGTAGATTGGAGTGGGCCCACCCAGAGGTGCACACGGGCAGCCTCCGCCTTTAAAACACCCCTGCCTGGTGCACTTAAGATTGGGGGCCCAGGGAGGGCAAGGGTGGGGGGTTGGGGGGGGGTTATTTGTGTATCATACCTCCCAACATGAGGAATTCCGGAACAGATAAAATGCTTTTTATCTGGACCTCCCACTTAATACAGATGTGTCCACATACATCCACTCATTACTCGTGAAAAACAGCTTAGCCGTGTTTTGCATGTTGTGCCGAATTTGTAAAAATGCAAAGATGTAAGTGGACACATCTGTATATGATTGGTGTCACCTGTGTTCAACTATTTAATTGATATGAAAGGTATTTCAACACACAGGTGATTGCAATCATAAATTAATAGAGAAGTCCAGGTAGAAAGCATTTTGTTCCTCATGGAATGGGTCATGTTGGGAGGTATGGATTGTGTATATAAAATTTTAACGAATGTTGTATATTGGATTTAAACTGATAGTTTAATAGTGTCTGGGTACTGTTTACAGTGATAATGTCGATATTATCTTAAAACATAAAGCTATACCTTTAAACACACTTTTACCATGGAGCCGCTGCGGCCGCTAGACTTAATATGCACTCTACGTACCTTTTACGCTATTTGCGTAATGAGTCCCGTACCATGTACGGACTCTGCGTAGACACGCCGCGCTGGGGGTACAAAGTACACGCAGCGCGTACACACCCAATTAATACACTTTAAAACCTTATACAGTTAGTCAATGTAATACACTTTAAACCCTATCAGGGAAAAGAGGACACAACACCGATTTGTAGTTAATCACTGGGTTCCGACACCACAGAGTAATATTTCTGAAAGGGGGATAACAATACAAATTATGCACTACAATACAACAGAGTAAATGGCTACAGTCAATGTATATACGTGAGAATATTCGCATGCGCTTCCCGGTCCGGTCCTCCGCTCTCAGGTAGATAGCGTTGAGAGTCTTGTGTGTCCGGCCAGGCAGCAACAGGCTTTTTATACAATACTTCCAAAAGCAATACAATGGATACTGTAATCCCTTTGTCCATTGGACACAGGGATGCATATTTACAGTACAGGAGAGGTCATAGGTTGATTTGAAAAGGTGGGCGATGGCTTTCTCAACTGATCTTGTGGGTGGTCTCCTCTGGATTCCCGCCGCATACATAATATACAGTAAATACAGTTTATATCTATATTCTGCTTCTGCACCTAACTATCCGCAGGAACATGCGATCTTCCTCAAACCAACACCGGAATTTTACCCTTAAAATACCCTACAGCTGGATACCAAACACCACCTTATAACCTTAGTCTGTCCCCTCCTATCCCGTAAAGATGAATCCCTTCGTTCTGGAAGCATTTAAACTGTTGATACTTGCTGATGTAGTGCAGGGGGACAATGTGTATAATGTGCACTATTTGGATTCAATATATAATGTTTTGATAGCTCTCCATGCGTTCACAAACTCCGCCGTAAATACCCATACCACGCGCAGGACCGCGGGAGCGACCATACGCAAATTGCGGATACGTGCACGCACGGCGGAACAAGTGCACGCACAGTGGGCATGTGTGTGTATTTTATACGTGCTGTGTGGTCTGCAATATTTTTCGACTTTGACAGTCCACCCTTTGGCAGTCAACAATAACTGCCACTATCTAATCACTAAACAGAAAAATATCAATACAATATCTACAGGCGATTGGATGGTAGGAGAGTTGTAGGCGGGAAATGTATGACCTAGTGGGATAGTAAAAAGCATGTATGTATGAGTCCATGTCTGAGGGGCATGTATCATCGTGCCGTATATGTTCTAGATAAGCTTTGAGGTATTGCGAAGTATACATTAAATCCTTCTTATCCCGTATTAAGGGTCTGTAAGTGGGCCAACAAACACTACCGAGCTCTTTTCGGCTTCTTGTACCAACAAATGGGGTGCACATTTAGTTGATGATACATGGAGGGGGAACATTTGTGAGTGCTAGTATATGTGGATATCACCTGTCGACTATGTGTGTCATTAACTGGAGGTTGTAGAGATGAAGATAAGACACATATCTAGAATACATTCACATAACATTTTCATAATCATTCTTGGGTATGGTCGATGTCTTTTCCGGATCAGTGTATCTGGGCAGAGGGGGAGACAAAGGAAAAACAGGTGAAAGAAACAGGCCATGGAATTCATTTGCAATCCTTATCATAACACTGTCTCTATGGAGGGGAAGTAAATTAAATCTGCTGCTGTAACAATGCCCTCGCTCCTTAAACTCATCAATTTTGTGCCGTGCTTGCGCCGCGTTAGAATTCGAACACACCTAAATATCAAGCCAATAATTATGATGACTCCCAGGATACAAAGGAGAAACTTTCCTACACTCATAATAACCTTTTGAGCCCACTCTCCTAATCCTGAGAACTAATTTTGTGGGTTCAACCATGAGACCCAGCCGGTCAGCTCATTACCCACAGCGGTCAGGGTAAGGTTGTGTCTCCTCCGGAACGCCCACTTCAACTGCAATATATATCATCCAACTTTTGATCGATAATCTCTGTGGGGTCGTCAGTGCTGTTTGTAATATACGTGCAGCACTTCACACCATATTGAGTTGCCAAAGTGACACAGTACCCACCCGACACGGCTGTGATATAATTGAGGACCATCCTGTGCTGGATCAGTTATATCTTGTACGCTTGTAACTCCCTTCCCGTATACCTGAAGGTGTCTTCATACATCTCAGTGATATTATCTATCAAGTTCGCTAGCGCATGGATATACCTATAATTTATAATTCCTCTGGCAGTACGGGTGATGTCTAATGCGAGAAGGAATTGAATCCCGGTGGATTCGTGGATCAAATCAGAGGCTACGTGCTCTGTTCTCTCTATGAGGTGTCTCTTGACGATGTGTTCATAGTGAGTATGAGTATAAGGAGCCTAAGCACTGCGGTGAACATCTTTCATCTTATCATAGGTTATGGTCATGACCTCTGGCAACACTCTTCCAACATAACACAATCCCTCTGAGTTTGGGGCAAGCCACTTATACGCCTTCATCCCACATATGAAATAGGCATCATCGGGGAGAACATAGGGGACAGAATATGACATTACCATATTACAAACTTTCCAAGTGAAAAACCCAATCCCTAGTTCTCCCATCTGCTCAGTACAAGTATCGGGCTGGATGATATGAGCACAGTACCCTGGTGATACTTCTCCAACCCACATGGTCTTGGTTCCTCGGGTATACCTATACCGAAAATATCTTCCACTGTTGGCTATTTGGCGTACAAGTTCAGAGTCTATGGGTATCCTATCAGCTCTGTGCGAAAAGGCCATGGTCTGGTTATTCCAGGTCACCTCCCAATTTCCTGGTTTTCGGTAATTGGAAATATTGAAACATAATAAGGATCTATCTAGATGATACTGGTGGAGCTTCAAATTTGGGGGCCTAGAAATATTGAATTTCTTGTCCACCGGTCTCCCACCCCGTAATTCGAGTACCTTATCTATTGCAATATGAGCAGGTATACAAAGTACAGGTGTACGCTTGTGTTGTGTGCGCATTTGGCGCCAAACAGAAATTCACAGACTTTTTTTTAAATAGTTTGCGTATTTACTTTACGGGTCCCACCAGCATCCCTACAAACCATGCATAGCAGACGCCATCTAATCAGCAATAAAATAGGGTTTCCAGTGTATCCTGCAGCCAGAAAAAGGTTTACGTAGGATACCTGTCCGCCTTTTGCTGATAGATAAAGTCTGCTTTAACCTGCTAGGCTGCGGGTATGTGGAAAAACCGGACGATGCCTCCAATTGATAATGTCGATATTATCTTAAAACATAAAGCTATACCTTTAAACACACTTTTACCATGGAGCCGCTGCGGCCGCTAGACTTAATATGCACTCTACGTACCTTTTACGCTATTTGCATAATGAGTCCCGTACCATGTACGGACTCTGCGTAGATACGCCGCGCTGGGGGTACAAAGTACACACAGCGCGTACACACCCAATTAATACACTTTAAATCCTTATACAGTTAGTCAATGTAATACACTTTAAACCCTAGCAGGGAAAAGAGGACACAACACCGATTTGTAGTTAATCACTGGGTTCCGACACCACAGAGTAATATTTCTGAAAGGGGGTTAACAATACAAATTATGCACTACAATACAACAGAGTAAATGGCTACAGTCAATGTACATACGTGAGAATATTCACATGTGCTTCCCGGTCCGGTCTTCCGCTATCAGGTAGATAGCGTTGAGAGTCTTGTTTGTCCGGCCAGGCAGCAACAGGCTTTTTATACAATACTTCCAAAAGCAATACAATGGATACTGTAATCCCTTTGTCCATTGGACACAGGGATGCATCTTTACAGTACAGGAGAGGTCATAGGTTGATTTGAAAAGGTGGGCTATGGCTTTCTCAACTGATCTTGTGGGTGGTCTCCTCTGGATTCCCGCCGCATACATAATATACAGTAAATACAGTTTATATCTATATTCTGCTTCTGCACCTAACTATCCGCAGGAACATGCGATCTTCCTCAAACCAACACCGGAATGTTACTCTTAAAATACCCTACAGCTGGATACCAAACACCACCTTATAACCTTAGTCTGTCCCCTCCTATCCCGTAAAGATGAATCCCTTCATTCTGGAAGCATTTAAACTGTTGATACTTGCTGATGTGGTGCAGGGGGACTATGTGTATAATGTGCACGATTTGGATTAAATATATAATGTTTTGATAGCTCTCCATGCATTCACAAACTCCGCCGTAAATACCCATACCACGCGCAGGACCGCGGGAGCGACCATACGCAAATTGCGGATATGTGCACGCACGGCGGAACAAGTGCACGCGCAGTGGGCATGTGTGTGTATTTTATACGTGCTGTGTGGTCTGCAATATTTTTCGACTTTGACAATAGCTACACGTAATTGACAGACAACTATTTTATAAAGTTTTCTTGTAGTGGTACAAAGACAGCTTAAACACACTTAAAATACACATGCACATGCAAGAATAGCAGCAGCCTCTGTACTACTGTATCTCTTTCTCTCTAAACCTGAATGCTCTCATTAGATAACAGGTTACATAGGACCCAGACACCCAGGCAGGGAGTATGAGAAGCTGGGATCCCTGGGTCATTTACAGCTCTCTCCTCTATGGGAAGCTACAGTACATCGGTAGCTCATAAAACCCGATACTCCTAAGTCTATGACTGCACTTCATACTGTCCTGCTCGCATTCTGACTGCCTGGTTCTGCCGCTGCACAAGAGGTAGAGCTAGTAATGTCAGTGTGCTCCAGCCAGGGGCCCCCAGACAGAAGGGGGCCTGGGGTATAGTATACCCTGCACACATAGAAGTGGCATTGTGCTATCCTACATTACCATTCCATCCTTCTCTATGATGCCATAAAATGCCTATATGTACCATTATACTGTCCTTGAATGCCCTGTGCTGGCCTCTGTTGCCCTAACACACATAAGAAAACTGATATAAACTGTAAAGACAATACATTATGTTATTTATAACAAAATGTCAAGGTGGGAACATATCAGAACACATGAATTCCAGACAGCAATGCCATTAGTTGAAAAGTAGATCATGAAGAGACAGACTGATGACAGCAACATTGAGAGAAAACAAAACATATGTTGTAAACTTTAAACAATGGGAAAAGAACCAAAGGAATGTGGGTATGTACTGGTCTATGCTGTGTGGACAGGGTATGATGTCTCCACCTTCTGTCTGTTCCAGTCCTGGAGTGTGAGCCAAGACTATTCAATGGCTAGAAACAAATCATGTATAGTTAAGAGCTTGCTGTTAATTCTGTAGACCATATAGTGCTAAGTGCATGGGTCCCTTGGGCATCAAGTAACTTGTGACAGATTGTAGTCCAGATTAGTGTTCAGGTCCACTGGCTCCATCTTTTTCCATTGTTTTAGGGCATTTTCTGTCTAGTTCTACACACATGGTCACAATTATACAATGATAAAATAAATCAGATTTTATCTTGTTTTTGTGGTTCTCCTTTATCCAAGTCAGGAATATTCGTGTAAACATTGTTTGAATTTTTCATATGAAAATGACTATGTTAGAACAATGTTTCTTTCATTGCTTAAACCCCTTTGCATGATATAATGCTCATATATGCAAATTTTTCTATAGTAGATCTATGTGGTGAATGTACATTATATTTTTGTCTCATAGTTCTGAAATGGGAAATCTCTGGTTCACCACTCATCTTTATTCTGCACATCAACTCTTTCTTCTCGATGTGGCAAAGGAAAGTGCAAAGAGAGTTCACACCAAGTCAGATATGGCTGGCTACATTACATAGAAACATAGAATTTTACGGCAGATAAGAACCACTTGGCCCATCTAGTCTGCCCCTTTTTTTATCCTTTAGGTAATCTCAACCCTTTTTGAACCTTAATTCTTTATAAGGATATTAATATGCATATCCCAAGCATGTTTAAGTTGCTCTACAGTCTTAGCCTCTACCACCTCTGATGGGAGGCTATTCCACTTATCCACTACCCTTTCTGTGAAGTAATTTTTCCTTAAATGTCCCCTGA
This sequence comes from Pseudophryne corroboree, assembly GCF_028390025.1. Taxonomy (NCBI): domain Eukaryota; kingdom Metazoa; phylum Chordata; class Amphibia; order Anura; family Myobatrachidae; genus Pseudophryne; species Pseudophryne corroboree. The sequence continues at coordinate 225,481,501 of NC_086451.1, read as the reverse complement.
ACCTGCCTCCCTCCAGTTTCAGTGTATGTCCTCGAGTTCTAATACTTCTCTTCCTTTGAAGAATGTTTCCCTCCTGAGCTTTGTTAAAAGTTACATTCTGTGTGTGATCCACGTTCAGAACTATGTATCTGTGAAGGGCAAGATCAACAGATGGTACAGACATGCATTAGCCAAGTTATCCCTCCAACATGCCTCTTTTCCATGCTTACATATTTATCCCAAAAACTAAATACTAGTTGAGGCTCCCATATCTGAAATGGGTGTGGTATGCGTGACCGGCGGTACTACATCCCATCTGACATGACTGGGGCCAGATGCATTTTGGATTTCAGATTTTCCTGTATTTTGGAATATTTGCATATCATAATGAATTTCTGGGGGATGGGACCGAAGTCTAAACACAAAATTTTAGCTAATTAATTATAGATGTGCACCGGACACTTTTCGTGTTTTGTGTTTTGGTTTTGGATGCGGTTCCGCGGTCGTGTTTTGGATTCAAACGCGTTTTGGCAAAACCTCCCTTTCAAATTTTTGTCGGATATGCATGCGTTTTGGATTCGGGTGTTTTTTTTTCAAACAACCCTCAAAAACATCTTAAATCATAGAATTTGGGGGTAATTTTGATCCTATAGTATTATTAACCTCAATAACCATAATTTCCACTCATTTCCAGTGTATTCTGAACACCTCACACCTCACAATATTATTTTTATTCCTAAAATTTGCACAGAGGTCGCTGGATGACTAAGCTAAGCGACCCAAGTGTGCGGCACGAACACCTGGCCCATCTAGGAGTGGCACTGCAGTGTCAGACAGGATGGCACTTAAAAAAATAGTCCCCAAACATCACATGATGCAAAGATAAATAAAAAAAAGAGGTGCAAGATGGAATTGTCCTTGGGCCCTCCCACCCACCCTTATTTTGTATAAACAGGACATGCACACTGTAACAAACCAATCATTTCAGCGATAGGGTCTGCCACACGACTGTGGCTGAAATGACTGGTTGGTTTGGCCCCCACCAAAAAAGAAGCAATCAATCTCTCCTTGCACAAACTGGCTCTACAGAGGCAAGATTTACACCTCATCCTCATCCCCCGATTCCTCACCCCTTTCACTGTGTACATCCTCCTCCTCACAGAGTATTAATTCGTCCCCACTGGAATCCACCATCACAGGTCCCTGTGTACTTTCTGGAGGCAATTGCTGGTAAATCTCTCCACGGAGGAATTTATAATTCATTTTGATGAACATCATCTTCTCCACATTTTCTGGAAGTAACCTCCTATGCCGAGCGCTGACAAGGTGACCGGCTGCACTAAACACTCTTTCAGAGTACACATTGGAGGGGGGCAATTTAGGTAAAATAAAGCCAGTTTGTGCAAGGGTCTCCAAATTTACTCTTTTTCCTGCCAGTATATACATACGGACTGTCTGACATGCCTACTTGGATGCTGTCACTCATATAATCCTCCACCATTCTTTCAATGGTGACAGAATCATATGCAGTGACAGTAGACGACATGTCAGTAATCATTGACAGGTCATTCAGTTCGGACCAGATGTCAGCACTTGCTCCTGACTGCCCTGCATCACCGCCAGCGGGTGGTTTTGGAAATGTTATCCTTTTCCTTGCAGCTCCAGTGGCGGTAGAAAATGAAGGAGGAGCTGTTGGCGGCTCACGTTCCGCTAGACTTGACAATTGTCTCACCAGCAGGTCTTTGAACATCTGCAGACTTGTGTCTGCTGGAAAGAGAGATACAACGTAGGCTTTAAACCTAGGATCGAGCACGGTGGCCAAAATGTAGTGCTCTGATTTCAACAGATTGACCACCCGTGAATCCTGGTTAAGCGAATGAAGGGCTCCATCCACAAGTTCCACATGCCTAGCTGAATCGCTCCGTTTTAGCTCCTCCTTCAATCTCTCCAGCTGCTTCTGCAAAAGCCTGATGAGGGGAATGACCTGACTTAGGCTGGCAGTGTCTGAACTGACTTCACGTGTGGCAAGTTCAAAGGGTTGCAGAACCTTGCACAACATTGAAATCATTCTCCACTGCGCTTGAGTCAGGTGCATTCCCCCTCCTTTGCCTATATCGTAGGCAGATGTATAGGTTTGAATGGCCTTTTGCTGCTCCTCCATCCTCTGAAGCATATAGAGGGTTGAATTCCACCTCGTTACCACCTCTTGCTTCAGCTGATAGTAGGGCATGTTCATGAGTGTTTGCTGGTGCTCCAGTCTTCGGTACGCGGTGGCTGAATGCCGAAAGTGGCCCGCAATTCTTCGGGCCACCGACAGCATCTCCTGCACGCCCCTGTTGTTTTTAAAAAAATGATGCACCACCAAATTAATTGTATGTGCAAAACATGGGACGTGCTGGAATTTGCCCACATGTAATGCACGCACAATATTGGTGGCGTTGTCCGATGTCACAAATCCCCAGCTTGCCTAGGAACGAGTTGGCGTTTGGGAGATGCTGCTACTGGTGCCGCCGCTGTTGTTGCTACGGGTGGCAATACATCTACCCAGTGGGCTGTCACAGTCATATAGTCCTTAGTCTGCCCTGCTCCACTTGTCCACATGTCCGTGGTTAAGTGGACAGTGGGTACAACTGCATTTTTTAGGACACTGGTGACTCTTTTCCTGACGTCTGTGTACATTCTCGGTATCGCCTGCTTAGAGAAGTGGAACCTAGATGGGATTTGGTACCGGGGACAGACTACCTCAAGCAATTCTCTAAGTCCCTGTGAACTGACGGTGGATACCGGATGCAGGTCTAACACCAACATAGTTGTCAAGGCCTGACTTATCCGCTTTGCATCAGGATGACTGCTGTGATATTTCATCTTCATCGCAAAGGACTGTTGGACAGTCAATTGCTTACTGGAAGTAGTACAAGTGGTCTTCCGACTTCCCCTCTGGGATGACGATCGGGTGCCTGACTTAAACAAACCACCTCACCATCAGAATCCTCCTCGTCAATTTCCTCCTCAGCGCCAGCAACACCCATATCTTCATCCTGGTGTACTTCAACAGTGACATCTTCAATTTGAACATCAGGAACTGGTCTGTGGGTGCTCCTTCCAGCCCTTGCAGGGGGTGTGCAAATGGTGGAAGGAGCTACCTCTTCCCGTCCAGTGTTGGGAAGGTCAGGCATCGTACCCGCCGACTAATTTGGACTCTCCTTGGGGATTTGTGATTTAGAACGCACAATTCTTTGCTGTGCTTTAGCCAGCTTAATTAACTCTTTTTATTTTTCTAGCGGGAAGATGAGTGCTTTCATCGTCATGTGAAGCTGAACCACTAGTCATGAGAAACATAGGAGAGGGCCTTAGCCGTTGCTTGCCACTCTGTGTCGTAAATGGCATATTGGCAAGTTTACGCTTCTCTTCAGACGATTTTAATTTAGATTTTTGGGTAATTTTACTGAACTTTTGCTTTTTGGATTTTACATGCTCTCTACTATGACATTGGGCATCGGCCTTTGCAGACGACGTTGATGGCATTGAATCGTCTCTACCATGACTAGTGGCAGCAGCTTCAGCACTAGGTGGAAGTGGATCTTGATCATTCCCTATTTTACCCTCCACATTTTTGTTCTCCATTTTTTAATGTGTGGAATTATATGCCAGTAATATATCTGGAATTAGACGGCGGTAATGTCTGGAATTAGATACCACTAGATAGATACTAGTGATGTGCACCGGAAATTTTTCGGGTTTTGTGTTTTGGTTTTGGATTCGGTTCCACGGCAGTGTTTTGGATTCGGACGCGTTTTGGCAAAACCTCCCTGAAAATTTTTTGTCGGATTCGGGTGTGTTTTGGATTTGGGTGTTTATTAACAAAAAACCCTCAAAAACAGCTTAAATCATAGAATTTGGGGGTCATTTTGATCCCATAGTATTATTAACCTCAATAACCATAATTTCCACACATTTTCAGTCTATTCTGAACACTTCACACCTCACACCTCACAATATTATTTTTAGTCCTAAAAATTTGCACCGAGGTCGCTGGATGACTAAGCTAAGCGACCCAAGTGGCCGACACAAACACCTGGCCCATCTAGGAGTGGCACTGCAGTGTCAGACAGGATGGCACTTCAAAAAAATAGTCCCCAAACAGCACATGATGCAAAGAAAAAAAGAGGCACAATGAGGTAGCTGTGTGACTAAGTTAAGCGACCCAAGTGGCCGACACCAACACCTGGCCCATCTAGGAGTGGCACTGCAGTGTCAGACAGGATGGCACTTCAAAAAAATAGTCCCCAAACAGCACATGATGCAAAGAAAAAAAGAGGCGCAATGAGGTAGCTGTGTGACTAAGCTAAGCGACCCAAGTGGCCGACACAAACACCTGGCCCATCTAGGAGTGGCACTGCAGTGTCAGACAGGATGGCAGATTTAAAAAATAGTCCCCAAACAGCACATGATGCAAAGAAAAAAAGAGGTGCACCAAGGTCGCTGGATGGCTAAGCTAAGCGACCCAAGTGGCCGACACAAACACCTGGCCCATCTAGGAGTGGCACTGCAGTATCAGACAGGATGGCAGATTTAAAAAATAGTCCCCAAACAGCACATGATGCAGAGAAAAAAGGAGGTTCACCAAGGTCGCTGGATGGCTAAGCTAAGCGACCCAAGTGGCCGACACAAACACCTGGCCAATCTAGGAGTGGCACTGCAGTGTCAGACAGGATGGCAGATTAAAAAAATAGTCCCCAAACAGCACATGATGCAAAGAAAAAAAGAGGTGCAAGATGGAAGCTGTGTGACTAAGCTAAGTGACACAAGTGGCCGACACAAACACCTCGCCCATCTAGGAGTGGCACTGCAGTGTCAGACAGGATGGCACTTCAAAAAAATAGTCCCCATACAGCACATGATGCAAAGAAAAAAAGAGGCGCAATGAGGTAGCTGTGTGACTAAGCTAAGCGACCCAAGTGGCCGACACAAACACCTGGCCCATCTAAGAGTGGCACTGCAGTGTCAGACAGGATGGAACTTCCAAAAATAGTCCCCAAACAGCACATGATGCAAAGAAAAATGAAAGAAAAAAGAGGTGCAGGCATCGCAACCAACACAATTGGACTCTCCTTGGGGATTTGTGATTTAGAAGAACGCACAGTTCTTTGCTGTGCTTTTGCCATCTTAACTCTTTTAAGTTTTCTAGCAGGAGGATGAGTGCTTCCATCCTCATGTGAAGCTGAACCACTAGCCTTGATCATAGGCCAGGCCCTCAGCTGTTCCTTGCCACTCCGTGTCGTAAATGGCACATTGGCAAGTTTACGCTTCTCCTCAGACGATTTTGATTTAGATTTTTGGGTCATTTTACTGAGCTTTATTTTTTGGGATTTTACATGCTCTCTACTATGACATTGGGCATCGGCCTTGGCAGACGAAGTTGATGGCATTTCATCGTCTTGGCCATGACTAGTGGCAGCAGCTTCAGCACGAGGTGGAAGTGGATCTTGATCTTTCCCTATTTTATCCTCCACATTTTTGTTCTCCTTTTTTAATATGTGGAATTATATGCCAGTAATATATCAATAGCAATGGCCTACTACTATATATACTGCGCACAACTGAAATGCACCACAGGTATGGATGGATAGTATACTTGACGACATAGAGGTAGGTAGAGCAGTGGGCTACTGTACCTTACTGCTATATAGTATATTCTGGTGGTCAGCAAACTGTGCAAAACTGAAATGCACCACAGGTATGGATGGATGGTATACTTGACGACACAGAGGTAGGTAAGGCAGTGGCCTACTGTACCGTACTGCTATATAGTATATACTGGTGGTCAGCAAACTGTGCAAAACTGAAATGCACCACAGGTATGGATGGATAGTATACTTGACGACACAGAGGTAGGCAGAGCAGTGGCCTACTGTACCGTACTGCTATATAGTATATACTGGTGGTCAGCAAACTGTGCAAAACTGAAATGCACCACAGGTATGGATGGATAGTATACTTGACGACACAGAGGTAGGTAGAGCAGTGGCCTACTCTACCGTACTGCTATATATTATATACTGGTGGTCAGCAAACTGTGCAAAACGGAAATGCACCACAGGTATGGATGGATAGTATACTTGACGACACAGAGGTAGGTAGAGCAGTGGCCTACTGTACCGTACTGCTATATAGTATATACTGGTGGTCAGCAAACTGTGCAAAACTGAAATGCACCACAGGTATGGATGAATAGTATAGTTGACGACACAGAGGTAGGTAGAGCAGTGACCTTCTGTACCGTATGCTATATATTATATACTGGTGGTCAGCTAACTGTGCAAAACTGAAATGCACCACAGGTACGGATGGATAGTATACTTGACGACACAGAGGTAGGTAGAGCAGTGGCCTACTGCACCGTACTGCTATATAGTATATACTGGTGGCCAGCAAGCTGTGCAAAACTGAAATGCACCACAGGTATGGATGGATAGTATACTTGACGACACAGAGGTAGGTAGAGCAGTGGCCTACTGTACCGTACTGCTATATAGTATATACTGGTGGTCAGCAAACTGTGCAAAACTGAAATGCACCACAGGTATGGATGGATAGTATACTTGAAGACACAGAGGTAGGTAGAGCAGTGGACTACTGTACCGTACTGCTATATATATAGTTATACTGGTGGTCAGCAAAATTCTGCACTGTCCTCCTACTATTTACTACAATGCAGCACAGATATGGAGCGTTTTTCAGGCAGAGAACGTATAATACTGGTGGTCACTGGTCACTGGTCAGCAAAACTCTGCACTGTCCTCCTACTATATAATACTGCTGGTCCCCAGTCCCCACAATAAAGCAATTAGCACACTGAGCACAGATATTTGCAGCACACTGAGCACAGTCAGATATGGAGCGTTTTTCAGGCAGAGAACGTAGATATTTGCACTTGCAGCACACTGAGCACAGATATTTGCAGCACTCTGAGCACAGATATTTGCAGCACAATTTGCAGCCCACTGAACATAGAAACTAAGAGGACGCCAGCCACGTCCTCTCATGATCATCTCCAATGCACAAGTTAAAAATGGCGGTGACGCGCGGCTCCTTATATAGAATACGAATCTCGCAAGAATCCGACCGTGGGATGATGACGTTCGGGCGCGCTCGGGTTAACCGAGCAAGGCGGGAGGATCCGAGTCTGCCTCGGACCCATGTAAAATGGGTGAAGTTCGGGGGGGGGTTCGGATCCCGAGGATCCGAACCCGCTCATCACTAATAGATACCAGATACCACTGTGACTGGAATGATGATGACCTATGTACAGTGACAGAACACTACCACAACAGCCTACAGCAGAAAGATGCAGCACAAGACACTGGACTAGTTTATTAGTAATGTACTGTAGTATTACTGAGCACCACAATGCAGCACAAGACAATGAGCAGTGATACTGAGCACTGATGGTGATAATACTGAGAACTGACACTGAGCAGCAAGATACAGCACAAGACACTGGACTAGTATATTAGTAATGTACTGTAGTATTACTGAGCACCACAATGCAGCACAAGACAATGAGCAGTGATACTGAGCACTGATGGTGATAATACTGAGAACTGACACTGAGCAGCAAGATGCAGCACAAGACACTGGACTAGTATATTAGTAATGTACTGTAGTATTACTGAGCACCACAATGCAGCACAAGACAATGAGCAGTGATACTGATCATAGATGATAATACTGAGAACTGACACTGAGCAGCAAGATGCAGCACAAGACACTGGACTAGTATATCGGTAATGTACTGTAGTATTACTGAGCACCACAATGCAGCACAAGGCAATGAGCAGTGATACTGAGCACTGATGATGATAATACTGAGAATTGACACTGAGCAGCAAGATGCAGCACAAGACACTGGACTAGTATATTAGTAATGTACTGTAGTATTACTGAGCACCACAATGCAGCACAAGACAATGAGCAGTGATACTGAGCACTGATGATGATAATACTGAGAACTGACACTGAGCAGTAAGATGCAGCACAAGACACTGGACTAGTATATTAGTAATGTACTGTAGTATTACTGAGCACCACAATGCAGCACAAGACAATGAGCAGTGATACTGAGCAATGATGGTGATAATACTGAGAACTGACACTGAGCAGCATGATGCAGCACAAGACACTGGACTAGTATATTGGTAATGTACTGTAGTATTACTGAGCACCACAATGCAGCACAAGACAATGAGCAATGATACTGAGCACTGATGGTGATAATACTGAGAACTGACACTGAGCAGCAAGATGCAGCACAAGACACTGGACTAGTATATTGGTAATGTACTGTAGTATTACTGAGCACCACAATGCAGCACAAGACAATGAGCAGTGATACTGAGCACTGATGATGATAATACTGAGAACTGACACTGAGCAGCAAGATGCAGCACAAGACACTGGACTAGTATATTAGTAATGTACTGTAGTATTACTGAGCACCACAGTGCAGCACAAGGCAATGAGCAGTGATACTGAGCACTGATGATGATAATACTGAGAACTGACACAGAGCAGCATGATGCAGCACAAGACACTAGACTAGTATATTGGTAATGTACTGTAGTATTACTGAGCACCACAATGCAGCACAAGACAATGAGCAATGATACTGAGCACTGATGGTGATAATACTGAGAACTGACACTGAGCAGCAAGATGCAGCACAAGACACTGGACTAGTATATTGGTAATGTACTGTAGTATTACTGAGCACCACAATGCAGCACAAGACAATGAGCAATGATACTGAGCACTGATGGTGATAATACTGAGAACTGACACTGAGCAGCAAGATGCAGCACAAGACACTGGACTAGTATATTGGTAATGTACTGTAGTATTACTGAGCACCACAATGCAGCACAAGACAATGAGCAGTGATACTGAGCACTGATGATGATAATACTGAGAACTGACACTGAGCAGCAAGATGCAGCACAAGACACTGGACTAGTATATTAGTAATGTACTGTAGTATTACTGAGCACCACAGTGCAGCACAAGGCAATGAGCAGTGATACTGAGCACTGATGATGATAATACTGAGAACTGACACAGAGCAGCATGATGCAGCACAAGACACTGGACTAGTTCATTGGTAATGTACTGTAGTATTACTGAGCACCACAATGCAGCACAAGACAATGAGCAGTGATACTGAGCACTGATGATGATAATACAGAGAACTGACACTGAGCAGCAAGATGCAGCACAAGACACTGGACTAGTATATCGGTAATGTACTGTAGTATTACTGAGCACCACAATACAGCACAAGGCAATGAGCAGTGATACTGAGCACTGATGATGATAATACTGAGAACTGACACTGATCAGCAAGATGCAGCACAAGACACTGGACTAGTATATTGGTAATGTACTGTAGTATTACTGAGCACCACAATGCAGCACAAGACAATGAGCTGTGATACTGAGCACTGATGATGATAATACTGAGAACTGAACCTGAGCAGCAAGATGCAGCACAAGACACTGGACTAGTATATTAGTAATGTACTGTAGTATTACTGAGCACCACAATACAGCACAAGGCAATGAGCAGTGATACTGAGCACTGATCATGATAATACTGAGAACTGACACTGAGCAGCAAGATGCAGCACAAGACACTGGACTAGTATATCGGTAATGTACTGTAGTATTACTGAGCACCACAATGCAGCACAAGGCAATGATGTGATACTGAGCACTGATGATGATAATACTGAGAACTGACACTGAGCACCTGGCCCATCTAGGAGTGGCACTGCAGTGTCAGACAGGATGGCAGATTTAAAAAATAGTCCCCAAACAGCACATGATGCAAAGAAAAAAAGAGGTGCAAGATGGAAGCTGTGTGACTAAGCTAAGCGACACAAGTGGCCGACACAAACACCTAGCCCATCTAGGAGTGGCACTGCAGTGTCAGACAGATTGGCACTTCAAAAAAATAGTCCCCAAACAGCACATGATGCAAAGAAAAAAGAGGCGCAATGAGGTAGCTGTGTGACTAAGCTAAGCGACCCAAGTGGCCGACACAAACACCTGGCCCATCTAGGAGTGGCACTGCAGTGTCAGACAGGATGGCACTTCAAAAAAAATAGTCCCCAAACAGCACATGATGCAAAGAAAAAAAGAGGCGCAATGAGGTAGCTGTGTGACTAAGTTAAGCGACCCAAGTGGCCGACACCAACACCTGGCCCATCTAGGAGTGGCACTGCAGTGTCAGACAGGATGGCACTTCAAAAAAATAGTCCCCAAACAGCACATGATGCAAAAAAAAAAAAAAAAGAGGCGCAATGAGGTACCTGTGTGACTAAGCTAAGCGACCCAAGTGGCCGACACAAACACCTGGCCCATCTAGGAGTGGCACTGCAGTGTCAGACAGGATGGCAGATTTAAAAAATAGTCCCCAAACAGCACATGATGCAAAGAAAAAAAGAGGTGCACCAAGGTCGCTGGATGGCTAAGCTAAGCGACCCAAGTGGCCGACACAAACACCTGGCCCATCTAGGAGTGGCACTGAAGTATCAGACAGGATGGCAGATTTAAAAAATAGTCCCCAAACAGCACATGATGCAGAGAAAAAAGAGGTTCACCAAGGTCGCTGGGTGGCTAAGCTAAGCGACCCAAGTGGCCGACACAAACACCTGGCCAATCTAGGAGTGGCACTGCAGTGTCAGACAGGATGGCAGATTTAAAAAATAGTCCCCAAACAGCACATGATGCAAAGAAAAAAAGAGGTGCAAGATGGAAGCTGTGTGACTAAGCTAAGTGACATAAGTGGCCGACACAAACACCTGGCCCATCTAGGAGTGGCACTGCAGTGTCAGACAGGATGGCACTTCAAAAAAATAGTCCCCAAACAGCACATGATGAAAAGAAAAAAAGAGGCGCAATGAGGTAGCTGTGTGACTAAGCTAAGCGACCCAAGTGGCCGACACAAACACCTAGCCCATCTAAGAGTGGCACTGCAGTGTCAGACAGGATGGAACTTCCAAAAATAGTCCCCAAACAGCACATGATGCAAAGAAAAATGAAAGAAAAAAGGGGTGCAGGCATCGCAACCGACACAATTGGACTCTCCTTGGGGATTTGTGATTTAGAAGAACGCACAGTTCTTTGCTGTGCTTTTGCCAACTTAACTCTTTTAAGTTTTCTAGCAGGAGGATGAGTGCTTCCATCCTCATGTGAAGCTGAACCACTAGCCTTGATCATAGGCCAGGCCCTCAGCCGTTCCTTGCCACTCCGTGTCGTAAAAGACACATTGGCAAGTTTACGCTTCTCCTCAGACGATTTTGATTTAGATTTTTGGGTCATTTTACTGAGCTTTATTTTTTTGGATTTTACATGCTCTCTACTATGACATTGGGCATCGGCCTTGGCAGACGACGTTGATGGCATTTCATCGTCTCGGCCATGACTAGTGGCAGCAGCTTCAGCACGAGGTGGAAGTGGATCTTGATCTTTCCTTATTTTATCCTCCACATTTTTGTTCTCCTTTTTTAATATGTGGAATTATATGCCAGTAATATATCAATAGAATTGGCCTACTACTATATATACTGCGCACAACTGAAATGCACCACAGGTATGGATGGATAGTATACTTGACGACATAGAGGTAGGTAGAGCAGTGGCCTACTGTACCTTACTGCTATAAAGTATATTCTGGTGGTCAGCAAACTGTGCAAAACTGAAATGCACCACAGGTATGGATGGATAGTATACTTGACGACACAGAGGTAGGTAGGGCAGTGGCCTACTGTACCGTACTGCTATATAGTATATACTGGTGGTCAGCAAACTGTGCAAAACTGAAATGCACCACAGGTATGGATGGATAGTATACTTGACGACACACAGGTAGGTAGAGCAGTGGCCTACTCTACCGTACTGCTATATATTATATACTGGTGGTCAGCAAACTGTGCAAAACTGAAATGCACCACAGGTATGGATGGATAGTATACTTGACGACACAGAGGTAGGTAGAGCAGTGGCCTACCTTACCGTACTGCTATATAGTATATACTGGTGGTCAGCAAACTGTGCAAAACTGAAATGCACCACAGGTATGGATGGATAGTATAGTTGACGACACAGAGGTAGGTAGAGCAGTGACCTTCTGTACCGTACTGCTATATATTATATACTGGTGGTCAGCTAACTGTGCAAAACTGAAATGCACCATAGGTATGGATGGATAGTATACTTGACGACACAGAGGTAGGTAGAGCAGTGGCCTACTGCACCGTACTGCTATATAGTATATACTGGTGGTCAGCAAGCTGTGCAAAACTGAAATGCACCACAGGTATGGATGGATAGTATACTTGACGACACAGAGGTAGGTAGAGCAGTGGCCTACTGAACCGTACTGCTATATAGTATATACTGGTGGTCAGCAAACTGTGCAAAACTGAAATGCACCACAGTACTGTACCGTACTGCTATATATATAGTTATACTGGTGGTCAGCAAAATTCTGCACTGTCCTCCTACTATTTACTTCAATGCAGCACAGATATGGAGCATTTTTCAGGCAGAGAACGTATAATACTGGTGGTCACTGGTCAGCAAAACTCTGCACTGTCCTCCTACTATATAATACTGCTGGTCCCCAGTCCCCACAATAAAGCAATTAGCACACTGAGCACAGATATTTGCAGCACACTGAGCACAGTCAGATATGGAGCGTTTTTCAGGCAGAGAACGTAGATATTTGCACTTGCAGCACACTGAGCACAGATATTTGCAGCACTCTGAGCACAGATATATGCAGCACAATTTGCAGCCCACTGAACATAGAAACTAAGAGGACGCCAGCCACGTCCTCTCATGATCATCTCCAATGCACACGTTAAAAATGGCGGTGACGCGCGGCTCCTTATATAGAATACGAATCTCGCAAGAATCCGACCGCGGGATGATGACGTTCGGGCGCGCTTGGGTTAACCGAGCAAGGCGGGAGGATCCGAGTCTGCCTCGGACCCATTTAAAATGGGTGAAGTTCGGGGGGGGGTTCGGATCCCGAGGATCCGAACCCGCTCATCACTAATAGATACCAGATACCACTGTGACTGGAATGATGATGACCTATGCACAGTGACAGAACACTACCACAACAGCCTACAGCAGAAAGATGCAGCACAAGACACTGGACTAGTTTATTAGTAATGTACTGTAGTATTACTGAGCACCACAATGCAGCACAAGACAATAAGCAGTGATACTGAGCACTGATGGTGATAATACTGAGAACTGACACTGAGCAGCAAGATACAGCACAAGACACTGGACTAGTATATTAAAAATGTACTGTAGTATTACTGAGCACCACAATGCAGCACAAGACAATGAGCAGTGATACTGAGCACTGATGGTGATAATACTGAGAACTGACACTGAGCAGCAAGATGCAGCACAAGACACTGGACTAGTATATTAGTAATGTACTGTAGTATTACTGAGCACCACAATGCAGCACAAGACTATGAGCAGTGATACTGAGCACTGATGATGATAATACTGAGAACTGACACTGAGCAGCAAGATGCAGCACAAGACACTGGACTAGTATATCGGTAATGTACTGTAGTATTACTGAGCACCACAATGCAGCACAAGGCAATGAGCAGTGATACTGAGCACTGATGATGATAATACTGAGAACTGACACTGAGCAGCAAGATGCAGCACAAGACACTGGACTAGTATATTAGTAATGTACTGTAGTATTACTGAGCACCACAATGCAGCACAAGACAATGAGCAGTGATACTGAGCAATGATGGTGATAATACTGAGAACTGACACTGAGCAGCATGATGCAGCACAAGACACTGGACTAGTACATTGGTAATGTACTGTAGTATTACTGAGCACCACAATGCAGCACAAGACAATGAGCAGTGATACTGAGCACTGATGATGATAATACTGAGAACTGACACTGAGCAGCAAGATGCAGCACAAGACACTGGACTAGTATATCGGTAATGTACTGTAGTGTTACTGAGCACCACAATGCAGCACAAGGCAATGAGCAGTGATACTGAGCACTGATGATGATAATACTGAGAACTGACACTGATCAGCAAGATGCAGCACAAGACACTGGACTAGTATATTGGTAATGTACTGTAGTATTACTGAGCACCACAATGCAGCACAAGACAATGAGCTGTGATACTGAGCACTGATGATGATAATACTGAGAACTGACACTGAGCAGCAAGATGCAGCACAAGACACTGGACTAGAATATTAGTAATGTACTGTAGTATTACTGAGCACCACAATGCAGCACAAGACAATGAGCAGTGATACTGAGCAATGATGGTGATAATACTGAGAACTGACACTGAGCAGCAAGATGCAGTACAAGACACTGGACTAGTATATTAGTAATGTACTGTAGTATTATGGAGCACCACAATGCAGCACAAGACAATGAGCAGTGATACTGAGCACTGATGATGATAATACTGAGAACTGACACTGAGCAGCAAGATGCAGCACAAGACACTGGACTAGTATATCGGTAATGTACTGTAGTATTACTGAGCACCATAATGCAGCACAAGGCAATGAGCAGTGATACTGAGCACTGATGATGATAATACTGAGAAATGACACTGAGCACCTTGCCCATCTAGGAGTGGCACTGCAGTGTCAGACAGGATGGCAGATTTAAAAAATAGTCCCCAAAAAGCACATGATGCAAAGAAAAAAAGAGGTGCACCAAGGTCGCTGGATGGCTAAGCTAAGCGACCCAAGTGGCCGATACAAACACCTGGCCCATCTAGTAGTGGGCCGGCACTGCAGTGTCAGACAGGATGGCAGATTTAAAAAATAGTCCCCAAACAGCACATGATGCAAAGAAAAAAAGAGGTGCAATGAGGTAGCTGTGTGACTAAGCTAAGCGACACAAGTGGCCGACACAAACACCTGGCCCATCTAGGAGTGGCACTGCAGTGTGAGACAGATTGGCACTTCAAAAAAATAGTCCCCAAACAGCACATGATGCAAAGAAAAAAGAGGCGCAATGTGGTAGCTGTGTGACAAAGCTAAGCGACCCAAGTGGCCGACACAAACACCTGGCCCATCTAGGAGTGGCACTGCAGTGTCAGACAGGATGGCACTTCAAAAAAATAATCCCCAAACAGCAAATGATGCAAAGAAAAAAAGAGGCGCAATGAGGTAGCTGTGTGACTAAGCTAAGCGACCCAAGTGGCCGACACAAACACCTGGCCCATCTAGGAGTGGCACTGCAGTGTCAGACAGGATGGAACTTCCAAAAATAGTCCCCAAACAGCACATGATGCAAAGAAAAATGAAAGAGAAAAGAGGTGCAGGCATCGCAACCGACACAATTGGACTCTCCTTGGGGATTTGTGATTTAGAAGAACGCACAGTTCTTTGCTGTGCTTTTGCCATCTTAACTCTTTTAAGTTTTCTAGCAGGAGGATGAGTGCTTTCATCCTCATGTGAAGCTGAACCAGTAGCCTTGAACATAGGCCAGGCCCTCAGCCGTTCCTTGCCACTCCGTGTCGTAAATGGCACATTAGCAAGTTTACGCTTCTCCTCAGAAGATTTTGATTTAGATTTTTGGGTCATTTTACTGAGCTTTATTTTTTTGGATTTTACATGCTCTCTACTATGACATTGGGCATCGGCCTTGGCAGACGACGTTGATGGCATTTCATCGTCTCGGCCATGACTAGTGGCAGCAGCTTCTGCACGAGGTGGAAGTGGATCTTGATCTTTCCCTATTTTATCCTCCACATTTTTGTTCTCCATTTTTTAATATGTGGAATTATATGACAGTAATATATCAATAGCAATGGCCTACTACTATATATACTGCGCACAACTGAAATGCACCACAGGTATGGATGGATAGTATACTAGATGACACAGAGGTAGGTAGAGCAGTGGCCTACTGTACCGTACTGCTATATAGTATATACTGGTGGTCAGCAAACTGTGAAAAACTGAAATGCACCACAGGTATGGATGGATAGTATACTTGACGACATAGAGGTAGGTAGAGCAGTGGCCTACTGTACCGTACTGCTATATAGTATATACTGGTGGTCAGCAAACTGTGCAAAACTGAAATGCACCACAGGTATGGATGGATAGTATACTTGACGACACAGAGGTAGGTAGGGCAGTGGCCTACTGTACCGTACTGCTATATAGTATATACTGGTGGTCAGCAAACTGTGCAAAACTGAAATGCACCACATGTATGGATGGATAGTATACTTGACGACACAGAGGTAGGTAGAGCAGTGGCCTACTGTACCGTACTGCTATATATTATATACTGGTGGTCAGCAAACTGTGCAAAACTGAAATGCACCACAGGTATGGATGGATAGTATACTTGACGACACAGAGGTAGGTAGAGCAGTGGCATACTGTACCGTACTGCTATATAGTATATACTGGTGGTCAGCAAACTGTGCAAAACTGAAATGCACCACATGTATGGATGGATAGTATACTTGACGACACAGAGGTAGGTAGAGCAGTGGCCTACTGTACCGTACTGCTATATATTATATACTGGTGTTCAGCAAACTGTGCAAAACTGAAATGCACCACAGGTATGGATGGATAGTATACTTGACGACACAGAGGTAGGTAGAGCAGTGGCATACTGTACCGTACTGCTATATAGTATATACTGGTGGTCAGCAAACTATGCAAAACTGAAATGCACCACAGGTATGGATGGATAGTATACTTGACGACACAGAGGTAGGTAGAGCAGTGGCCTACTGTACCGTACTGCTATATAGTATATACTGGTGGTCAGCAAACTGTGCAAAACTGAAATGCACCACAGGTATGGATGGATAGTATACTTGACGACACAGAGGTAGGTAGAGCAGTGGCCTACTGTACCGTACTGCTATATAGTATATACTGGTGGTCAGCAAACTGTGCAAAACTGAAATGCACCACAGGTATGGATGGATAGTATACTTGACGACACAGAGGTAGGTAGAGCAGTGGCCTACTGTACCGTACTGCTATATAATATATACTGGTGGTCAGAAAACTGTGCAAAACTGAAATGCACCACAGGTATGGATGGATAGTATACTTGACGACACAGAGGTAGGTAGAGCAGTGGACTACTGTACCGTACTGCTATATATATAGTTATATTGGTGGTCAGCAAAATTCTGCACTGTCCTCCTACTATATACTACAATGCAGCACAGATATGGAGCGTTTTTCAGGCAGAGAACGTATAATACTGGTGGTCACTGGTCACTGGTCAGCAAAACTCTGCACTGTCCTCCTACTATATAATACTGCTGGTCCCCAGTCCCCACAATAAAGCAATTCGCACACTGAGCACAGATATTTGCAGCACACTGGGCACAGTCAGATATGGAGCATTTTTCAGGCAGCGAACGTAGATATTTGCACTTGCAGCACACTGAGCACAGATATTTGCAGCACTCTGAACACAGATATTTGCAGCACAATTTGCAGCCCACTGAACATAGAAACTAAGAGGACGCCAGCCACGTCCTCTCATGATCATCTCCAATGCACGAGTGAAAAATGGCGGCGACGCGCGGCTCCTTATAGAGAATACGAATCTCGCGAGAATCTGACCGCGGGATGATGAGGTTCGGGCGCGCTCGGGTTAACCGAGCAAGGCGGGAGGATCCGAGTCTGCCTCGGACCCATGTAAAATGGGTGAAGTTCGGGGGGGGGGGGGGGAAAGGTTGGGGGGGATCGGATCCCGAGGATCCGAACCCGCTCATCACTAATAGATACCAGATACCACTGTGACTGAAATGATGATGACCTATGAACAGTGACAGGACACTACCACAACACCCTACAGCAGCAAGATGCAGCACAACACACTGGACTAGTTTATTAGTAATGTACTGTAGTATTACTGAGCACCACAATGCAGCACAAGACAATGAGCAGTGATACTGAGCACTGATGGTGATAATACTGAGAACTGACACTGAGCAGCAAGATACAGCACAAGACACTGGACTAGTATATTAGTAATGTACGGTAGTATTACTGAGCACCACAATGCAGCACAAGACAATGAGCAGTGATACTGAGCACTGATGGTGATAATACTGAGAACTGACACTGAGCAGCAAGATGCAGCACAAGACACTGGACTAGTATATTAGTAATGTACTGTAGTATTACTGAGCACCACAATGCAGCACAAGACAATGGGGGTAATTCCAAGTTGATCGCCGCAGGAATTCTGTTAGCAATTGGGCAAAACCATGTGCACTGCAGGGGAGGCAGATATAACATGTGCAGAGAGAGTAAGATTTGGGTGTGGTGTGTTCAATCTGCAATCTAATTTGCAGTGTAAAAATAAAGCAGCCAGTATTTACCCTGCACAGAAATAAAATAACCCACCCAAATCTAACTCTCTCTGCAAATGTTATATCTGCCACACCTGCAGTGCATATGGTTTTGCCCAACTGCTAAAAAATTTCCTGCTGCGATCAACTTGGAATTACCCCCAATGAGCAGTGATACTGAGCACTGATGATGATAATACTGAGAACTGACACTGAGCAGCAAGATGCAGCACAAGACACTGGACTAGTATATTAGTAATGTACTGTAGTATTACTGAGCACCACAATGCAGCACAAGACAATGAGCAGTGATACAGAGCACTGATGGTGATAATACTGAGAACTGACACTGAGCAGCAAGATGCAGCACAAGACACTGGACTAGTATATCGGTAATGTACTGTAGTATTACTGAGCACCACAATGCAGCACAAGACAACGAGCATTGATACTGAGCACTGATGATGATAATACTGAGAACTGACACTGAGCAGCAAGATGCAGCACAAGACACTGGACTAGTATATCGGTAATGTACTGTAGTATTACTGAGCACCACAATGCAGCACAAGGCAATGAGCAGTGATACTGAGCACTGATGATGATATTACTGAGAACTGACACTGAGCAGCAAGATGCAGCACAAGACACTGAACTAGTATATTGGTAATGTACTGTAGTATTACCGAGCACCACAATGCAGCACAAGACAATGAGCAGTGATACTGAGCACTGATGATGATATTACTGAGAACTGACGCTGAGCAGCAAGATGCAGCACAAGACACTGGACTAGTATATTAGTAATGTACTGTAGTATTACTGAGCACCACAATGCAGCACAAGACAATGAGCAGTGATACTGAGCACTGATGATGATAATACTGAGAACTGACACTGAGCAGCAAGATGCAGCACAAGACACTGGACTAGTATATTAGTAATGTACTGTAGTATTACTGAGCACCACAATGCAGCACAAGACAATGAGCAGTGATACTGAGCACTGATGATGATAATACTGAGAACTGACACTGAGCAGCAAGATGCAGCACAAGCCACTGGACTAGTTTATATTAGTAATGTACTGTAGTATTACTGAGCACCACAATGCAGCACAAGACAATGAGCAGTGATACTGAGCACTGATGATCATAATACTGAGAACTGACACGGAGCAGCAAGATGCAGCACAAGACACTGGACTAGTATATCGGTAATGTACTGTAGTATTACTACTGAGCACCACAATGCAGCACAAGGCAATGAGCAGTGATACTGAGCACTGATGATGATAATACTGAGAACTGACACGGAGCAGCATGATGCAGCACAAGACACTGGACTAGTATATTGGTAATGTACTGTAGTATTACTGAGCACCACAATGCAGCACAAGACAATGAGCAGTGATACTGAGCACTGATGGTGATAATACTGAGAACTGACACTGAGCAGCAAGATGCAGCACAAGACACTGGACTAGTATATTAGTAATGTACTGTAGTATTACTGAGCACCACAATGCAGCACAAGACAATGAGCAGTGATACTGAGCACTGATGGTGATAATACTGAGAACTGACACTGAGCAGCAAGATGCAGCACAAGACACTGGACTAGTATATTAGTTATGTTCTGTAGTATTACTGAGCACCACAATGCAGCACAAGACAATGAGCAGTGATACTGAGCACTGATGAGGATAATACTGAGAACTGACACTGAGCAGCAAGATGCAGCACAAGACACTGGACTAGTATATTAGTAATGTACTGTAGTATACTGAGCACCACAATGCAGCACAAGACAATGAGCAGTGATACTGAGCACTGATGAGGATACTACTGAGAACTGACACTGAGCAGCAAGATGCAGCACAAGAGAGACACACTACTAATATTACTGAGCAGCAATAAGTAAGCACTGATACTGAGCACTGATATTGAGATTTGCCACTGAGAGAACGTAGCCACGTCCTCTCTGCTCTCTCTACAATGCACGAGTGAAAATGGCGGTGACGCGCAGCTCTTTATATGGAATCCGAATATCGCGAGAATCCGACAGTGGGATGACGACATTTTGCTTCGTTCGGGTTTTCCGAGTCAGGCGGGAAGAACCGAGTCTGCCTTGGACCCGTGTAAACCACGTGGAGTTCGGGGGGGTTCGGTTCTTGGAGAACCAAATCCGCTCATCTCTAGTAATTTTAAAAAATATTGTAATAGATTTTTGCACGAAACAAAGTTTGTGTATATTAAATCATCAGAAGGCAAATGTGTCAATATCTCAGTCTTGATCAGAATATTTCAGATTTTGGAATAATTTGGAATTTTGCATACTGAAGTCTCAACCTATATAGTATAAAAGGATCTCATAATGCTGTGTGAAAATCAACATGGTGATACAATAAGACTGGGGCTTACATGGCCCAATTTGCACCTAATGAGATTTCTTTATTCATTAACCCGGGGCATCACAAGGAGGGTGCAGGGAGTGCAGGCCCCATCCAGGTGTCGAGTGCAGAAGTGTGACAATATCCTGCAGCACTCAGATCCTGTCACTGAAAAGAGTCCCCTAGGGGATTCCCATGATGCCATGCATAGCATACTTGCCTACCTGACCCTCTCCATGAGGGAGAAAATGCTCTGTTCCTGGAATTTCCTGGTAATGTATAATTGCCATCACCTGTGGTGAGCTAGTTAATTGATAAGAAAGGTGTTTCACCACAGGTGATGGCAATCATACATTACCAGGAAAGTCCAGGAACAGTGCATTTTCTCCCTCATGGAGAGGGTCAGGTAGGCAAGTCTGATGCATAGTGATGTCAGAGGGGGACTTCCACACCCCTTTTCACATGTGCACACCTAACTCACGCACAAAGGGATTCCTTGGCAGCATGGGGTATCACCTACCTCGGTGCCTGCACTGCATTAACTGAAAGACATATTCATACATTGTAATATAAAGTTGGTGGAGTTGTTACTGTTGCATGGAAGTTGCGTGTTCTCTCCGTGCATGCGTGCTATACTTTCCACAAAATTCACCAATGTAACCATCATTTAAGTAGGTATAAATAGAAGAGAGGGAACATCAAACGTCATAGCGGAATCTTGCTTACAGTGCTCCTCTACAGCGTTTCGGCACATCTTGGAACTCGTAGCTCAGGATTTTCATCCCATAAGACACCACACAAACAGCTAATTAATATAACACCAAAGCCAATATAGAAAGGAGTTGAGGGAGGAGCACATTTGTATGGCTGACTTTCTCAAGAATAGTATCAAGGGTGTATCTATTATAGGTGCAGGCAGTGCAGCTGCTATGGGGCCCAGAGCTGAGAGGGGTTCACCTTCCTTGTGAAAGTTACATGTGATATATAAATTTTTCACCATTGGGTAGTATGTAATATGTGCGGCGAGCATTTTTTGTGTTTTGTGTTTTGGATTTTGATTCTAATTCCACTTTCGTGTTTTGGTTTTGGCTTGGTTTTGCCAAAACCACCCTTTCGTGTTTTGGTTTCGGTTTTGGATCTGGATGATTTAAAAAAAAAAAAAAACAGCTAAATTCACAGAATTTGGGGGTCATTTTACTCCTACTATATTATTAACATCAATAACAATCATTTCCACTCATTTCCAGTCTATTCTGAACACCTCACACCTCACAATATTGTTTTTAGGCCAAAAGGTTGCACCGAGGTTGCTTGATGACTAAGCTAAGCGACACAAGTGGACAACACAAACACCTGGCCCATCTAGGAGTGGCACTGCAGTGTCAGACAGGAGGGCAGATATAAAAAAAAGGCCTTAAACAACACATGATGCAAAGAAGAAAAAGAATTGCAATGATGTAGTTGTATGACTAAGCCAAGCGACACAAACAATTGGCCCATCTAGGCGTGGCACTGCAGTGGCAGACAGGAGGGCAGATATAAACAAAAGGCCCCTAACAGCACATAATGCAAAGAAGAAAAAAAGTGCACCGAGGTTGCTGTATGACTATACTAAGCGACACAACCACCTGGCCCATCTAGTAGTGTCACGCAGTGGCTGAATGTCGAGAGTGGGCCGCAATTGTTCGGTCCACTGACAGCATCTCCAGCATGCTCCAGTCACTTTAAAAAAAATCTGCTATTGGTGGACTTATACGGCAGTACCCCAGGACTAATACAGCAGTACCCCTGAACTCATACGGCAGTGTCATACAGGATGGCACTTTTCAAAAACTAGGCCCTGTTTTGTTGATATGTTTGTAAATCCAGTCATCAGGACACAGAGACATGTGAGTTCACTGCTGTGCTTTTTATTCCCTCACCAACTCCAGGCACACTGCACACTGGACCACCCACTTCCCAGCATCTCCCTGGTCCCAGGGACCATCACTGAAGATTCAGGCTTACACAGATTAGTAAGGGAGTGTCTACAAATATTAAGCATTCTAATACACTAACATCACATCCTCTTTTCTTTAAAGATAAGCCCTGTACGCTTCAATGCAACAATTAACAACATCATATTAAGAACATCAGCTAACACGTTTCAATGAGTCTCTCAGGTCTGCGTATTTCCCTTTTGGGTCTTTCATACACAGTCTGTGTTTCATCTACCATGTTGGACCTTTCTAGAATCGTGGTTTGTTCACCATTATGAGGATCATCATACATGTCAGATGAAGGGTATTCTTCAGTCATGTTGTCTTCATTATGGTTAGGTTGAGATCTTAAATCCACCCGATTTCTTCTTACTTCCGTTCCATGCTCTGTACGTATAGTATAAGATCTTGGTGCTACTTGTGCTTGCACAATACCTTTCTGCACCCAAATACCTTTCTCGTGATCTCTGAGACGGACTTGTTCACCCGATTTTAGATCAGATAAGCTTTTTGCTCGCCTGTCATGGAACAGTTTCTGTTTCGCCTGTTGACGTTCCTTACTCAGTCTGACCAACGCTGAGTTATGTGTATTAAGCAGTTCATCATGTATCGGGAGATTTGCTCTAATCCTCCTTCCCATCAGCATTTGTGCAGGAGAAAGTCCATTCTGTAAAGGTGTACTGCGGTAGATTAAAAGACTTTTGTAGAAATCTTCTTTACCTTCTTGAGCTTTTTTCATGAGACTCTTTGCAGTTTTTACTGAACTTTCCACCAACCCATTTGAGCGCGGATAGTGGGGACTTGACGTAGTATGAAAAAATTCCCACTCATCAGCAAATTGTCTAAATTCAGCACTGGAAAACTGAGGACCATTGTCAGTGAACACTTCCTTTGGAACACCATGCCTTACAAAGATTGATTTCATGCAATTGATTACGGCTTTACTAGTAGTTGTATGTAGTGTCTTCACCTCAGGGTAGTTAGAGTAATAATCAGTCATGACAATGTACATTTTCCCATTACAATCAAACAAATCTGCGCCATCTTTCTGGTACGGTCTCTCTGGCACTGCGTGTGGACTCAGTGGCTCGACTCGTTGTTTTGGTCTATACGTAAGACATAATCCACATGTAGCTGTAGTCTGTGCTATGTCTTGGTTCATTCTTGGCCAATACATAACTTCAAGCGCTCTCCGCTTACATTTTTCTTCTCCTAAGTGGCCTTCATGTATCTTGCACAGCATAGTTTTTCTTAGTCGTGCAGGTATGACAAACCTATTGCCTTTGTAAATAATACCATCGACAACTGTAAGGTCACTGCGGTACATCCAATAATCATGGATAGACAGTGGGCACGCATGTTTTTCTGCTGGCCAACCTTTCAGAATGATATCTTTCAACACTTTCACTGTGTCATCTGTCTCAGTTTCTTTCCTAATCTGTTCTTGTCTTGCAAGAGACACTGGTAGAGAAGCTACGATCAAATTAACATAGGCTTCTATCTCTTCATCCATCAGACTTTTGGAACCTTCACTTTTGTCCACAGCACGAGAAAGTGTATCAGCAATGTACATGTATTTGCCGGGACAGTACAGCAAGTGTACATCATATTTCTGTAGTCTGATAAGCATTTGTTGAATTCTCATGGGACAGTCATGTAATGATTTAGTCATGATAGCTACCAATGGCTTGTGGTCAGTTTCCACTGTAAATGTTTGACCATACACAAACTGATGAAATCGCTCACATGCATATGTGATCACTAGAAGTTCTTTTTCTATCTGAGCATACCTTGTTTCAGCACTTGTCAGTGCTCTTGATGCATAGATTACTGGTTGCCATGTATCCTCATGTTCTTGTAACAGCACTGAGCCTAGGCCAAATTGTGAAGCATCTGCTGAAATTCTTATTCTTTTCGCAATATCAAAGAATTTTAGCACTGGTTGCTCTGTAATGATCTGTTTCAAGTTTTGCCAACTTTCTTCTTGTTCATGTGACCACATCCACTCGTTATCTTTGTCCAACAACCATCTAAGAGAGGCTGTTCGTTCAGAGAGTTGAGAAATAAACTTTCCTAAGTAAGTAATCATTCCTAGGAATCTTCTGACATCGTCTTTGTTGTTAGGACGTTCCATGTTCACTATGGCTGATATTTTCCTTGGGTCTAGTTTTACACTTTGATCGGAGACCACGTTGCCCAATAAGGTAAGTGTATTCACGCCAAATTCACATTTGTCCTTGTTTAGCTTTAGATTCACTTTCTTGACAAGTTCCATTACTTGTCTCAATCTAGAATCATGTTCTTCCTTTGTAGATCCCCAGACAATAATGTCATCCATCATTGTTTCAACACCTGGAATATGTTCAAAAATCATGTGTATCTTTTTGTGATATACTTCTAGAGCAGACAATATTCCATATGGTAGTCGAAGAAATCTGTATCGACCTTCTGGTGTATTAAATGTACAAAGCTTTGAGCTGGCCTCATCTAGCTTCATTTGCCAGAATCCTGAAGATGCGTCCAATTTTCTGAACCATTTTGCTCCCGCAAATTGCGACATGATTTCATCTCTGGTTGATAGTTTGAAATGTTCTCGTTTAATAGCTTTGTTTAAAACTCTGGGGTCTAGACATATTCTGAGTTGTCCATTTTTCTTTTCAACAATTACTAAGGAGCTTACCCATTCAGTAGGCTCATCAACTTTCTGTATCACACCCAAGGCTTCCATGCGATTGAACTCTTGTTTCAGTTTTTCTCTCAGCACAAACGGCACTTTTCTACAGAGGTGTATCACTGAAGAAACTTGTGTGTCTATATTTATTGTATGCTCTGCAGGCAAACAACCTAGACCTTCAAACAAGTCTCTGTATTTTGTAAACATCGATTTGCAGTCATCTTCTACTTGTGATGTCACCATAAAAACTTTCTTTAGCAAGCTTAGTTTTTCACAGGAACTTAATCCTAGAATCGGTTGCACATTTTTATCCACAATCAGTAGAGATGTTTTAAACTGTTGTCCCTTATATTTCAGTGTCACTAAGCATGTACCTTTCACTGGAATTTCCTCCCCAGTGTACCCTGTAACTTTCACTTTGGCTGGATGAATTTTAGGTTTCACTCTAAAAGTCTTATAGTCTTGAAACAATATTAAATTCACCTGCGCGCCAGTATCAAGCTTAAAGGGTATGACAATCTCGTTCACAGTTAAAGAGACAATCCATTCTTTCTTATCTGCACTGCAAAGTTCAATGCAATCCACAAAGAATTCCTCTGTTTGTTTAACAGCATGCACATTGGTTGTTTTACTTTTCATTTTACAGCACTTTGCAAAGTGATCAAGTCTACCACATTTCATGCAGGTTTTACAATAAGCCAGGCACATTTTAGGATTGTGAGCATTTCCACATCTACTACACATTTCCTTATTAGACTGTGGCTTAGACTGCTTCATTCTTGAGAACGGAGGTTTGCTTTGCTCTGTTTCCTGCACTACATGGACAGCAGCATCAACTTCCTTGTGTAACATTTTGGCTTGAAATCTAGTTATTTCTGCAGATCTACACATAGTCACTGCCTTGTCTAGTGTTAGGTCTTGCTCTCTCAGCAGTCTCTCTCTGAGTCCAATATCAGGTATCCCACAGACAATACGATCTCTAATCAGTGAATCCTTTAAATCACCAAACTCACAGGTTTTACTGAGTGATTGCAGCTCTGTAACATACTGATCAAATCCATCTACAGACTTCTGATCACATGTGAAAAACTTATATCTTTCATATGTCACATTTTTCCTTGGCACAAAGTAATCTTCAAACTTTTGCATTATAGAAGATAGCACCATATTCTGCCCCTCAGCAAACTGAAAACTATTATAAATGTCCAGCACATCCTCTCCTATCACATGGAGGAAAATGGATGCCTTCGTTTTGTCAGCCTCTGTATCAGCTCCACATGCAGCAAGATATATATTAAACCTTTGCTTAAATCTTTTCCAGTTTTCAGACAAGTTACCAGACATCAGCATGCTGGTTGGAGGAGCTAGTTTATCCATGGTTACTCACTGTTTGAAGAGAGGAGCACACGGCAAGTTTTGCAGACACCGAGTATCACAGCCTTACAGACTTCTGCAGGATTCTTTCTCACTCTGAGAGCACTAGCAGTCCAAGTTAAACTTCTTCTGAAACCATGTTTGTTCATATGTTTGTAAATCCAGTCATCAGGACACAGAGACATGTGAGTTCACTGCTGTGCTTTTTATTCCCTCACCAACTCCAGGCACACTGCACACTGGACCACCTACTTCCCTGCATCCCCCTGGTCCCAGGGACCATCACTGAAGATTCAGGCTTACACAGATTAGTAAGGGAGTGTCTACAAATATTAAGCATTCTAATACACTAACATCACAGGCCCCAAACAGCACCTCATGCAAAGATGTCGAAGAGGTGCAATGAGGTAGCTGTATGACTTAGCCAAGCAACACAAACAATTCCAACTGGAATTATACGTCCAAATCACTGGAATTAATTGGCAAGATCACTGGAATTAATAATTGTAAATCACTGACATTAATTGGCAAAATCACTGTTATTATACGTCCAAATCACTGGAATTAAATGGCAAGATCACTGTAATTAATAATTATAAATCACTGACATTAATTAGCAAAATCACTGTAATTATACGTCCAAATCACTGGAATTAATTGGCAAGATCACTGTAATTAATAATTATAAATCACTGACATTAATTGGCAAAATTACTGTAATTATATGTCCAAATCACTGGAATTAAATGGCAAAATCTCGCTATCGCCTGCCTAGTGAAGTGGAATCTAGATGGGATTTGGTACCGGGGACACAATATCTCCATCAATTGTCTAAATACCACTGCACTAATGGCGGATACCGGGCGCACGTCTAACACCAACATAAGTGTCAAGGCCTCAGTTATGAGGGCTTCCATCTTCATGTGAAGCTGAACCACTAGTCATGAACATGGGCCAGGGCCTCAGCCGTTCCTTGCCACTCCGTGTCGTAAATGGCATATTGGCAAGTTTACGTTTCTCCTCAGACCATTTCAATTTCTTTTTTTGGGTCTTTTTACTGAACTTTGGCTTTTTGGACTTTACATGCCCTCTACTATCACATTGGGCATCGGCCTTGGCAGACGACGTTGATGGCATTTCATTGTCTATGTCATGGCTAGTGGCAGCAGCTTCAGCACTAGGAGGAAGTGGTTCTTCTTGAGCTTTCCCTATTTTATCCTCAAAATTTTTGTTCTCCATTATTTTTTGGGAGTTATATGAGACAATATGCGGCATAGGAATGACTGGAATGACTGATGGACAGGACACTACCAATGGTCTGATGCAGCACAACAGGTTGTTGTTATAATTATTATACTGCAGCAGTGGACATATAGCAGCAGCATATATCGTCACTGGAATGACTGATGAGACAGGACACTACCACTGGTTTGATGCAGCACAACAGGTTGTTGTTATAATTATTATACTGCAGCAGTGGACATATAGCAGCAGCGTATATCGTCACTGGAATGACTGATGAGACAGGACACTACCACTGGTCTGATGTAGCACAACAGGTTGTTGTTATAATTATTATACTGCAGCAGTGGACATATAGCAGCAGCGTATATCGTCACTGGAATGACTGATGAGACAGGACACTACAACTGGTCTGCACAACACAGCACCACTTTATACAGCTACACTGGATATATGGCAGCAGAGAACACCAACACTGTGACTGGCTGGA
The DNA here is from genome assembly GCF_028390025.1 of Pseudophryne corroboree. Taxonomy (NCBI): domain Eukaryota; kingdom Metazoa; phylum Chordata; class Amphibia; order Anura; family Myobatrachidae; genus Pseudophryne; species Pseudophryne corroboree. The sequence goes on along the minus strand of NC_086451.1, from coordinate 225,452,931 downwards.
CTGATGCAGCACAATACACTGACTACACTGGACTGGTCTGCACAACACAGCACCACTTTACAGCTACACTGGATATATGGCAGCAGAGAACACCAACACTGTGACTGGCTTGACTGATGCAGCACAATACACTGACTACACTGGACTGGACAGCACAACACAGCACAAGACTAGCCACCCCACTTTCCCGCCCCCACACAGACACTGAACACTGAGGACACGTCCTCTCAATACACTCTCCAAGTCTGGAGTGAAAATGGCCGCGATGCGCGGCTCCTTATATGGAATCCAAATCCCGCGAGAATCCGACAGCGGGATGATGACGTGTTGCCGCGCTCGGGTTTCCAAGTCAGGCGGGAAAACCCGAGCCTGACTCGGAGTCGGGCTCGAATGGTGAAGTCCGGTAGGGTTCGGTTCTCTGAGAACCGAACCCGCTCATCTCTACTAAGTATGCCTTTGAACTTGCTCATTGTAGTGTGGTATAAAATGAACTGGAGGGCCTTTTACTGTTATATAATATGAACCGGGTCACTGTAATGAGGCACAATATGAATGGGGAGCACTATATATCATAATGTGAATTGGGAGTACTGTGCGGCATAATATGTACTGGAAGCTCTGAAATGTGACATAGGGTGAACTTTACTACGATTCATAAAAGAAGCTAGGGCATTACTATGGGGCATAACATTAAATAAGGCTCTACTATGGTTCAGAAAATGAACTAGGGCACTATTATTAGTGATGAGCGCCGGAAATTTTTCGGGTTTTGTGTTTTGGTTTTGGGTTCGGTTCCGCGGACGTGTTTTGGGTTCGAACGCGTTTTGGCAAAACCTCACCGAATTTTTTTTGTCGGATTCGGGTGTGCTTTGGATTCGGGTGTTTTTTTCAAAAAACCCTCAAAAACAGCTTAAATCATAGAATTTGGGGGTCATTTTGATCCCAAAGTATTATTAACATCAATAACCATAATTTCCACTCATTTTCAGTCTATTCTGAACACCTCACACCTCACAATATTATTTTTAGTCCTAAAATTTGCACCGAGGTCGCTGGATGGCTAAGCTAAGCGACCCAAGTGGCCGACACAAATACCTGGCCCATCTAGGAGTGGCACTGCAGTGTCATGCAGGCTGGCCCTTCAAAAAACTACTCCCCAAACAGCACATGACGCAAAGAAAAAAAGAGGCGCAATGAGGTAGCTGTGTGAGTAAGCTAAGCGACCCAAGTGGCCGACACAAACACCTGGCCCATCTAGGAGTGGCACTGCAGTGTCACGCAGGCTGGCCCTTCAAAAAACTACTCCCCAAACAGCACATGACGCAAAGAAAAAAAGAGGCGCAATGAGGTAGCTGTGTGAGTAAGCTAAGCGACCCTAGTGGCCGACACAAACACCTGGCCCATCTAGGAGTGCACTGCAGTGTCACGCAGGCTGGCCCTTCAAAAAACTACTCCCCAAACAGCACATGACGCAAAGAAAAAAAGAGGCGCAATGAGGTAGCTGTGTGAGTAAGCTAAGCGACCCAAGTGGCCGACACAAACACCTGGCCCATCTAGGAGTGGCACTGCAGTGTCACGCAGGCTGGCCCTTCAAAAAACTACTCCCCAAACAGCACATGACGCAAAGAAAAATTAAAGAAAAAAGAGGTGCAAGATGGAATTGTCCTTGGGCCCTCCCACCCACCCTTATGTTGTATAAACAGGACATGCACACTTTAACCAACCCATCATTTCAGTGACAGGGTCTGCCACACGACTGTGACTGAAATGACGGGTTGGTTTGGACCCCCACCAAAAAAGAAGCAATTAATCTCTCCTTGCACAAACTGGCTCTACAGAGGCAAGATGTCCACCTCATCATCATCCTCCGATATATCACCGTGTACATCCCCCTCCTCACAGATTATCAATTCGTCCCCACTGGAATCCACCATCTCAGCTCCCTGTGTACTTTGTGGAGGCAATTGCTGCTGGTCAATGTCTCCACGGAGGAATTGATTATAATTCATTTTAATGAACATCATCTTCTCCACATTTTCTGGATGTAACCTCGTACGCCGATTGCTGACAAGGTGAGCGGCGGCACTAAACACTCTTTCGGAGTACACACTTGTGGGAGGGCAACTTAGGTAGAATAAAGCCAGTTTGTGCAAGGGCCTCCAAATTGCCTCTTTTTCCTGCCAGTATAAGTACGGACTGTCTGACGTGCCTACTTGGATGCGGTCACTCATATAATCCTCCACCATTCTTTCAATGGGGAGAGAATCATATGCAGTGACAGTAGACGACATGTCCGTAATCGTTGTCAGGTCCTTCAGTCCGGACCAGATGTCAGCATCAGCAGTCGCTCCAGACTGCCCTGCATCAGCAGTCGCTCCAGACTGCCCTGCATCACCGCCAGCGGGTGGGCTCGGAATTCTGAGCCTTTTCCTCGCACCCCCAGTTGCGGGAGAATGTGAAGGAGGAGATGTTAACAGGTCGCGTTCCGCTTGACTTGACAATTTTCTCACCAGCAGTTCTTTGAACCCCAGCAGACTTGTGTCTGCCGGAAAGAGAGATCCAAGGTAGGTTTTAAATCTAGGATCAAGCACGGTGGCCAAAATGTAGTGCTCTGATTGCAACAGATTGACCACCCGTGAATCCTTGTTAAGCGAATTAAGGGCTCCATCCACAAGTCCCACATGCCTAGCGGAATCGCTCTGTGTTAGCTCCTCCTTCAATGTCTCCAGCTTCTTCTGCAAAAGCCTGATGAGGGGAATGACCTGACTCAGGCTGGCAGTGTCTGAACTGACTTCACGTGTGGCAAGTTCAAAAGGTTGCAGAACCTTGCACAACGTTGAAATCATTCTCCACTGCGCTTGAGACAGGTGCATTCCACCTCCTATATCGTGCTCAGTTGTTTAGGCTTGAATGGCCTTTTGCTGCTCCTCCAACCTCTGAAGCATATAGAGGGTTGAATTCCACCTCGTTACCACTTCTTGCTTCAGATGATGGCAGGGCAGGTTCAGGCGTTTTTGGTGGTGCTCCAGTCTTCTGTACGTGGTGCCTGTACGCCGAAAGTGTCCCGCAATTCTTCTGGCCACCGACAGCATCTCTTGCACGCCCCTCTCGTTTTTTAAATAATTCTGCACCACCAAATTCAAGGTATGTGCAAAACATGGGACATGCTGGAATTTGCCCAGATTTAATGCACACACAATATTGCTGGAGTTGTCCGATGCCACAAATCCACAGGAGAGTCCAATTGGGGTAAGCCATTCTGCGATGATCTTCCTCAGTTGCCGTAAGAGGTTTTTAGCTGTGTGCGTATTCTTGAAAGCGGTGATACAAAGAGTAGCCTGCCTAGGAAAGAGTTGGCGTTTGCGAGATGCTGCTACTGGTGCCGCCGCTGCTGTTCTTGCGGCGGGAGTCCATACATCTACCCAGTGGGCTGTCACAGTCATATAGTCCTGAGCCTGCCCTGCTCCACTTGTCCACATGTCCGTGGTTAAGTGGACATTGGGTACAACTGCATTTTTTAGGACACTGGTGAGTCTTTTTCTGAGGTCTGTGTACATTTTCGGTATCGCCTGCCTAGAGAAATGGAACCTAGATGGTATTTGGTACCGGGGACACAGTACCTCAATCAAGTCTCTAGTTCCCTGTGAATTAACGGTGGATACCGGAAACACGTTTCTCACCACCCAGGCTGCCAAGGCCTGAGTTATCCGCTTTGCAGCAGGATGACTGCTGTGATATTTCATCTTCCTCGCAAAGGACTGTTGGACAGTCAATTGCTTACTGGAAGTAGTACAAGTGGTCTTCCGACTTCCCCTCTGGGATGACGATCGACTCCCAGCAGCAACAACAGCAGCGCTAGCAGCAGTAGGCATTACACTCAAGGATGCATCGGAGGAATCCCAGGCAGGAGAGGACTCGTCAGAATTGCCAGTGACATGGCCTGCAGGACTATTGGCATTCCTGGGGAAGGAGGAAATTGACACTGAGGGAGTTGGTGGGGTGGTTTGCGTGAGCTTGGTTACAAGAGGAAGGGATTTACTGGTCAGTGGACTGCTTCCGCTGTCGCCCAAAGTTTTTGAACTTGTCACTGACTTATGATGAATGCGCTGCAGGTGACGTATAAGGGAGGATGTTCCGAGGTGGTTAACGTCCTTACCCCTACTTATTACAGCTTGACAAAGGCAACACACGGCTTGACAAATGTTGTCCGCATTTCTGTTGAAATACTTCCACACCGAAGAGCTGATTTTTTTGGTATTTTCACCAGGCATGTCAATGGCCCTATTCCTCCCACGGACAACAGGTGTCTCCCCGGGTGCCTGACTTAAACAAACCACCTCACCATCAGAATCCTCCTGGTCAATTTCCTCCCCAGCGCCAGCAACACCCATATCCTCCTCATCCTGGTGTACTTCAACACTGACATCTTCAATCTGACTATCAGGAACTGGACTGCGGGTGCTCCTTCCAGCACTTGCAGGGGGCGTGCAAATGGTGGAAGGCGCATGCTCTTCACGTCCAGTGTTGGGAAGGTCAGGCATCGCAAACGACACAATTGGACTCTCCTTGTGGATTTGTGATTTCAAAGAACGCACAGTTCTTTGCTGTGCTTTTGCCAGCTTGAGTCTTTTCATTTTTCTAGCGAGAGGCTGAGTGCTTCCATCCTCATGTGAAGCTGAACCACTAGCCATGAACATAGGCCAGGGCCTCAGCCGTTCCTTGCCACTCCGTGTGGTAAATGGCATATTGGCAAGTTTACGCTTCTCCTCCGACAATTTTATTTTAGATTTTTGAGTCCTTTTTTTACTGATATTTGGTGTTTTGGATTTTACATGCTCTGTACTATGACATTGGGCATCGGCCTTGGCAGACGACGTTGCTGGCATTTCATCGTCTCGGCCATGACTAGTGGCAGCAGCTTCAGCACGAGGTGGAAGTGGATCTTGATCTTTCCCTATTTTTGGAACCTCAACATTTTTGTTCTCCATATTTTAATAGGCACAACTAAAAGGCACCTCAGGTAAACAATGGAGATGGATGGATACTAGTATACTTATGGATGGCAACTGCCGACACAGAGGTAGCTACAGCCGTGGACTACCGTACTGCGTCTGCTGCTAATATAGACTGGATGATAATGATATAAAAAATATATATATATCACTACTGCAGCCGGACAGGTATATATTATATAATGACGGACCTGCTGGACACTGTCAGCACTGCAGACTCCTAAAGTAAGCTACTAGTATCAAGAAGATAGAAAAAAAAAAAAAACACCACAGGTAGGTGGTATACAATTATGGATGGACGAGCGACTGCCGACACAGAGGTAGCTACAGCCGTGGACTACCATACTGCGTCTGCTGCTAATATAGACTGGATGATAATGATATAAAATATATATATATATATCACTACTGCAGCCGGACAGGTATATATTATATAATGACGGACCTGCTGGACACAGTCAGCTCAGCACTGCAGACTCCTAAAGTAAGCTACTAGTATCAATAAGATAGAAAAAAAAAAAACACCACGGGTAGGTGGTATACAATTATGGATGGACGAGCGACTGCCGACACAGAGGTAGCTACAGCCGTGGACTACCGTACTGTGTCTGCTGCTAATATAGACTGGATGATAATGAGATAAAATTAAAATATATATATATATATCACACTAGTACTGCAGCCGGACAGGTATATATTATGTAATGACGGACCTGCTGGACACTGTCTGTCAGCACTGCAGACTCCCAAAGTAAGCTACTAGTATCAAGAAGATAGAAAAAAAAAAAAAACACGGGTAGGTGGTATACAATTATGGATGGACGAGCGACTGCCGACACAGAGGTAGCTACAGCTGTGGACTACCGTACTGTGTCTGCTGCTAATATAGACTGGATGATAATGAGATAAAATTAAAATATATAAGTTGTAACACTGTAGGGGTGCAAGGTGCCTTTTCCTGGGGAATATGGCAGCACGCAGCAGTTTGAGGAACAACACAAGTCCAGTTTCTGGTACAACTGACCCCGGCCAGTTTTATTGAAACAGAAAATAAAACAAACCCCAAAATAAAAATACCTTGCCTGTCCGGCACTAACTAAACATAAGATGTTCCTAACTGTCACTAAACAAAACACAGAGTTCTTCAGTACATACTGTATAGCTTACTTGCATCAGAAAGCGTGTCTCTCACACACAGATCCTGCAGCCTTCCCAGGCAGTCTGCCCATACTAATCAGGTTAGAAGCACTATATCACTCTTACACAGCTGAAACCCTGATTAGCCCTCTGTGAGGCCAAAGACCCGAACTGGGCCCAATGTCTAGAACTCGCCTTATCTCTCTCTCAGAGCCTTTACCCAGCTTTTACAGCAAACTGAAAAGGTTCAGACAAAACAAAAAGCATTTTTCCTAGAAGTTAACATTTTCTAAAACATGTAAGACAAGAACCTGGGACAAATATACCTGCCCTCAAACACTATCCCAGTGTTCTTGTCACATATCCCCCTCCCCTGTTTCGACCTAGGGGCCGGAACACTTGTAGCCCCCAAACAGAAGATGCGAGACAATGCATCTGCGTTGGCCAATTGTGTTCCCGGTCTATGTTCGACAGTAAACTTAAAGTCCTGCAACGCTAGAAACCATCTAGTTACACGAGCATTCTTGCCTCTATTTACATACATCCATTTTAAAGGGGCATGGTCTGTCACTAGTCTGAATTGTCTACCCAAGAGGTAATATCTCAAGGTATCTAGTGCCCACTTAATGGCCAAAGCCTCCTTTTCCACAATGGCATACCTTTTTTCATGCTCATTGAGTTTCCTACTCAAATAAATGATAGGGTGTTCGTCCCCATCTCTGGTTTGGGACAGCACAGCACCTATCCCTACCTCTGAGGCATCTGTCTGTACCACAAATTCTTTTGAAAAATCTGGTGTTATCAACACCGGTTGTGAACACAAAGCCACTTTTAACGCTTGGAACGCCTTTTCTGCATCAGGGTTCCATTTCACCACATTTGACTGCTTCCCTTTGGTAAGGTCTGACAACGGCACCGCTGTGGTCGCAAAATTAGGAATAAACCGTCTATAGTACCCAGTAATTCCCAAAAAAGCCCTTACCTGTTTTTTATTCACTGGACGAGGCCAGTTTTGAATAGCATCAACTTTATTCAATTGGGGCCTAATCAGACCTCTGCCTATGGTGAAGCCCAAGTATTTGACCTCCTCCATTGCGAGGCAGCACTTCTTTGGGTTAGCAGTTAACCCTGCCTCTCTGATTGAGTCCAGTACTGCTTGTACTTTAACCAAATGTGACCCCCAGTCTGTACTGTGAATTACCACATCATCCAAATAGGCAGCTGCATATTTTCTATGGGGCCTCAAAATTTTATCCATCGCCCGTTGAAAGGTTGCTGGAGCCCCATGCAACCCAAAGGGTAACATCTTATACTGGTACAGCCCCTCCGGAACCGAAAAGGCTGTTTTTTCTTTGGCGCTATCAGATAAAGGTATTTGCCAGTAACCTTTGGTCAGGTCCAATGTGGTGAGAAACCTGGCTGTTCCCAGCCTTTCTACAAGCTCATCCACACGGGGCATGGGGTATGCGTCAAACTTGGACACCTCATTTAACTTACGAAAGTCATTACAGAAGCGTATGCTACCGTCGGGCTTCGGGATGAGCACTATGGGACTGGACCACTCACTGTTAGACTCCTCTATGACTCCAAGTTCTAACATGGTTTTAACTTCCTTAGAAATAGCTTCTCGCTGAGCTTCAGGAATCCTATATGGCTTTAAATGAACCCTGACCCCTGGTTCTGTGACAATGTCATGTTTTATTATGGTCGTTCGGCCAGGCAGCTCTGAAAATACCTCCCTATTTTGGATGAGAAATTCTTTAACCTGATTGTTCTGATCAGCTGATAATGTCTCTGACACCTTCACTGCGGGAAGCAACCGGGGTGAAGACACCGAAGGGCAAGGCTCCGCTGACAGAGACAACCTATCTTTCCAGGGTTTGATTAAGTTAACATGGTAGATCTGTTCGGGTTTTCTCTTTCCCGGCTGGTATACTTTGTAATTAACCTCATTCACTTTTTCCCTAATCTCAAATGGACCCTGCCATTTAGCTAGGAATTTGCTTTCCACAGTGGGTACCAAAACAAGAACTCTATCTCCAGGAGCAAATTCCCGTATCTTGGCACTCCGGTTATAGACCCTCTGTTGAGCACTTTGGGCCTGTTCCATGTGCTCTCTGACAACAGGTACCACGGCTGCAATCCTATCCTGCATTTGTGTTACATGCTCAATAACGCTTCTATAAGGAGTGGGCTGTCCTTCCCACGTCTCTTTGGCAACATCCAACAGCCCTCTGGGGTGTCTACCATACAACAAATCAAATGGAGAAAACCCCGTAGAGGACTGAGGAACTTCTCTGATGGCCATTAACAAGTAGGGCAACAAACAATCCCAGTTTTTCCCATCTCTCTCAACAACCTTTTTTAACATACTTTTTAATGTTTTATTAAACCTTTCCACCAACCCGTCAGTTTGGGGATGGTAGATGGACGTCCTGAGGTGAGTGACCTTAAATAACTTGCACAATTCTTTCATGATCCTTGACATAAATGGAGTACCTTGGTCAGTCAAAATTTCTTTTGGTATTCCCACTCTACTAAATACCTGCACCAGCTCCCTAGCTATCGCCTTGGTTGTGATAGTGCGTAAAGGGACAGCCTCAGGATATCGAGTGGCATAGTCCATAATTACCAGGATATACTGATGGCCCCGAGCAGACTTTAACAAGGGCCCCACGAGATCCATGGCTATTCTGTCAAACGGGACCTCTATAATAGGCATGGGAACTAGTGGGCTCCTGAAATGGGGTCTAGGGGCATGATACTGGCATTCAGGACAGGAAGAACAATATTCAGACACTTCTTTATAAACCCCTGGCCAAAAGAACCTTTGTAAAACTCTTTCAGTGGTTTTTTCTGCCCCTAAATGTCCTGCGGTAACGCGACTATGAGCTAAATCTAGTACCGTTCTCCGATAAGGCTGGGGAACTACCAGCTGTTCCACCACATCCTCACCCCTTTTGACAATGTGGTACAAGAGCTCATTACAGATGGCCATGTGGGGATACGTAACCCTGTCACCTGGTACCACAGGTTCCCCATTAACAATCTTAACATTCTCTCTAGCCTTTATTAAGGTAGGATCCTTTAACTGTTCAGACGCAAACAGATCCTTCTTTACCTCCAGGTCAGGCACGCTTTCAGTTCTAACTACTATGTCTCTGTTCCCGGCAAGAGGGTCCTCACTGGACTCCCCATCTGTCACTTCCCCAGCCAAACTAGCAAAAGGCAAAGGGCAAGAAAGTTCCGAAGACCCACGTACATCCATAAAATCACCGGTATTATCATCAACTGGCTTTTTACTTCTCACATCTGTTGATAACCGTGATTCCCACAGTTTCCAAAAATGAGGAAAATCCCTCCCTATTATGGCCTCATGCACCAAGGTAGGGACCAGTCCCACTTTAACCATTGCTGACCCACAACAAGTTTCTATATTCACCTCAGCAGTGGCATAATATTGGGTATCCCCATGTATGCAAGTTACCCCAATAGGTATTTGCTGGACCTTTAAGGGGTTCACTAACCCAGCTTTCACGAGGGTAACTAAACTTCCTGAATCTAGCAAGGCCTCTACCCGGTTACCTTCTAAGAACACATCACACATTTGTTTTTCCAGCTCAGGTGAAGGTACCACAGTACAGGCTAACCTAGCAAAGAAAGACATTCTGCGACATTCAAAGGCAGCATCACATTGCATGGGTTCTTGCGTGACTGGGCAATTGGCAATAACATGACCTGGCATACCACACCTAAAACATTTAACCACACGATTATCAACCCATTTGGGCAGCATAGACCGTTCTAGCCCCATTGGCCTGTTTCCAGGGCCAGTGTTTACAGTCTCTCCAGCCTTGCGTTCTCTTAACCGCCCAGCAACGTTTTCCCACGGAACAGTCTTACCAGTCTTTACTGAAGGGCGCTGTCGAGGATCTATGGGTTGCTGGGTGGTCATCAGTAGTTCCTCTGCTGCCAAATACCTCTCTACCATGTCCACTAATTGGTCAGCAGTACCCGGGTTTCCATGGCTCACCCACTTGCGCAGGACCATGGGCAAAGATCTCAAGTAGCGGTCCATGACGACTCTTTCCACCATCTGGGGACCAGTTAATGTCTCTGGCTGCAGCCATTTTTTTGTTAGCTGAATAAGGTCGTGCATCTGGGAGCGCGGAGGCTTCTCCATGGCGTACAGCCAACGGTGCACCCGTTGTGCTCGTACTGACAGCGTGACTCCCAGGCGGGTCAGGATCTCAGTCTTTAGTTTATCATAGTCCCGAGCCTCAGCAGGGCTTAAATCAAAGTAAGCTTTTTGGGGCTCACCTGACAGGAAAGGTGCCAGCAGACTGGCCCACTGTGCTTTCGGCCAGTTCTCACGCTCGGCAGTCCTTTCAAACGTGGTCAGATAGGCCTCCACATCATCAGCCTCTGTCATTTTCTGCAGGAAGTGACTGGCTCGTATAGAACTAGAGCTGGTTGGAGCACTGACGGCCACATCTCCAACCCGAGCTGCAAGTCTCTGCACCACTTCTGCTAAGGCCTCTCTATCCTGACGCTGTTGCCTGTAAAGTTCATCAACAACTGCCTGCTGTTGTCTCTTATTTTCCTCCATTGCCACCTGCTGCTGTCTTATATTTTCCTCCATTGCCACCTGCTGCTGTCTGTTGGCCTCCTGCTGTAGTCTCCAATTTTCCTCCATTGCCACCTGCTGCTGTCGGTTGGCCTCCTGCTGAGCCGCTGTAGCTTGCAGCAAGGCTTTAAGCAGATCCTCCATGTCAACAGATTTTTCAGGCGGCTTTGCAGCTGCTTTCACCCAGGACATATATCAAACCCTCAGGGGTGAGTCTCAGTAACTTCACACTGGGCTGTATCTGCATAAACCACCGTTTTCTGCAGGCCTCACAAAGCTGCTGCTTTCACTTATGCGAGAGGTAGCGAGATCGTTGCTTGCATTCTCCACCAAGTTGTAACACTGTAGGGGTGCAAGGTGCCTTTTCCTGGGGAATATGGCAGCACGCAGCAGTTTGAGGAACAACACAAGTCCAGTTTCTGGTACAACTGACCCCGGCCAGTTTTATTGAAACAGAAAATAAAACAAACCCCAAAATAAAAATACCTTGCCTGTCCGGCACTAACTAAACATAAGATGTTCCTAACTGTCACTAAACAAAACACAGAGTTCTTCAGTACATACTGTATAGCTTACTTGCATCAGAAAGCGTGTCTCTCACACACAGATCCTGCAGCCTTCCCAGGCAGTCTGCCCATACTAATCAGGTTAGAAGCACTATATCACTCTTACACAGCTGAAACCCTGATTAGCCCTCTGTGAGGCCAAAGACCCGAACTGGGCCCAATGTCTAGAACTCGCCTTATCTCTCTCTCAGAGCCTTTACCCAGCTTTTACAGCAAACTGAAAAGGTTCAGACAAAACAAAAAGCATTTTTCCTAGAAGTTAACATTTTCTAAAACATGTAAGACAAGAACCTGGGACAAATATACCTGCCCTCAAACACTATCCCAGTGTTCTTGTCACAATATATATCACACTAGTACTGCAGCCGGACAGGTATATATTATGTAATGACGGACCTGCTGGACACTGTCTGTCAGCACTGCAGACTCCTAAAGTAAGCTACTAGTATCAAGAAGATAGAAAAAAAAAAAAAAAACACGGGTAGCTGGTATACAATTATGGATGGACGAGCGACTGCCGACACAGAGGTAGCTACAGCCGTGGACTACCGTACTGTGTCTGCTGCTAATATAGACTGGATGATAATGAGATAAAATTAAATTTATATATATATCACACTAGTACTGCAGCCGGACAGGTATATATTATGTAATGACGGACCTGCTGGACACTGTCTGTCAGCACTGCAGACTCCTAAAGTAAGCTACTAGTATCAAGAAGATAGAAAAAAAAAAAACCACGGGTAGGTGGTATACAATTATGGATGGACGAGCGACTGCCGACACAGAGGTAGCTACAGCCGTGGACTACCGTACTGTGTCTGCTGCTAATATAGACTGGATGATAATGAGATAAAATTAAAATATATATATATCACACTAGTACTGCAGCCGGACAGGTATATATTATGTAATGACGGACCTGCTGGACACTGTCTGCAGAATGCGTTTATAAAAACACCACACGACGAGTGTTTAACTTTTTCAGGCAGACAATCACAATATACTGGTGGTCAGCAGACAATCACAATATACTGGTGGTCAGTGGTCACTGGGCAGTCACACTGGCAGTGGCACTCTGGCAGCAAAAGTGTGCACTGTACTTAAAATATGTACTCCTGCTATAACTGCTCCCCAGTCTCCCCCACAATTAAGCTGTGTGAGCAGTGAGCACTCAGCACAGTCAGATAATGATATACAGTATTACATATGATGCAGCACACAGGGCTGAGCACAGATATGGTATGTGACTGTGTCACACTGTGTATCGTTTTTTTTCAGGCAGAGAACGGATTAATTAAACTGGTGGTGGTCACTGGTCACTGGTCACACTATCAGCAAGTAGTACTCCGTCCTAAGCAGGCAATCACAATATACTGGTGGTCAGTGTGGTCACTGGTCAGTCACACTGGCAGTGTGGCACTCTGGCAGCAAAAGTGTGCACTGTACTTAAAATATATTATTTATGTACTCCTGCTCTAACTGCTCCCCAGTCTCCCCCACAATTAAGCTGTGTGAGCAGTGAGCACTCAGCACAGTCAGATATACAGTATTACATATGATGATGCAGCACACTGAGGCTGAGCACAGATATGGTATGTGACTGTGTCACACTGTGTATCGTTTTTTTTCAGGCAGAGAACGGATTAATTAAACTGGTGGTCAATGGTCACTGGTCACACTATCAGCAAGTAGTAGTACTCCAGTCCTAATATGCTCCCCAAAATTAGTAAATAGTGTCTCTAACTCTCTACTCTCTTCTCTATAAACGGAGAGGACGCCAGCCACGTCCTCTCCCTATCAATCTCAATGCACGTGTGAAAATGGCGGCGACGCGCGGCTCCTTATATAGAATCCGAGTCTCGCGATAGAATCCGAGCCTCGCGAGAATCCGACAGCGGGATGATGACGTTCGGGCGCGCTCGGGTTAACCGAGCAAGGCGGGAAGATCCGAGTCTGCCTCGGACCCGTGTAAAAAGGCTGAAGTTCGGGGGGGTTCGGATTCCGAGGAACCGAACCCGCTCATCACTAACTATTATAGGGCATAAAATTAACAACTGCTGCAGAGAAGTGTTTCTCTAGAAGCATTGGGACGGGGGCCCCTTCGAAATGTTGCTATGGGGCCCACAAAGTTCTGGCTACGCCCCTGAATAGTATGTACTGTATGTCAATATCTGTACACTGCAATTTTTTTTTTACCCAGACTGTAGGATTTATGCTCGATTTTTTTGAAATTTAAACAAAAACCTGGTGCAAGCAACACATATTGAATTTTACATGTGATATAATTAGTCTAACCAATTAGTCTAATTTGTAATAGACACATCAAAGCATCTGCATCATATGGGTAACCGCACTTGTACACCGTGATATACCTTTTATACAATATTTATGTCAAATTACCAATAGCTATTTTTAAACATAAAGAGATATTCATTTAGATAATTGTGTCCCTTGTAAAGCAACTATCCACTGTCATTATCCTGATTAGTATTAATGCCTCTTCTCACATTGTCAGGGTGCCCACAACAAAAAGATACTGATTGTTTTCTAAACTTAATCACTCTATAAAAAAAAATCCATCCAATTTCTCAGACTGCCAATGGACAATCTGCAGTAAAGACGTCAAAACGGCTAACTGGGCTCTGGGTTTTTATCTCAATTATCAACTTTTTACCAAATTTAAACAACATGCTGAGGAGGGAATGAATTAGGAATGAGATGAGAGCTGGCTGCAGGTCTCAGTCAGTCTGACAGTGTATTAAAAATAACCTTAGGGTAATGGATCTCACAAATGCTATATTATATATTGATCCACTTTTGGATGAGTTTTGTATTCATATCTCTTTAATTATAGATTGGCTTTCAGAGATGGAGTCAGGAGGATAGTGGTGTGTTTGGAGGGGGCTGTTATGAGATATTCAATAAAAAGCTTTTGCTGGATGGGTCAGATTTGCTTACAATGCATTCAGGCTGGAGTCTGCCTTTCCCAATAACGAGGACTGTACTGCAATATATATAGTGGTGCTGAGTACCTCATATTTTTCCAAATTTCCATCCTAAGCCTCAGGAACACAATTTATTATTTTTATGCAGCACTAACACTGTCATTGGTCTTTTATAAGCAACAATGGGGGGTCATTCCGAGTTGATCGCTCGCAAGCAGTTTTTAGCAGTCGTGCAAACGCATAGTCGCCGCCCACTGGGGAGTGTATGTTCGCTTTGCAGAAGTGCGAACGCTTGTGTAGCAGAGCGCCTGCAAAATCTTTTTGTGCAAAACAAGACCAGCCCTGTAGTTACTCTTCGTGTGCGTTGATTCTAACGAAGGAGGGACGGCTTTTGACGTCACACACCCGCCCAGCGTTCGCCCAGCCACGCCTGCGTTTTCCAGACATGCCTGCATTTTTCTAAGCACTCCCTGAAAACGGTCAGTTGCCACCCAGAAACGCCCACTTCATGTCAATCTTCCTGCGTTCAGCCGTGCGATTGGAATCTTCGTTAGACCCTGTGCAAACCCACAATGCTCATTGTACCCGTATGACACGCCTGTGCATTGCGTTGCATACGCATGCGCAGAAATGCCGATTTTTAGCCTGATTGCTGCACTGCGAACAACGGCAGCTAGCGAACAACTCGGAATGACCCCCCAAGTCATATTTAGTTACAATAAAAACATTTAAAAAAACCAAATGGCTACAGGGACTCTGTTTGACATTTATAAAGCAAAGTTTATTTATCATAGTTTATGTAACCAGGGACAGAATATGCCATCATTGGGCTCCATAGCAAAGTCTGTGGGAGGGCCTAGTACTGTCGCCCCAACCTCCTGAGGCCCCGGCTCTGCATACTCAGAATGGACCCGCAATGGCTGTAACTCAATACAACCAATCACAGTCTGTGCTTCTAGAGCAGTTTAAAAAATTAATGCAAAGACTAACTAATAATATGGCTTACAGCACTCATTTTCTTCACATCAGTTTTCATAAATGTCTCCGGTTTATGCCATCGTCATTTGTTATACATGAAATGCCAGTCTGTTTGTTCCGTTTCTTTATTCCCAGACGTCTAAAACTTCAATACAAGTGCACTTGATGCCAGCAGCTAAAGGATGTGACAGCTTCAGCAGCATACTTTTAGCTTGGTAGATATGCCCAATATATCACATTAGTGAATTCACTGTTGCTCTTTAAATACAACATAGCAAAGAAAATGATCATCTTTACTTTATGTCCACATGTAAGCTACCAGGGCAGGGATAATACTATGCAAGGTACAATGTGTGATGATGGCTTGGGGTTCATGGGCTGGAAGGATGACTAGCAGTGGTGTACTAACAGGGGGTCCGCACCGGGTACCACTGTAGGAGAAGGTGCCAGGCAGTAGTCTGACTGTGTCACTCACAGACTCAGGGCCTTATTCAGCTTGAGTTGTAGTTTCCCGAAAAACTGCAAAACTACAACTCCGTTCTCTAGCATGCGGGGGGCCGCCCAGCACAGGGCAAGGCCGCCCCACATGCCAGGTCCCCCTCCCCCCCCACCATGTTTTGGGTCGCAGCAGCTGTGTGTGACATCCCGCAGCCACCGCGCCCCTCACCACAAATGGGCTGGACATGCCTCCATTGTCTGGACCACACACCCACAATGCTGCAACTCCACCCTCTTGCCACCCCCCCGCTGGGACTTAAATAGCAATCACGTGCAATCGCAATCTAAGTCCTTGCGCATGAGTGCAGTGGCATGTACAGAAGTGCAGAAATCAACAAATAGTGATTTCCGCACATCTACGATCAATGCTGAATTAGGCCCCCAGTTCACACTCCATGGTACACACAGTAGTGGTGTGATACCCTGGAATCTGAGGGGTTAACGGCCAGGAGTTAGGATCCTGTGGACACCCTGCAGGCAGTCCTACCGGCTCAAGCTGGAAAAGACAAGAGGCTGGATGTAATGGAGCCTGAGATTGCTGGAGGTGCGGGACTCTGGCCGGGCTCAGGCTTTTTTTTTAAGGGGCAAACACTTACAAGGCAAAACCATGCCTTCTAAGTGATTACCAATATAAAAAAATGTCCGAGATCGGACGGCATCCCGCACCTCCGAGATCTCGGACTCTATTACATCCCACTGAAAGGCTTGTTTGGGACAGAGCTAAAAAAGCCAGAGCTAGGCTAGAGATACTCTGAGCAGGGCAGACATGTTGTGATAGTGCATTGCAGTGAAGACATCTGTGGTTTAAATGAGCAGAGCTGCACAGCAAACAGAGCACAGCCGTGGCTGCATAGAGAGCCATGTGTGTGTGCTGCTGAGAAAGCCCAGAGAGGACACTGCAGGGCAGAGAAATAGAGAGGCTGTTGCTGACACACTGGTGAATGTGGGTCACGTGTGGAACCAGAGTGCCCCTGTGAGTTGGGGCTGCTGTCTGAGGGTCACGTGTAGCCAGTTGCTGTGGAGGAGCCGAGTGAGGAATGACCAGTGCCAGACGCTGGGAGTGTCATGCCAGCATGTAGGAGGAGACAATGAGGAGAGCTGAATAGTCATGGGCAAAGTGATTCACTGAACTGAGTTGAGACACATGACTCAGTTCAGTGAAGTGTCTCGAGTCAGTGTCTCGGCACATGAGTCATGACTCATTTGCATACCCTCCAACATTTTACACAGAAAAACCGGTACAAATTGGAAAAGGGGGCGTGGCCACGGGTAATGGGGGGCGTGGTCACGCCCCTTTTCCTATACTTTCAATGGAAGCTTTTAGAGCCAAAAATCGGTACAGACCATAAAAAAAAGGTACTGTACCTATTAAAAAGGTACAGTTGGAGGGTTTGCATTTGTATTTTAATGTATTGCAGAGACTGCACATGAATCAGTGAGTTGCCAGTGCTGGCAGATCAGTGCTGGACTCATGGAGGGAGTCATGTTATTCAGCTGCAGTGATTGTGTGCAGTGCATCTGGGGGAGGCAGCTGCTTATGCACTGATTGTTAATAATATATTAACATAGATTCACTGTTATGTTGATATATTATTAATAACCACTTTTTGCATACTAGTTACAGAATATGCACATTACTTCTGGTTGAGGAGAGAAAGCTTAACAGCCATGAAACACATCATTCAGTCTGTAACTAAACTAAATAAAAACATTTTTTATTTTGCATACTTTGCTAATTGGATGATTTTAGGTGGACTTGGATTTATTATATTATCCACTATCTAGCCTCCAGGGAGTTTGCCACCCACAATCACATTGAGCAGGAACAGTGAGTTGAGAGCCCTGTACCACAGGGGCTCCACCTCCTGCAGGCTTATGCTGCATGAATCAGATCCATCCACTGAGTCACTGAGTCTACACAGTGTACAACTGTCTCAACTCACTGGCAGACTCAGGATGAATCATGATTCATGAAATGGATTAGGCACAGCAGCACAGCACTCACTGACTGGTGAGTCGTGACTTTCCCCTCCCACTGGGTGTCACCTGGTATAGCCACTGGCCAATCACAGCTAAAGACACTCAGCAGAACACACTGACTGAAGGACACACCGAGTTTCCTCCCTCTGGCTGAGAGAGGCTGCTGCTGTAGCTGTCTCGACTCATTAAACAGTGAGTGACTCGAATCATTCACACTTCCTGATGATTCGAGTCACTGTGTTGAGACAGTGAGTCAGTAGCCATCTCTAGAGCTAAAGAGAGCACAGCAGAGCCAAGCTGTATTATGGATGGGGAACTGGTCTTTTACATATTTTCAATGCACTTTTACAGTCGCCTGACACCACACCCTCCAACATCCATAAACTAAAAATTGGTTCAAATTCTGAAAGGGGTGTGGCCACAGGAAAAGGGTGTGTGGCCACGCGGCACTGCCATAGGAATCTATAGGACAGGGGAGACACTGAAATTGATACAAAGCCCCTTTTGGCTGGTACAGACCATAAAAAACAGTACTGTGCCAGTCAAAAAGGTACAGTTGGAGGGTATGTGACACATACAAGTATACATTGAGACCAAAAGCCATGGGGCATACATAAGTATCTTGTGTTTCAATTACTTTAAACCTGCTCCCTGCAACAAACCTCTACCCACAAAAGAGACATTTTGTAGCCTTACACTGTTCAGTGCAGAATTTGCAGTTGGGAGCCAGCTTGATCATTTATACTGATTGACTGCTGATTGTGAACCGAGCACAAGCCATTTACACAGCCATCCTACCATTGATCACAGCACTGAAAGTACCAGCAAGAGGAGAGCATTGCTATTGCAATAGTATAAAGGAACTGTGCTTTTCTTTTGGATTGATCAACCCTGACATACAACATTAGTTCTACATCTTGGGGGTCATTCCGACCCGTTTGCACGCAGCGGTTCTTTGCTGCGGTGCGAATGGGTCTGGAATGCACATGCGCGGTTTGCGCATTGCCGGGTAATGACGCTGACGGAGAAGAAAGCGGTCGCAGCGGTGACCGCAAGAAGATGGACAGCAAGAGGGCGTTCCGGGGTGTCAACTTACTGTTTGCTGCCGTTTTCGGGGAGTGGTAAGTAAAACGCAGGCGTGTCCAGGCGAACCAGAAATAAAACAAAATAAGACAGCGCTAACTGAAGATGGATTGTGGATAATACAGTACTAATTTATTAAAATGACAATATTCAACTAAACATTTTTAAAAAATTCATAAAATCTAATTCACTGCACTTTTATATTGTGGTCACCATACGTGTACTTATTGATCATTTGTTGTTATGTCCAAAGTCCCCGTGAAGTCCGCTCATTTAATGTCCCATATCCTGGGGTTGTGGCACAATCCCTGGGCCGATAGTACGCTGGAGGAATGTCTTATCCCAATTCTTAAACAAGGCAAAAGGGAAGTGTCCTCACCAGTATTGCGTGTTGATAATTCTCTTCGGTCCTTATTGTTGGATAGGGTGTAAAAACTTGCGTTATTCAGCGGATTCCACAGAGGTCCAGACAGTGTTGGGTGATCAGGGTAGGTGACACAGGTTACACCTGACGCGTTTCTCAGCTTGACTGCTGCTTTTTCAAAGGTCGAATGGGTCTGGAATGCACATGCGCGGTTTGCGCATTGCCGGGTAATGACGCTGACGGAGAAGAAAGCGGTCGCAGCGGTGACCGCAAGAAGATGGACAGCAAGAGGGCGTTCCGGGGTGTCAACTTACTGTTTGCTGCCGTTTTCGGGGAGTGGTAAGTAAAACGCAGGCGTGTCCAGGCGAACGGAGGGCGAAGGTGTGACGTCAAAGCCGGCCCCATCATCGCTGGATCCGTCGCACAGGGTAAGTATGTCCAGGGCTGGTCTTGTTTTGAGTGAAACTTTTTAAGCATAGCAGGGCTGCACAAGCGATCGCAGCCGTGCTATGCTAAAATACATTCCCCCATAGGCGGAGATTAGTTGATTGCACCAGCAGCAAAAAGTTGCTTGGTGCGATCAACTCGGAATGACCCCCCTTGTTGGGACAAACTTTCTATGCAGCGCAACAAACAGTGAGCTACAGTACCTCATATGCAACAGAGACTCTCAGCTCAAATTGAGCATCTTGAAATCCAATTGCCTACTTTCTTCAGGGTTATGTGTACAACAACAAAAGAGCTGTGCAGTGAACATTACAGATTAACTCAGTGGTTCTCAAACTGTATGCTGTGGCACCCCTGTGTGCCTCAAGGCTCTTGTTAGGGTGCCTTGGATAGTGGTCCAGGACCAATTCAAATTATTTATGGTCAATGTAATAGGCAAAATCAGTGCTTGTGGCTTTCAATCATAAAATATGTGGACTAACAAAAGCAAATTTTGTCCATGACTACACAATTGAACTGAAGGATGATATATTATAAACACAATTAATTTAATTTAATATTTCTTTCTAAATTTCTCAATCAGAAACTTTTGACCTAAGGGTGCCGTGAAAAAAATTCTGATACTCTAGGGCGACGTCATTTTAAAAAGTTTGGGAACCACTGGTTAACCCATTCATTCAGTGGCATAAGTTCGTCCCAGTTGCCCGGAGGCAAGATAAATATTGGTGCCCCCCGTATTTCCTATATTAGATAAATAAGTGTGTGTGTGTGTGTGTGTGTGTGTGTGTGTGTGTGTGTGTGTAGTGTTCTGAAAAAAATGTATATACTGTATTTATACATTCAATTGTCTTTTATTTTAAATCACACAATTCTTAGCAGTCATACCCAGGATTAGAACCCATGACCTGTTACACTGACAGCAGACACTTGACTGATGGAGCTATTTGCTCCTGTATGGGAAGCATGAGAATTCTAACTATATAAAGTTACGTGTAATTGTCAGATAAGTATCTTCATATAATTAAAATTCTCATATTTCCTATACAGGAGCAAACAGCTTCATCAGTAAGGTGACTGCTTCCAGTGTAATAGGTTGTGGTTTCTAATCCTGGGTGTGACCCTTGTAAAATGTGTATATTCAGTATAATAAAGAGGGTGTGATTTGTAAGGTGCAGGGACCAGTGAGGAAGTCGGCCACTGAAAAGACAGCGACAGCTATCAATTAACTTAATTCAGTGGTGTCACAGAATGGGAAGAGAGGTGCCCCCCTTCAGAGCAGGAGCCCGGTGGCAGATGACTCCGTTGCCTCCCAGAGTTCTGCCTCTGCATTCCTTACCTGGAATCGTTGTGCTAGAATAAGGTATCCTCACAAGACTGATTGCACTTCTAGAGTGGTAGATTATTTGTTTGTCTTCCAGTACCCGGTTACAGTGAATGTTGT
This sequence comes from Pseudophryne corroboree, assembly GCF_028390025.1. NCBI lineage: Eukaryota > Metazoa > Chordata > Amphibia > Anura > Myobatrachidae > Pseudophryne > Pseudophryne corroboree. Next base: position 225,431,850 of record NC_086451.1, on the reverse strand, counting down.
TTCTGCTGTCAGGGCCGGTGCAAGGTTTCTCGACACCCTAGGCAAAACTTCTGCCTACTGCCCCTTCCCCCTACCCACCCCTCAGATGAAAGGCATGCTGCTCTCACCCCCTCCCCCTTACGCTGATAAATGTCTGCTGTTCTATCCATCCCCACCATCTGTGTGCATGGTGCTGCTCATCCCCCCAGACTGTGTGCATGCCTGCTCCTCATCCCCCCCATCCCCACCCCCACCACCACACTGCTGCTCTCGCCCTCTTTCCTTATCAATGCAGAGAATGCACTGTACAGCCACCGTACCTGCATGCTGCAGTGCAGAGTTGGGACTGTGGGGCAGATTTATTAAGCTCGGTGAAGTGATAAAGTGGATGGAGATAAAGTACCAGCCATTCAGCTCCTAATTGTCATTTTTCAAACCCAGCCTGTGACATGGAAGTTAAAATCTGATTGGCTGGTCCTTTATCACCTTCCACTTTATCACTTCACCGAGATTAATAAATCTGCCCCTGAGTAGTCTGTGAAAGAGCCTGGAATAAAGAGCAGTGCTGCATGTCACCCCCAGCCAGGACTTCAGGAGCTGTCAAAGTTACTGCCTGTGCCGGGTGGAGGTGGAGCTGGAGGCTGCAATGTGGGAGCTTAGCAGTTACTGTAAGATAAGAGCTCTGGGGGATTGCAGCTGCTGTGAAAGGTAGGACCATGCAACCTTTTTCAGGCAACGGTTGCAGGCCGCCCCCTCAGGTCCCGGCGCCCCTAGGCAGCTGCCTAAAGCTGCCTAGTGGAAGCTCCGGCCCTGTCTGCTGTTATTGAATGCTTTTGAATTATTACATTAACAATTCTTTACTTTTTGTTTTAATAATTTGATATTAAGTGTATTATGGCCACAGTGTGAGTTGCTGTAGGGCTTTACAGTCACAAGATACAGTTTTCTGGGTGTTCAGTAACAAGGTTACTCTTATAGTGTACAGTACCAAGAGTATTTATTTTTAGAAATTATTTTGAATATGACATTATCAATATTGTACTGTTTGTCTGAACAAGGCCCAATAGTTTTGCCCATAGCAACAGCCTGGATCTCAATTATTACAGTGTTACGGTAACAGTGGTCTATATGGGTTTGTAAAATAGTAGTATTGTGTAGTGATGTGCACCGGAAATTTTTTGGGTTTTGTGTTTTGGTTTTGGATTCGGGTCCGCGGCCGTGTTTTGGATTCGGACGCGTTTTAACAAAACCTCCCTGAAAATTTTTTGTCGGATTCGGGTGTGTTTTGGATTCGGGTGTTTTTTTACAAAAAACCCTCAAAAACAGCTTAAATCATAGAATTTGGGGGTCATTTTGGTCCCATAGTATTATTAACCTCAAAGACCATAATTTCCACTCATTTCAGTCTATTCTGAACACCTCACACCTCACAATATTATTTTTAGTCCTAAACTTTGCACCGAGGTCGCTGGATGGAGAAGCTAAGCGACACAAGGGGCCGACACAAACACCTGGCCCATCTAGGAGTGGCACTGCAGTGTCAAACAGGATGGCACTTCAAAAAAATAGTCCCCAAACAGCACATGATGCAAAGAAAAAAGAGGTGCACCAAGGTCGCTGGATGGCTAAGCTAAGCGACACAAGTGGCCGACACAAACACCTGGCCCATCTAGGAGTGGCACTGCAGTGTCAGGCAGGATGGCACTTCAAAACAATTGTCCCCAGACAGCACATGATGCAAAAAAAAAAAGAGGCGCACCAAGGTCGCTGTGTGACTAAGCTAAGCGACACAAGTGGCCGACACAAACACCTGGCCCATCTAGGAGTGGCACTGCATTGTCAGGCAGGATGGCATTTCAAAAAAATTGTCCCCAAACAGCACATGATGCAAAGAAAAATGAAAGAAAAAAAGGTGCAAGATGGAATTGTCCTTGGGCCCTCCCACCCACCCTTATGTTGTATAAACAGGACATGCACACTAGAGATGAGCGCCGGAAATTTTTCGGGTTTTGTGTTTTGGTTTTGGGTTCGGTTCCGCGGCCGTGTTTTGGGTTCGACCGCGTTTTGGCAAAACCTCACCGAATTTTTTTTGTCGGATTCGGGTGTGTTTTGGATTCGGGTGTTTTTTTCAAAAAACCCTAAAAAACAGCTTAAATCATAGAATTTGGGGGTAATTTTGATCCCAAAGTATTATTAACCTCAAAAAACATAATTTACACTCATTTTCAGCCTATTCTGAACACATCACACCTCACAATATTATTTTTAGTCCTAAAATTTGCACCGAGGTCGCTGTGTGAGTAAGATAAGCGACCCTAGTGGCCGACACAAACACCGGGCCCATCTAGGAGTGGCACTGCAGTGTCACGCAGGATGTCCCTTCCAAAAAACCCTCCCCAAACAGCACATGACGCAAAGAAAAAAAGAGGCGCAATGAGGTAGCTGTGTGAGTAAGATTAGCGACCCTAGTGGCCGACACAAACACCGGGCCCATCTAGGAGTGGCACTGCAGTGTCACGCAGGATGTCCCTTCCAAAAAACCCTCCCCAAACAGCACATGACGCAAAGAAAAAAAGAGGCGCAATGAGGTAGCTGACTGTGTGAGAAAGATAAGCGACCCTAGTGGCCGACACAAACACCGGGCCCATCTAGGAGTGGCACTGCAGTGTCACGCAGGATGTCCCTTCCAAAAAACCCTCCCCAAACAGCACATGACGCAAAGAAAAAAAGAGGCGCAATGAGGTAGCTGACTGTGTGAGAAAGATAAGCGACCCTAGTGGCCGACACAAACACCGGGCCCATCTAGGAGTGGCACTGCAGTGTCACGCAGGATGTCCCTTCCAAAAAACCCTCCCCAAACAGCACATGACGCAAAGAAAAAAAAAGGCGCAATGAGGTAGCTGTGTGAGTAAGATTAGCGACCCTAGTGGCCGACACAAACACCGGGCCCATCTAGGAGTGGCACTGCAGTGTCACGCAGGATGGCCCTTCCAAAAAACCCTCCCCAAACAGCACATGACGCAAAGAAAAAAAGAGGCGCAATGAGGTAGCTGACTGTGTGAGTAAGATTAGCGACCCTAGTGGCCGACACAAACACCGGGCACATCTAGGAGTGGCACTGCAGTGTCACGCAGGATGTCCCTTCCAAAAAACCCTCCCCAATCAGCACATGATGCAAAGAAAAAGAAAAGAAAAAAGAGGTGCAAGATGGAATTATCCTTGGGCCCTCCCACCCACCCTTATGTTGTATAAACAAAACAGGACATGCACACTTTAACCAACCCATCATTTCAGTGACAGGGTCTGCCACACGACTGTGACTGATATGACGGGTTGGTTTGGACCCCCCCCAAAAAAGAAGCAATTAATCTCTCCTTGCACAAACTGGCTCTACAGAGGCAAGATGTCCACCTCATCTTCACCCTCCGATATATCACCGTGTACATCCCCCTCCTCACAGATTATCAATTCGTCCCCACTGGAATCCACCATCTCAGCTCCCTGTGTACTTTGTGGAGGCAATTGCTGCTGGTCAATGTCTCCGCGGAGGAATTGATTTAATATTCATTTTAATGAACATCATCTTCTCCACATTTTCAGGATGTAACCTCGTACGCCGATTGCTGACAAGGTGAGCGGCGGCACTAAACACTCTTTCGGAGTACACACTTGTGGGAGGGCAACTTAGGTAGAATAAAGCCAGTTTGTGCAAGGGCCTCCAAATTGCCTCTTTTTCCTGCCAGTATAAGTACGGACTGTGTGACGTGCCTACTTGGATGCGGTCACTCATATAATCCTCCACCATTCTATCAATGTTGAGAGAATCATATGCAGTGACAGTAGACGACATGTCCGTAATCGTTGTCAGGTCCTTCAGTCCGGACCAGATGTCAGCATCAGCAGTCGCTCCAGACTGCCCTGCATCACCGCCAGCGGGTGGGCTCGGAATTCTGAGCCTTTTCCTCGCACCCCCAGTTGCGGGAGAATGTGAAGGAGGAGATGTTGACAGGTCGCGTTCCGCTTGACTTGACAATTTTGTCACCAGCAGGTCTTTCAACCCCAGCAGACCTGTGTCTGCCGGAAAGAGAGATCCAAGGTAGGCTTTAAATCTAGGATCGAGCACGGTGGCCAAAATGTAGTGCTCTGATTTCAACAGATTGACCACCCGTGAATCCTTGTTAAGCGAATTAAGGGCTGCATCCACAAGTCCCACATGCCTAGCGGAATCGCTCCGTGTTAGCTCCTTCTTCAATGCCTCCAGCTTCTTCTGCAAAAGCCTGATGAGGGGAATGACCTGACTCAGGCTGGCAGTGTCTGAACTGACTTCACGTGTGGCAAGTTCAAAGGGCATCAGAACCTTGCACAACGTTGAAATCATTCTCCACTGCACTTGAGACAGGTGCATTCCATCTCCTATATCGTGCTCAATTGTATAGGCTTGAATGGCCTTTTGCTGCTCCTCCAACCTCTGAAGCATATAGAGGGTTGAATTCCACCTCGTTACCACTTCTTGCTTCAGATGATGGCAGGGCAGGTTCAGTAGTTTTTGGTGGTGCTCCAGTCTTCTGTACGTGGTGCCTGTACGCCGAAAGTGTCCCGCAATTTTTCTGGCCACCGACAGCATCTCTTGCACGCCCCTGTCGTTTTTAAAAAAATTCTGCACCACCAAATTCAAGGTATGTGCGAAACATGGGACGTGCTGGAATTTGCCCATATTTAATGCACACACAATATTGCTGGCGTTGTCCGATGCCACAAATCCACAGGAGAGTCCAATTGGGGTAAGCCATTCCGCGATGATCTTCCTCAGTTGCCGTAAGAGGTTTTCAGCTGTGTGCGTATTCTGGAAAGCGGTGATACAAAGCGTAGCCTGCCTAGGAAAGAGTTGGCGTTTGCGAGATGCTGCTACTGGTGCCGCCGCTGCTGTTCTTGCGGCGGGAGTCCATACATCTACCCAGTGGGCTGTCACAGTCATATAGTCCTGACCCTGCCCTGCTCCACTTGTCCACATGTCCGTGGTTAAGTGGACATTGGGTACAACTGCATTTTTTAGGACACTGGTGAGTCTTTTTCTGACGTCCGTGTACATTCTCGGTATCGCCTGCCTAGAGAAGTGGAACCTAGATGGTATTTGGTAACGGGGGCACACTGCCTCAATAAATTGTCTAGTTCCCTGTGAACTAACGGCGGATACCGGACGCACGTCTAACACCAACATAGTTGTCAAGGACTCAGTTATCCGCTTTGCAGTAGGATGACTGCTGTGATATTTCATCTTCCTCGCAAAGGACTGTTGAACAGTCAATTGCTTACTGGAAGTAGTACAAGTGGGCTTACGACTTCCCCTCTGGGATGACCATCGACTCCCAGCGGCAACAACAGCAGCGCCAGCAGCAGTAGGCGTTACACGCAAGGATGCATCGGAGGAATCCCAGGCAGGAGAGGACTCGTCAGACTTGCCAGTGACATGGCCTGCAGGACTATTGGCATTCCTGGGGAAGGAGGAAATTGACACTGAGGGAGTTGGTGGGGTGGTTTGCGTGAGCTTGGTTACAAGAGGAAGGGATTTACTGGTCAGTGGACTGCTTCCGCTGTCACCCAAAGTTTTTGAACTTGTCACTGACTTATTATGAATGCGCTGCAGGTGACGTATAAGGGAGGATGTTCCGAGGTGGTTAACGTCCTTACCCCTACTTATTACAGCTTGACAAAGGGAACACACGGCTTGACACCTGTTGTCCGCATTTCTGGTGAAATACCTCCACACCGAAGAGCTGATTTTTTTGGTATTTTCACCTGGCATGTCAACGGCCATATTCCTCCCACGGACAACAGGTGTCTCCCCGGGTGCCTGACTTAAACAAACCACCTCACCATCAGAATCCTCCTGGTCAATTTCCTCCCCAGCGCCAGCAACACCCATATCCTCCTCATCCTGGTGTACTTCAACACTGACATCTTCAATCTGACTATCAGGAACTGGACTGCGGGTGCTCCTTCCAGCACTTGCAGGGGGCATGCAAATAGTGGAAGGCGCATGCTCTTCACGTCCAGTGTTGGGAAGGTCAGGCATCGCAAACGACACAATTGGACTCTCCTTGTGGATTTGGGATTTCAAAGAACGCACAGTTCTTTGCGGTGCTTTTGCCAGCTTGAGTCTTTTCAGTTTTCTAGCGAGAGGCTGAGTGCTTCCATCCTCATGTGAAGCTGAACCACTAGCCATGAACATAGGCCAGGGCCTCAGCCGTTCCTTGCCACTCCGTGTGGTAAATGGCATATTGGCAAGTTTACGCTTCTCCTCCGACAATTTTATTTTAGGTTTTGGAGTCCTTTTTTTTCTGATATTTGGTGTTTTGGATTTGACATGCTCTGTACTATGACATTGGGCATCGGCCTTGGCAGACGACGTTGCTGGCATTTCATCGTCTCGGCCATGACTAGTGGCAGCAGCTTCAGCACGAGGTGGAAGTGGATCTTGATCTTTCCCTAATTTTGGAACCTCAACTTTTTTGTTCTCCATATTTTATAGGCAGAACTAAAAGGCACCTCAGGTAAACAATGGAGATGGATGGATTGGATACTAGTATACAATTATGGACGGACTGCCACGGTTAGGTGGTATAAAAAAACCACGGTTAGGTGGTATATATTATAATAATAATACAATTATGGATGGACGGACTGCCTGCCGACTGCCGACACAGAGGTAGCCACAGCCGTGAACTACCGCACTGTACACTGGTTGATAAAGAGATAGTAGTATACTCGTAACAACTAGTATGACACTATGACGACGGTATAAAGAATGAAAAAAAAACCACGGTTAGGTGGTATATATTATAATAATAATACAATTATGGATGGACGGACTGCCTGCCGACTGCCGACACAGAGGTAGCCACAGCCGTGAACTACCGCACTGTACACTGGTTGATAAAGAGATAGTAGTATACTCGTAACAACTAGTATGACACTATGACGACGGTATAAAGAATGAAAAAAAAACCACGGTTAGGTGGTATATATTATAATAATAATACAATTATGGATGGACGGACTGCCTGCCGACTGCCGACACAGAGGTAGCCACAGCCGTGAACTACCGCACTGTACACTGGTTGATAAAGAGATAGTAGTATACTCGTAACAACTAGTATGACACTATGACGACGGTATAAAGAATGAAAAAAAAACCACGGTTAGGTGGTATATATTATAATAATAATACAATTATGGATGGACGGACTGCCTGCCGACTGCCGACACAGAGGTAGCCACAGCCGTGAACTACCGCACTGTACACTGGTTGATAAAGAGATAGTAGTATACTCGTAACAACTAGTATGACACTATGACGACGGTATAAAGAAAGAAAAAAAAATACCACAGTTAGGTGGTATATATTATAATAATATTACAATTATGGATGGACGGACTGCCTGCCGACTGCCGACACAGAGGTAGCCACAGCCGTGAACTACCGCACTGTACACTGGTTGATAAAGAGATAGTAGTATACTCGTAACAACTAGTATGACACTATGACGACGGTATAAAGAATGAAAAAAAAACCACGGTTAGGTGGTATATATTATAATAATAATACAATTATGGATGGACGGACTGCCTGCCGACTGCCGACACAGAGGTAGCCACAGCCGTGAACTACCGCACTGTACACTGGTTGATAAAGAGATAGTAGTATACTCGTAACAACTAGTATGACACTATGACGACGGTATAAAGAATGAAAAAAAAACCACGGTTAGGTGGTATATATTATAATAATAATACAATTATGGATGGACGGACTGCCTGCCGACTGCCGACACAGAGGTAGCCACAGCCGTGAACTACCGCACTGTACACTGGTTGATAAAGAGATAGTAGTATACTCGTAACAACTAGTATGACACTATGACGACGGTATAAAGAATGAAAAAAAAACCACGGTTAGGTGGTATATATTATAATAATAATACAATTATGGATGGACGGACTGCCTGCCGACTGCCGACACAGAGGTAGCCACAGCCGTGAACTACCGCACTGTACACTGGTTGATAAAGAGATAGTAGTATACTCGTAACAACTAGTATGACACTATGACGGTATAAAGAATGAAAAAAAAACCACGGTTAGGTGGTATATATTATAATAATAATACAATTATGGATGGACGGACTGCCTGCCGACTGCCGACACAGAGGTAGCCACAGCCGTGAACTACCGCACTGTACACTGGTTGATAAAGAGATAGTAGTATACTCGTAACAACTAGTATGACACTATGACGACGGTATAAAGAATGAAAAAAAAACCACGGTTAGGTGGTATATATTATAATAATAATACAATTATGGATGGACGGACTGCCTGCCGACTGCCGACACAGAGGTAGCCACAGCCGTGAACTACCGCACTGTACACTGGTTGATAAAGAGATAGTAGTATACTCGTAACAACTAGTATGACACTATGACGACGGTATAAAGAATGAAAAAAAAACCACGGTTAGGTGGTATATATTATAATAATAATACAATTATGGATGGACGGACTGCCTGCCGACTGCCGACACAGAGGTAGCCACAGCCGTGAACTACCGCACTGTACACTGGTTGATAAAGAGATAGTAGTATACTCGTAACAACTAGTATGACACTATGACGACGGTATAAAGAATGAAAAAAAAACCACGGTTAGGTGGTATATATTATAATAATAATACAATTATGGATGGACGGACTGCCTGCCGACTGCCGACACAGAGGTAGCCACAGCCGTGAACTACCGCACTGTACACTGGTTGATAAAGAGATAGTAGTATACTCGTAACAACTAGTATGACACTATGACGACGGTATAAAGAAAGAAAAAAAAATACCACAGTTAGGTGGTATATATTATAATAATATTACAATTATGGATGGACGGACTGCCTGCCGACTGCCGACACAGAGGTAGCCACAGCCGTGAACTACCGCACTGTACACTGGTTGATAAAGAGATAGTAGTATACTCGTAACAACTAGTATGACACTATGACGACGGTATAAAGAATGAAAAAAAAACCACGGTTAGGTGGTATATATTATAATAATAATACAATTATGGATGGACGGACTGCCTGCCGACTGCCGACACAGAGGTAGCCACAGCCGTGAACTACCGCACTGTACACTGGTTGATAAAGAGATAGTAGTATACTCGTAACAACTAGTATGACACTATGACGACGGTATAAAGAATGAAAAAAAAACCACGGTTAGGTGGTATATATTATAATAATAATACAATTATGGATGGACGGACTGCCTGCCGACTGCCGACACAGAGGTAGCCACAGCCGTGAACTACCGCACTGTACACTGGTTGATAAAGAGATAGTAGTATACTCGTAACAACTAGTATGACACTATGACGACGGTATAAAGAATGAAAAAAAAACCACGGTTAGGTGGTATATATTATAATAATAATACAATTATGGATGGACGGACTGCCTGCCGACTGCCGACACAGAGGTAGCCACAGCCGTGAACTACCGCACTGTACACTGGTTGATAAAGAGATAGTAGTATACTCGTAACAACTAGTATGACACTATGACGGTATAAAGAATGAAAAAAAAACCACGGTTAGGTGGTATATATTATAATAATAATACAATTATGGATGGACGGACTGCCTGCCGACTGCCGACACAGAGGTAGCCACAGCCGTGAACTACCGCACTGTACACTGGTTGATAAAGAGATAGTAGTATACTCGTAACAACTAGTATGACACTATGACGACGGTATAAAGAAAGAAAAAAAAATACCACGGTTAGGTGGTATATATTGTAATACAATTATGGATGGACGGACTGCCTGCCGAGTTCCGACTGCCGACACAGAGGTAGCCACAGCCGTGAACTACCGCACTGTACTGTGTCTGCTGCTAATATAGACTGGTTGATAAAGAGATAGTATACAATACATACAACAATATACTACTATACTGGTGGTCAGGCACTGGTCACCACTAGTCACACTGGCAGTGGCACTCCTGCAGCAAAAGTGTGCACTGTTTAATTTTAAATTAATATAATATTATGTACTCCTGGGGGCTCCTGCTATAACAACCTGCAGTGCTCCCCAGTCTCCCCCACAATTATTATAAGCTTTGCCTTTTATACATTGATGTGCAGCACACTGGGCTGAGCTGAGTGCACACAGACTGAGTCACACTGTGTGACTGGCTGCTGCTGTGTATCGTTTTTTTTCAGGCAGAGAACGGATATAGCAGAGAACGGATATATTATATTAAAATAAATAAAAGTTAACTAACAACAACTGCACTGGTCACTGTGGTAAACTCTGTCTGACTCTGCACAATCTCTCTCTCTCTTCTAATCTAATTTCTAATGGAGAGGACGCCAGCCACGTCCTCTCCCTATCAATCTCAATGCACGTGTGAAAATGGCGGCGACGCGCGGCTCCTTATATAGAATCCGAGTCTCGCGAGAATCCGACAGCGTCATGATGACGTTCGGGCGCGCTCGGGTTAACCGAGCAAGGCGGGAGGATCCGAGTCTGCTCGGACCCGTGAAAAAAACATGAAGTTCGTGCGGGTTCGGTTTCAGAGAAACCGAACCCGCTCATCTCTAATGCACACTTTAACGAACCCATCATTTCAGCGACAGGGTCTGCCACACGACTGTGACTGAAATGACTGGTTGGTTTGGGCCCCCACCAAAAAAGAAGCAATCAATCTCTCCTTGCACAAACTGGCTCTACAGAGGCAATATGTCCACCTCATCATCATCCTCCGATTCCTCACCCCTTTCACTGTGTACATCCCCCTCATCACAGATTATTAATTCGTCCCCACTGGAATCCACCATCTCAGGTCCCTGTGTACTTTCTGGAGGCAATTGCTGGTGATTGTCTCCACGGAGGAATTGATTATAATTCATTTTGATGAACATCATCTTCTCCACATTTTCTGGAAGTAACCTCGTACCCCGATTGCTGACAAGGTGAGCGGCTGCACTAAATACTCTTTCGGAGTACACACTGGAGGGTGGGCAACTTAGGTAATATACAGCCAGTTTGTGCAAGGGCCTCCAAATTGCCTCTTTTTCCTGCCAGTATACGTACGGACTGTCTGACGTGCCTACTTGGACGCGGTCACTCATATAATCCTCCACCACTCTTTCAATGGTGACAGAATCATATGCAGTGACAGTAGACGACATGTCAGTAATCGTTGCCAGGTCCTTCATTCCGGACCAGATGTCAGCACTCGCTCCAGACTGCCCTGCATCACCGCCAGCGGGTGGGCTCGGAATTCTTAGCCTTTTCCTCGCACCCCCAGTTGCGGGAGAATGTGAAGGAGGAGCTGTTGACGGGTCACGTTCCGCTTGACTTGACAATTTTCTCACCAGCAGGTCTTTGAACCTCTGCAGACTTGTGTCTGCCGGAAAGAGAGATACAACGTAGGTTTTAAATCTAGGATCGAGCACGGTGGCCAAAATGTAGTGCTCTGATTTCAACAGATTGACCACCCGTGAATCCTGGTCAAGCGAATTAAGGGCTCCATCCACAAGTCCCACATGCCTAGCGGAATCGCTCTGTTTTAACTCCTCCTTCAATGTCTCCAGCTTCTTCTGCAAAAGCCTGATGAGGGAATTGACCTGACTCAGGCTGGCAGTGTCTGATCTGACTTCACGTGTGGCAAGTTCAAAGGGTTGCAGAACCTTGCACAACGTTGAAATCATTATCCACTGCGCTTGAGTCAGGTGCATTCCCCCTCCTCTGCCTATATTGTGGGCAGATGTATAGGCTTGAATGGCCTTTTGCTGCTCCTCCATCCTCTGAAGCATATAGAAGGTTGAATTCCACCTCGTTACCACGTCTTGCTTCAGATGATGGCAGGGCAGGTTCAGGAATGTTTGGTGGTGCTCCAGTCTTCGGCACGCGGTGGCTGAATGCCGAAAGTGGCCCGCAATTCTTCGGGCCACCGACAGCATCTCTTGCACGCCCCTGTCATTTTTTAAATAATTCTGCACCACTAAATTCAATGTATGTGCGAAACATGGGACGTGCTGGAATTTGCCCAGATGTAATGCACGCACAATATTGGTGGCGTTGTCTGATGTCACAAATCCCCAGGAGAGAACAATTGGGGTAAGCCATTCTGCGATGATGTTCCTCAGTTTCCGTAAGAGGTTGTCAGCTGTGTGCCTCTTATGGAAAGCGGTGATACAAAGCGTAGCCTGCCTAGGAACGAGTTGGCATTTGCGAGATGCTGCTACTGTTGCCGCCGCTGCTGTTCTTGCTGCGGGAGGCAATACATCTACCCAGTGGGCTGTCACAGTCATATAGTCCTGAGTCTGCCCTGCTCCACTTGTCCACATGTCTGTGGTTAAGTGGACATTGGGTACAACTGCATTTTTTAGGACACTGGTGACTCTTTTTCTGAGGTCTGTGTACATTTTCGGTATCGCCTGCCTAGAGAAATGGAACCTAGATGGTATTTGGTACCGGGCACACAGTACCTCAATCAAGTCTCTAGTTGCCTATGAATTAACGGTGGATACCGGAACCACGTTTCTCACCACCCAGGCTGACAAGACCTGAGTTATCCGCTTTGCAGCAGGATGACTGCTGTGATATTTCATCTTCCTCGCAAAGGACTATTGGACAGTCAATTGCTTACTGGAAGTAGTACAAGTGGTCTTCCGACTTCCCCTCTGGGATGCTGATCGACTCCCAGCAGCAACAACAGCAGCGCCAGCAGCAGTAGGCGTTATACTCAAGGATGCATCGGAGGAATCCCAGGCAGGAGAGGACTCGTCAGACTTGCCAGTGACATGGCCTGCAGGACTATTGGCTTTCCTGTGTAAGGTGGAAATTGACACTGAGGGAGTTGGTGGTGTGGTTTGCAGGAGCTTGGTTACAATAGGAAGGGATTTAGTGGTCAGTGGACTGCTTCCGCTGTCATCCAAAGTTTTTGAACTTGTCACTGACTTCTGATGAATGCGGACCAGGTGACGTATAAGGGAGGATGTTCCTAGGTGGTTATCGTCCTTACCCCTACTTATTACAGCTTGACAAAGGCAACACACGGCTTGACACCTGTTGTCCACATTTGTGTTTAAATAATTCCACACCGAAGAGGTGATTTTTTTTGTATTTTGACCAGGCATGTCAATGGCCATATTCGTCCCACGGACAGCAGGTGTCTCCCCGGGTGCCTGACTTAAACAAACCACCTCACCATCAGAATCCTCCTTGTCAATTTCCTCCCCAGCACCAGCAACACCCATATCCTCATCCTGGTGTACTTCAACAGTGACATCTTCAATTTGACTATCAGGAACTGGACTGCGGGTGCTCCTTCCAGCACTTGCAGGGGGCGTGCAAATGGTGGAAGGCGCAAGCTCTTCCCGTCCAGTGTTGGGAAGGTCAGGCATCGCAACCGACACAATTGGACTCTCCTTGGGGATTTGTGATTTAGAAGAACGCACAGTTCTTTGCTGTGATTTTGCCAGCTTAAGTCTTTTCATTTTTCTAGCGAGAGGATGAGTGCTTCCATCCACATGTGAATCTGAACCACTAGCCATGAACATAGGCCAGAGCCTCAGCCGTTCCTTGCCACTCCGTGTCGTAAATGGCATATTGGCAAGTTTACGCTTCTCATCAGACGCTTTCAATTTTGATTTTTGGGTCATTTTACTGAACTTTTGTGTTTTGAATTTTACATGCTCTCTACTATGACATTGGGCATCGGCCTTGGCAGACGACGTTGATGGCATTTCATCGTCTCGGCCATGACTAGTGGCAGCAGCTTCAGCACGAGGTGGAAGTGGATCTTGATCTTTTCCTATTTTAACCTCCACATTTTTGTTTTCCATTTTTTAATGTGTGGAATTATATGCCAGTATCAATAGCAATGGCCTACTACTATATATACTGCACACAACTGAAATGCACCACAGGTATGGATGGATAGTATACTTGACGACACAGAGGTAGGTAGAGCAGTGGCCTTCCGTACCGTACTGCTATATATACTGGTGGTCACTGTCAGCAAAACTCTGCACTGTACTCCTCCTATATAATATACTGGTGGTCCCCAGTGCCCACAATAAAGCAGTGTGAGCACAGATATATGCAGCACACTGAGCACAGATATGGAGTGTTTTTCAGGCAGACAACGTATACTGGTGGTCACTGTCAGCAAAACTCTGCACTGTACTCCTCCTATATAATACAGCTGCTCCCCAGTCCCCACAATTAAGCAGTGTGAGCACAGATATATGCAACACACTGAGCACAGATATGGAGTGTTTTTCAGGCAGACAACGTATACTGGTGGTCACTGGTCAGCAAAACTCTGCACTGTACTCCTCCTATATAATATACTGGTGGTCCCCAGTGCCCACAATAAAGCAGTGTGAGCACAGATATATGCAGCACACTGAGCACAGATATGGAGTGTTTTTCAGGCAGACAACGTATACTGGTGGTCACTGGTCAGCAAAACTCTGCACTGTACTCCTCCTATATAATACAGCTGCTCCCCAGTCCCCACAATTAAGCAATAAGCACAAATATTATTAATAAACGGAGAGGACGCCAGCCACGTCCTCTCCCTAACATTTCTAATGCACGAGTGAAAATGGCGGCGATGCGCGGCTGCTTATATAGAATCCGAATCTCGCGAGAATCCGACAGCGGGATGATGACGTTCGGGCGCGCTCGGGTTAACCGAGCCATACGGGAGAATCCGAGTATGCCTCGGACCCATGTAAAATGGGTGAAGTTCGGGGGGGTTCAGTTTCTGAGGAACCGAACCCGCTCATCACTGGTTATTATACATCTGCTAATTACTCCTTTACCTGAAACAGATACAGTAATTTAGTATTGCAGTTTAATAAATGTAAACATCACTTTATTTCCTTGTGTCTGCCATACTGTATATGTGGGATTTACAGCGCTAGATTTTCACACAATATATTAGCCAAAGGGTTCATGTGGGCATTATACAAAGGTGCATCCATATATATTGCTTGAAATTTGGTGAGTTTTGATCATATATGCACTGCCTCAACTGCCATAGACTTTTTACTAGAGATGTGCTGCGGGCACTTTTCGTGTTTTGTGTTTTGGATTTGGTTCTGGTTCCATGCTCGTGTTTTGCATCTGGATTGGTTTTGACAAAACCACCCTTTCGTGTTTTGGTTTTGGATCTGGATGATTTTTGGAAAAAAAACCCCATAAAAACAGATAAAATCACATAATTTGGGGGTCATTTTGATCCTACAGTATTATTAACCTCAATAACATTCATTTCCACTCATTTCCAGTCTATTCCAAACACCTCACACCTCACAATATTGTTTTTTGGCCAAATTGTTACACTAAGGTGGCTGGATGACTAAGCTAAGCTACACAAGTTTTCGGCACAAACACCTGGCCCATCTAGGAGTGGCACTGCAGTGGCAGACAGGATGGCAGATTTAAAAAATAGGCCCCAAACAGCACATGATACAAAGAAGAAAAAGACGTGCAATTAGGTAGCTGGATGGCTAAGCTAGGCGACACAAGAGTGCGGCACAAACACCTGGCCCATCAATGAGTGGCACTGCAATGGCAGACAGAAGAAAAAGAGGTGCCTAGAGGTAGCTGTATGACTAAGCTAAGCGACACAAGTGTGCGGCACAAACAACATGGGACATGCTGGAATTTGCCCAGATGTAATACATGCACAATATTGGTGGCACAAGAGAGCGTACCCCTAAACCACATACACACACGGCAAAGCCTGTAAAAATAATTTGGATAATAATAACAACCCTATTATTTGGAGCAATTATAATAATATGCAGCACAGGTGAGCGTACCCCTACACCACACAGGGCAAACCCTATAAAAATTATTTGGATAATAATATAAGTAATGTATATAACCCTTTTATTTGGAGTAAATAATATACAGCACAGGACACCCCCACTGGACTTATGGCAGCACAAGACACCACCACTAGACTGATGCAGCACAAGACAGCACCACTGGACTGGACTTATACGGCAGTACCCCTGGAGTTTTACAGCAGTGTCAGACAGGATGGCACTTAAAAAAACTAGGCCCCAAACAGCACATCATGCAAAGAAGAAAAAGAGGTGCAATGAGGTAGCTGTATGACTAAGCTAAGCGACACAAGTGTGCGGCACAAACAACATGGGACGTGCTGGAATTTGCCCAGATGTAATACACGCACAATATTGGTGGCACAAGAGAGCGTACCCCTAAACCACATACACACACGGCAAAGCCTGTAAAAATAATGTGGATAATAATAACCCTTTTATTTGGAGCTATTATAATAATATGCAGCACAGGTGAGCGTACCCCTACACCACACAGGGCAAACCCTGTAAAAATTATTTGTATAATAATGTATATAACTCTTTTATTTGGTGCTATTATAATAATATGCAGCACAGGCGAGCATACCCCTACACCACACAGGGCAAACCCTATAAAAATTATTTGGATAATAATATAAGTAATGTATACAACCCTTTTATTTGGAGCAAATAATATACAGCACAGGACACCACTACTGGACTTATGGCAGTACAATACACCACCACTAGACTGATGCAGCACAAGACAGCACCACTGGACTGGACTTATACGGCAGTACCCCTGGACTTATATGGCAGTACCCCTGGAGTTGTACAGCAGTGTCAGACAGGATGGCACTTTAAAAAACTAGTCCCCAAACAGCACATGATGCAAAGAAGAAAAAAAGGTGCAAGATGGAATTGTCCTTGGGCCCTCCCACACACCCTTTTGTTGTATAAACAGGACATGCACACTTCAACAAACCAATCATTTCAGCGACAGGGTATGCCACACGACTGTGGTTGAAATGACTGGTTTGTTTGGGCCCCCACCAAAAAAGAAGCAATCAATCTCTCCTTGCATAAACTGGCTCTACAGAGGCAAGATGTCGACATCATCCTCATCCTCCGATTCCGCACCCCTTTCACTGTGTACATCCTCCTCCTCACAGAGTATTAATTCGTCCCCACTGGAATCAACCCTCACAGGTCCCTGTGTACTTTGTGGAGGCAATTGCTGGTAAAGGTCTTCCCGGAGGAATTTATAATTAATTTTGATGAACATCATCTTCTCCACATTTTATGGAAGTAACCTCTTATGCTGATCGCTGACAAGGTTACCGGCTGCACTAAACACTCTTTTGGAGTACACACTGGAGGGGGGACAAATTAGGTAAAATAAAGCCAATTTGTGCAAGGGCATCCAAATTGCCTATTTTTCCTGCCAGTACTGTCTGTACAGTCAGTACAGTCTGACATGCCAACTTGGATGCTGTCACTAATATAATCCTCCACCATTCTTTCAATGGTGACAGAATCATATGCAGTGACAGTAGACGTGTTAGTAATCGTTGGCAGGTCCTTCTGTCCGGACCAGATGTCAGCACTCGCTCTTGACTACTCTGCATCACCACCAGTGGGTGGGCTAGGAAATCTTATCCTTTTCCTCGCAGCCCCAGTTGCAGGAGAAAATAAAGGAGGAGCTGTTGATGGGTCACGTTCCGCTTGAGTTGACAATTTTCTCACCAGCAGGTCTTTGAACCTCTGCAGACTTGTGTAGGCCGAAAAGAGATATACAACATAGGCTTTAAACCTAGGATCGAGCACGGTGGCCAAAATGTAGTGCTCTGATTTCAACAGATTGACCACCCTTGAATCCTGGCAAAGCGAATGAAGGGCTCCATCCACAAGTTCCACATACTTTATGGAATCGCTACGTCTTAGCTCCTCCTTCAATTTCTCCAGCTGCTTCTGCAAAAGCCTGATGACGGGAATGACCTGACTCAAGCTGGCAGTGTCTGAACTGACTTCACGTGTGGCAAGTTCGAAGGGTTGGAGAACCTTGCACAAAACGGAAATCATTCTCCACTGCGCTTGAGTCAGGTGCATTCCCCCTCCTTTGCCTATATCATAGGTGGATGTATAGGCTTGAATGGCCTTTTGCTGCTCCTCCATCCTCTGAAACATATAGAGTGTTGAATTCCACCTCATTACCACCTCTTGCTTCAAGTGATGGCAGGGCAGGTTCAGGAGTGTTTGCTGGCGCGCCAGTCTTCGGCACGCAGTGGCTGAATGTCGAAAGTGGCCCGCAATTTTTCGGGCCACTGACAGCATCTCCTGCACGCCCCTGTCATTTTTTTTTAATTCTGCTGGAATTTGCCTAGATGTAATGCATGCACAATATTGGTGGCATTGTCCGATATCACAAATCCCCAGGAGAGTCTAAGTAGGGTAAGCCATTGTGCGATGATTTCCCTCAGTTTCCCTATGAGGTTGTGAGCAGTGTGCCACTTATGGAAAGCGGTGATACTTAGCATAGCCTGCCTAGGAACGAGTTGGCGTTTGCGAGATGCTGCTACTGGTGCCGCTGGTGTTGTTGCTGTGGGAGGCAATACATCTACCCAGTGGGCTGTCACAGTCATATAGTCCTTAGTCTGCCCTGTTCCACTTGTCCACATGTCTGTGATTAAGTGGACAGTGAGTACAACTGCATTTTTAGGACACTGAGGACACTTTTTCTGATGTCTCTGTACATTCTCGGTATCGCCTGCCAAGTTAAGTGCAACCTAGATGGGATTTGTTACCTGGGGGACACTACCTCCATCAATTCTCTAAGTCCCACTGAACTAATGGCGGATACCGGACGCACGTCTAACACCAACATAGCTGTCAAGGCCTCAATTATCCGCTTTGCAAAAGGATGACTGCTGTTATATTTCATCTTCCTCACAAAGGACTGTTGGACAGTCAATTGCTTACTGGAAGTAGTACAAGTGGTCTTCGACTTCCCCTCGGGGATGATGATCGACTCCTAGCAGCAACAACAGCAGCGGCAGCAACAGTAGCAGTAGGCATTCCACTCAAGGATCCTCCGGAGGAATCCCCGTTAGGAGAGGACTCCTCAGTCTTGCCAGTGACGTGGCCTGCAGGACTACTGACGTTCCTGACTGAGAAGGAAGTTGACGTTGAGGGAGTTGCTGGTGTGGCTTGCAGGAGCTTGGGTACAAGAGGAAGAAGGGATTTAGGTGTCAGTGGACTGCTTACGCTCTTACCCAACATTTCACAACTTAACACTGACTTCTGATGAATGCGCAGCAGGTGACGTATAAGGGAGGCTGTTCCTAGGTGGTTACCATCCTTACCCCTACTTATTACAGACTGATAGAGGCAACACATGGCTTGACACCTGTTGTCCGGATTTGTGGAGAAATAATTCCACACAAAGAGGTGGCTTTTCTGGTATTTTGCCCAGGCATCACAATGGGATTATTCATCCCACGGACAACAGGTGTCTCCCCTGGTGCCAGATTTAAACAAACCACATCACCATCAGAATCCTCATCGTCAACTTCCTCCTCAGTGCCAGCAACACCCATGTCCTCATCCTGGTGTACTTCATCAGTGACATCTTCAATTTGAATATCAGAAACTGGACTGTGGGTGCTATGTCCAGCACTTGCAGAGGGCGTGCAAATGGTGGAAGGGGCCACCTCTTCCCGTCCAGTGTTGGGAAGGTCAGGCATCGCAACCGCCGACACACTTGGACTCTCCTTGGGGATTTGTAATACCATCTTAGAACGCTCAGTTGTTTGCTATGCTTTTGCCAGCTTAACTCTTTTAATTTTTTCTAGCGGGAGGATGAGGGCTTCCATCGCCATGTGAAGCTGAACCACTAGTCATGAACATAGGTCAGGGCCTTAGCCGTTCCTTGCCACTCCGTGTTGTAAATGGCATATTGGCACGATTACGTTTCTCCTCAGACCATTTAATTTTTTTTGGGGGGGGGTCTTTTTACTGAACTTTGGCTTTTTGGATTTTACATATCCTCTACTATCACATTGGGCTTCAACCTTGGCAGACGACGTTGATGGCATTTCATTGTCTATGTCATGACTAGTGGCAGCAGCTTCAGCACTAGGAGGAAGTGGTTCTTCTTTTTGTTCCTCTTTTTGTTCTCAATTATTTTTCTGGAGTTATATAACAATATGCAGTACAGGAGAGCGTATTTCTACACCACACAGGGCAAACCCTGTGAAAATTATTTGGATTAAATATTAATAACCCCTTTATTTGGAGTAAATAATATACAGCACAGAACAGCACCACTGAACTTATATGGCAGCACCACTGGACTGGACTTATATGGCAGTACCACTGGAATTTTACGGCAGTATCACTGGAATTATACGACAGTACCACTGTACTTATACGGCAGCACCACTGGACTGGATTTATATGGCAGTATCACTGAACTTATACGGCAGTACCACTGGACATATTCAGCAGTATCACTGGATTTATACGCTAGTACCACTGGATATATACGGCAGTATCACTGGACTGGATTTATACGCCAGTACCACTGGATTTATACAGCAGTACCACTGGACATATACGGCAGTATAACTGGATTTATACGGCAGTACCACTGGGCATATACGGCAGTATCACTGGACTGGATTTATACGCCAGTACCACTGGATTTATACGGCATGACCACTGGACATATACGACAGTATCACTGGAATTATGCAGCAGTACCACCGGATTTATACGGCAGTACCACTGGAATTATACGGCGGTATCACTGGACATATACAGCAGTATCACTGGACATATACGGCAGTTTCACTGCACTGGATTTATAAACCAGTATTGCTGAAATTATACGGCAGTACCACTGGAATTATACGGCAGTATCACTGGAATTATACAGCAGTACCACTGGAATTATACGGCAGTACCACTGGACATATATGGCAGTATCACTGGACTGGATTTATACGCCAGTACCACTGTAATTATATGGCAGTACCACTGGACATATACGGCAGTATCACTGGACATATACGGCAGGATCACTGGACATATACGGCAGTACCACTGGACATATACAGCAGCACAGGGACACCACCACTGGATTGATGCAGGATAACACAGCACCAGTGCAATGTACTGAATTTATACAGCAGCACTGGACAATGGCAGCAGAGGACACCACCACTGTGACTGGACTGATGCAGCACAAGACACTACCACTGGACTGATGCAGCACAACACAGAACCACTGGACTGAACTTATACAGCAGCACTGGACATATACGCCAGTACCACTGGAATTATACGGCAGGATCACTAGACTTATACAGCAGGATTACTGGATTTATACAGTAGTACCGCTGGACATATACGGCAGTACCACTGGACATATACGTCGATATCAATGGACATATACGGCAGTATCACTGAACATATATGGCAGTATCACTGGACTGGTCTTATACGCCAGTACCACTGTAATTATACGGCAGAATCACTGGATTTATACACCAGTACCACTAGAATTATATGGCAGGATCACTGGAATTATACGGCAGGATCACTGGATTTATACGGCAGTACTGCTGGATATATACGGCAGCATCAATGGACATATACGGCAGGATCACTGGACTTATACGGCAGGATCACTGTAATTATACGGCAGGATCACTTGAATTATATGTCAGGATCACTGGATTTATACGGCAGGATCACTGGATTTATACGGCAGTACAGCTGGACATATACGGCAGTACCAATGGACATATACGACAGGATCACTGTACATATACGCCAGTACCACTGGGCATATACGGCAGCGCAGGTACACCACCACTGGACTGATGCAGGACAACACGGCACCAGTGCAATGGACTGGACTTATACAGCAGCACTGGACATATGGCAGCAGAGGACACCACCACTGTGACTGGACTGATGCAGCACAAGACACTACCACTGGACTGATGCAGCACAACACAGCACCACTGAACTGGACTTATACAGCAGCACTGGACATATGGTAGCAGAGGACACCACCACTGTGACTGCACTGATGCAGCACAAGACACTACCACTGAACTTATGCAGGACACTGAGGACGGAGACACGTCCTCTCTCTACACTCTCCAATGCTGGAGTGAAAATGGCGGCGACGCACGACTCTTTATATGGAATCCAAACCCTGCGAGAATCCGACAGCGGGATGATGACGTTTTGCCTCTTTCTGGTTTCCGAGTCAGGCGAGAAAACACGAGCCTGACTCGGATCCGGGCTCGGGTAGTGAAGTTCGGGGGGGGGGGGGGGGGGGGTCGGTTCTCAGGGAACCGAATCCACTCATCTCTACTTTTTACTCCAGAATTTTGACTATAAAAATGATTAGAATATTACAAAGATGATATTTGTAATATATTCTTTGTATTTTTCATATACTTTACATTAAACTTTGGAGTATACGTTAGTTTGAAAGGAACGTATTTGCCTCACCTCACCGCACATCACTGCAGAAGAACTACCAAGAAGGGCCTTCAAAGACCAGGTATGATCTGCACTACACACACACACACACACACACACACACACACACACACTCACACACTCACACACACACACACACACACACACACACTTACACACTCACACACTCACACACATACACACACACATACACAAAATACCCACCACTAAGGGTGTCACTGTGGTAGACAGGGGCGAATCTATTATGAAACTAAAGAAGCTTATGCTTCAGGGCCCCTAATCCCGGAGGCGCCCATTTTCACCTCTTGTTTTTATATACTGTATGGATATAATTCGTCACCAATAACACCATGACTTCCAGGATTCTAGTACAGCATAGCTGCTTGGATGCGCATTGCTTAGTACCACAGGAGCTGCTGGGATTTATAGTATAGCTCTGTGATTTGCGCTCTGTAAATAGCATGAAATTTGTATCCATTTTTTTAAAATATAATTCCCGACAGCCGTCAGGACTTCTCCTTGTGACATTCCCAGGAATGGCGGAGCCTGAGAAGGCTCATCCTAGGAAGGAGGCTGGGAGCAATGAAGGGTGAGAAAGAGCCCAGGACAAGATTGAGTCTAATATAGTAATTTGCCGGCGCTGGGCGGTATGTGCTTTCAGGTGTTTATTGAAGAGGGGGAGATGAAGAGAGTGCTGTGAAGTGGTTAGTGAAGTGGGTGTCTGTGAGGTGAATATTAAAATGGGAGGTGGGTGCTGTTTTGTTCATATATTTGTAAATCCAGTCATCAGGACACAGAGACATGTGAGTTCACTGCTGTGCTGTTTATTCCCTCCAACTCCAGGCACACTGCACAATAGACCACCCACTTCCCAGCATCCCCCTGGTCCCAGGGACTATCACTAAATATTCAGGCTTACACCTATTAGTAAGGGAGTGTCTACAAATATTAATACACTAACATCACATCCTCTTTTCTTTAAAGATAAGCCCTGTACGCTTCAATGCAACAATTAACAACGTCATATTAAGAACATCATCTAACACGTTTCAATGAGTCTCTCAGGTCTGCGTATTTCCCTTTTGGGTCTTTCATACACAGTCTGTGTTATATCTACCATGTTGGACCTTTCTAGAATCGTGGTTTGTTCACCATTATGAGGATCATCATACATGTCAGATGAAGGGTATTCTTCAGTCATGTTGTCTTCATTATGGTTAGGTTGAGATCTTAAATCCACCCGATTTCTTCTTACTTCCGTTCCATGCTCTGTACGTATAGTATAAGATCTTGGTGCTACTTGTGCTTGCACAATACCTTTCTGCATCCAAATACCTTTCTCGTGATCTCTGAGACGGACTTGGTCACCTGATTTTAGATCAGATAAGCGTTTTGTTCGTCTGTCATGGAACAGTTTCTGTTTCGCCTGTTGACGTTCCTTACTCAGTCTGACCAACGCTGAGTTATGTGTATTAAGCAGTTCATCATGTATCGGGAGATTTGCTCTAATACTCCTTCCCATCAGCATTTGTGCAGGAGAAAGTCTATTCTGTAAAGGTGTGCTGCGGTAGATTAAAAGACTTTTGTAGAAATCTTCTTTACCTTCTTGAGCTTTTTTCATGAGACTCTTTGCAGTTTTTACTGAACTTTCCACCAACCCATTTGAGCGTGGACAGTGGGGACTTGACGTAGTATTGACAAATTCCCACTCATCAGCAAATTGTCTAAATTCAGCACTGGAAAACTGAGAACCATTGTCAGTGAACACTTCCATAGGAACACCATGCCTTGCAAAGATTAACTTCATGCAATTGATTACGGCTTTACTAGTAGTTGTATGTAGTGTCTTCACCTCAGGGTAGTTAGAGTAATAATAAGTCACGACAATGTATGTTTTCCCATTACAATCAAACAAATCTGCGCCAACTTTCAGGTACGGTCTCTCTTGCACTGCATGAGGACTCAGTGGCTCGACTTGTTGTTTCGGTCTATACGTAAGACAGTATTCACATGTAGCTGTAGTCTGTGCTATGTCTTGGTTCATTCTTGGCCAATACATAACTTCACGTGCTCTCCGCTTACATTTTTCTTCTCCTAAGTGGCCTTCATGTATCTTGCACAGCATAGTTTTTCTTAGTCGTGCAGGTATGACAAACCTATTGCCTTTGTAAATAATACCATCGACAACTGTAAGGTCACTGCGGTACATCCAATAATCATGGATAGACAGCGGGCACGCATGTTTTTCTGCTGGCCAACCTTTCAGAATGATATCTTTCAACACTTTCATTGTGTCATCTGTCTCAGTTTCTTTCCTAATCTGTTCTTGTCTTGCAAGAGACACTGGTAGAGAAGCTACGATCAAATTAACATAGGCTTCTATCTCTTCATCCATCAGACTTTTGGAACCTTCACTTTTGTCCACAGCACGAGAAAGTGTATCAGCAATGTACATGTATTTGCCGGGACAGTACAGCAAGTGTACATCATATTTCTGTAGTCTGATAAGCATTCGTTGAATTCTCATGGGACAGTCATGTAATGATTTAGTCATGATAGCTACCAATGGCTTGTGGTCAGTTTCCACTGTAAATGTTTGACCATACACAAACTGATGAAATCGCTCACATGCATATGTGATCGCTAGAATTTCTTTTTCTATCTGAGCATACCTTGTTTCAGCACTTGTCAGTGCTCTTGATGCCTAGATTACTGGTTGCCATGTATCCTCATGTTCTTGTAACAGCACTGAGCCTAGGCCAAATTGCAAAGCATCTGCTGAAATTCTTATTCTTTTCGCAGGATCAAAGAATTTTAGCACTGGTTGCTCTGTAATGATCTGTTTCAAGTTTTGCCAACTTTCTTCTTGTTCATGTGACCACATGCACTCGTTATCTTTGTCCAACAACCATCTAAGAGAGGCTGTTCGTTCAGAGAGTTGAGAAATAAACTTTCCTAAGTAAGTAATCAATCCTAGGAATCTTCTGACGTTGTCATTGTTGTTAGGACGTTCCATGTTCACTATGGCTGATATTTTCCTTGGGTCTGGTTTTACACCTTGATCCGAGACCACGTCGCCCATAAAGGTAATTGTATTCACGCCAAATTCACATTTGTCCTTGTTTAGCTTTAGATTCACTTTCTTGACAAGTTCCATTACTTGTCTCAATCTAGAATCATGTTCTTCCTTTGTAGATCCCCAGACAATAATGTCATCCATCATTGTTTCAACACCTGGAATATGTTCAAAAATCATGTGTATCTTTTTGTGATATACTTCTGGAGCAGACAATATTCCATATGGTAGTCGAAAAAATCTGTATCGACCTTTTGGTGTATTAAATGTACAAAGCTTTGAGCTGGCCTCATCTAGCTTCATTTGCCAGAATCCTGAAGATGCGTCCAATTTACTGAACCATTTTGCTCCCGCAAATTGCGACATGATTTCATCTCTGGTTGGTAGTTTGAAATGTTCTCGTTTAATAGCTTTGTTTAAATCTCTGGGGTCTAGACATATTCGGAGTTGTCCATTTTTCTTTTCAACAATTACTTAGGAGCTTACCCATTCAGTAGGCTCATCAACTTTCTGAATCACACCCAAGGCTTCCATGCGATTGAACTCGTTTCAGTTTTTCTCTCAGCACAAACGGCACTTTTCTACAGAGGTGTATCACTGAAGAAACTTGCGTGTCTATATTTATTTTATGCTCTCCAGGCAAACAACCTAGACCTTCAAACAAGTCTCTGTATTCTGTAAACATCGATTTGCAGTCATCTTCTACTTGTGATGTCACCATAAAAACTTTCTTTAGCAAGCTTAGTTTCTCACAGGAACTTAATCCTAGAATCGGTTGCACATTTTTATCCACAATCAGTAGAGATATTTTAAACTGTTGTCCCTTGTATTTCAGTGTCACTAAGCATGTACCTTTCACAGGAATTTCCTCCCCAGTGTACCCTGTAACTTTCACTTTGGCTGGGTGAAATTTAGGTTTTACTCCAAAAGTCTTATAGTCTTGAAATTATATTAAATTCACCTGCGCACCAGTATCAAGCTTAAAGGGAATGACAATCTCGTTCACAGTTAAAGGGACAATCCATTCTTTCTTATCTGCACTGCAAAGTTCAATGCAATCCACAAATAATTAATCTGTTTGTTAAACAGCATGCACTTTGGTTGTTTTACTTTTAATTTTACAGCATTTGGCAAAGTGATTAAATCTACCACATTTCATGCAGGTTTTACCATAAGCAGGGCACATTTTAGGATTGTAAGCATTTCCACATCTACTACACATTTCCTTATTAGACTGTGGCTTAGATCGCTTCATTCTTGAGAACGGAGGTTTGCATGACTGTTTTCTGCACTACATGCACATCAGCTTCCTTGTGTAACTTTTTGGCTTGAAATCTAGTTATTTCTGCAGATCTACACATAGTCACTGCCTTTTCTAGTGTTAGGTCTTGCTCTCTCAGCAATCTCTCTCTGAGTCCATTATCAGGTATTCCACAGACAATACGATCTCTAATCAGTGAATCTTTTAAATCACCAAACTCACAGGTTTTACTGAGTGATTGCAGCTCTGTAACATACTGATCAAATCCATCTACAAACTTCTGATCACATGTGAAAAACTTATATATTTCATATGTCACATTTTTCCTTGGCACAAAGTAATCTTCAAACTTTTGCATTATAGAAGATAGCACCATATTCTGCCCCTCAGAAAACTGAAAACTATTATAAATTTTCCAGCACATCCTCTCCTATCACATGGAGGAAAATGGATGCCTTCGTTTTGTCAGTCTCTGAATCAGCTCCACATGCAGCAAGATATATATTAAACCTTTGCTTAAATCTTTTCCAGTTTTCAGACAAGTTACCAGACATCAGCATGCCGGTTGGAGGAGCTAGTTTATCCATGGTTACTCACTGTTTGAAGATAGGAGCACACGGCAGGTTTTGCAGACACAGAGTATCCCAGCCACAGACTTCTGCAAGATTCTTTCACACTCTGAGAGCACTAGCAGTCCAAGTTAAACTTCTTCTGACACCATGGGGTAAATTTACTAAGAATCGTATTTTCCCGTTTGAGGTCAAAATTCAATCACGAATGACATCGAAAGTGTAAATATGCAACTTTTTGAATTGATTACAACTAATTTACTAAGCTGCCGTATTCTGCATTTTCGGTTTTTCCGATGTCGATGTCATTGGTTTTTTTAGGCAGTGTTTTACGTGAGTGACTTGTAAAACACTGCCGACTTTAATACAATGAATCTCGGCCGGATCTGAGAGTTCCGTGCTGGGCTTCATTGTGCACCTTGTAAAAAAAAAAAAAAATGTTTAAACTTAAAAAAAAAAAATGCGTGGGGTCCCTCCTCCTAAGCCAAACCAGCCTCGGGCTCTTTGAGCCGGCCCTGGTTGCAAAAATATGGGGAAAAAATTGACAGGGGTTCCCCCATATTTAAGCAACCAGCACCGGGCTCTGCGCCTGGTCCTGGTTCCAAAAATACGGGGGACAAAAAGCGTAGGGGTCCCCCATATTTTTGAAACCTGCACCGGGCTCCACTACCTGGACCGATAATGCCACAGCCGGGGGTCACTTTTATACAGCGCCCTGCGGCCATGGCATTAAATACCCAACTAGTCACCCCTGGCCGGGGTACCCTGGAGGAGTGGGAACCCCTTCAATCAAGGGGTCCCCCCCCTCCAGCCACTCAAGGGCCAGGGGTGAAGCCCGAGGCTGTCCCCCCCATCCAATGGGCTGCGGATGGGAGGCTGATAGCCTTTGTTGTAAGTTATGAATATTGTTTTTAGTAGCAGTACTATAAGTCCCAGCAAGCCTCCCCCGCAAGCTGGTACTTGGAGAACCACAAGTACCAGCATGCGGCGGAAAACCGGGCCCGCTGGTACCTGTAGTACTACTACTAAAAAAATACCCCAATAAAGACATAACACACACACCTTGAAAGTATAACTTTAATGCATACATACACACCACCATATACACATACTTACCTTATGTTCACACGAGGGTCGGTCCTCTTCTCCATGTAGAATCCATGGTGTACCTGTTGAAAAAATCCTACTCACCAAATCCAGTGTAGAGGGCTCCTCGGATAATCCATTTGTAATCCACGTACTTGTAAAAATAAAAAAACGGGACACCCGACCACGAACTGAAAGGGGCCCCATGTTTTCACATGGGACCCCTTTCCCCGAATGCCAGAAACCCCCTCTGACTGATGTCTAAGTGGGTTTCTTCAGCCAATCAGGGAGCGCCACGTTGTGGCACCCTCCTGATCGGCTGTGTGCTCCTGTACTGTCTGACAGGCGGCACACGGCAGTGTTACAATGTAGCGCCTATGCGCTCCATTGTAACCAATGGTGGGAACTTTGTGGTCAGCGGTTGACCGAAAGTGACCTCACCGCAGCCCATTGGATGGGGGGGACAGCCTCGGGCTTCACCCCTTGCCCTTGGGTGGCTGGGGGGGGACCCCTTGATTGAAGGGGTCCCCACTCCCCCAGGGTACCCCGGCCAGGGGTGACTAGTTGGATATTTGATGCCACGGCCGCAAGGCACTGTATAAAAGTGACCCCCGGCTGTGGCATTATCTGTCCAGCTAGTGGAGCCCGGTGCTGGTTTCAAAAATACGGGGGACCCCTACGCTTTTTGTCCCCCGTATTTTTGGAACCAGGCGCAGAGCCCGGTGCTGGTTGCTTAAATATGGGGGAACCCCTGTCAATTTTTTCCCCATATTCTTGCAACCAGGGCCGGCTCAAAGAGCCCGAGGCTGGTTTGGTTTAGGAGGGGGGACCCCACGCATTTTTTTTTGAAAAATGAAAACATTTCCCACCCCTTCCCACTGAAAAACATGCACGGATCTCATGGATCCGTGCATGCCTATACAAACACGGGATAAAAAAGCAGGTCTGTTTTTTTTTAGCACTTTTTCATGATTTGTATTTCATCACGGCAGTGTTTGGCTATTGTCGGCAGTGTTTGTGTTTTGCACTTTTTAGTAAATTCCCGATTGCTACCAAATTGCAGGCGTATTTGACCGATGGTGTATTGATTCGTGATTTTTTCCTTGGACTTCCAAAATATTACGAATGCCCTCATCACTGCCGTGATTTTTGCTTAGTAAATTACCGAGATGACACTTTGAAGAAAAAACGGCATCTCGGTCAAAATCGGGACCTTTGTAAATATACCCCCATGTTTTGTTCATATATTTGTAAATCCAGTCATCAGGACACAGAGACATGTGAGTTCACTGCTGTGCTGTTTATTCCCTCCAACTCCAGGCACACTGCACAATAGACCACCCACTTCCCAGCATCCCCCTGGTCCCAGGGACCATCACTAAAGATTCAGGCTTACACCTATTAGTAAGGGAGTGTCTACAAATATTAATACACTAACATCACAGGTGCCTTTAAGTCATTATTGAAGGGGGGAGTGCTGTAACCAGACCTGTCCCACAGACTCTCACCCTGTCAACCACCACATCTGCACGGCAGACTCTCTCACACCATCACTCACCATCTCACCATGCCAAATACCTGATCTGTCCTCGCAGAAACAGGCTGGTACGAAGGGGCTCACTCTATGGCCCATTTTCAAAGACTCCACCGCAGCATAACAGGACCCATCTGTACATAAAAATCAAATCTTGCATGTTTTGGATTGCATGTAATTCCCTCCCTTGTGCTTCCAGGTGCCGTGTCACACTGGAAATTACTGGAAATTAGGGAGGAGCGGGTTCGGTCCCCAGAGAACCGAACCCTCCCAAACCTGGTGGATCCGGGCCGATCTGTGCCACAGCTTGAATCTCCCTGCCTGCCCCAGATCCCCAATCCAATTCCGCTGTCGGATCCTGAGGTTTTGCCTCAGATGCCGGTCTCCATAGTAACCTATGGAAGACCGCTGTCTGTCACGGCTCTCAGCCAATCAACGTGTCCCCATAGGCTACAGTGGCCCCAAGATGGATGCCCTCACAGCGCTAATAGCACCGCTGCCCAACTGTCGACACTACTGCACGCACTGACAACACTTCCTCACTGTCGGCACTGCCGGCACCCTGCACTGGGGACACTGCCAGCACTCCTGCACTGAGGACACTGCCTGCACTGCTGACACTACCGGCACTCCTGCACAGAGGACACTTACGGCACTCCCACACTGCCGACACTGCCGGCACCCCTGCACTGAGGACACTTCTGGCACTCCCACACTGCCGACACTGCCGGCACCCCTGCACTGAAGACTCTGCCAGCACTCCTGCACTAAGGACACCTCCGGCACTCGCACTGAGGACACCTCCGGCACTCCCACATTTGCCGACACTGCTGGTACCCCTGCACTGAAAATCTGCCAGCACTCCTGCACTAAGGAAACCTCCGGCACTCGCACTGAGGACACCTCCGACACTCCCACATTGCCGACACAGCTGGCACCCCTGCACTGAGGACTCTGCCAGCACTCCTATACTGAGGACACCTCCGGCACTCCCGCATTGCCGATACTGCCGGCACCCCTGCGCTCTGAGGACACTGCTGGCACTCCTGCACTGAGGACACCTTTGACACTCCCGCATTGCTAACACTGCCGGCACCCCTGCACTGAGGACACCTCTGGCACTCCTGCACTGAGGACACCAGCACTCCTGCAATTGCCGACACTGCCAGCACCCCTGCACTGAGGACTCTGCCAGCACTCCTGCACTGAGGACACCTCCGTCACTCCTGCACTGTGGACACCTACAGCACTCCCACATTGCCGACACTGCCGGCACCCCTGCACTGAGGACACTACTGGCACTTCTGCACTGAGGACAACTCCGGCACTCCCGCAATTGCCGACACTGCAGGCACCCCTGCAGTGCTGATACTGCTGGCACTACCACACTAAAGACACCGCTGACAACCCCACACTAAGGACCCTCTGTCACAGTAAGTGCACTATTGGTTTATCTAACCTGCACTGTATCCGACCTGCACTTTAACCCATGCTGTATCTGAACCACACTGTATCCGACCGACATTGTATTTGACTTGCACTAAAATCCACACTGTACCCGACCTACACTGCACTCGACCCGCATTGTATTTGACCCGCATTGTATCCAACCCACACTGTATTTGACCTGCGCTGTATCCAACCCACACTGTATGCGACCTGTGCTGTATCCAACCCACTCTGTATTTGATCCGCACTGTAACCTGCACTTTATCCGGCTCATGCTGTATCTGACCCATAATATATACAACTCACAGTCTATGCGACCCATACTGTATCTGACCTGCACTTCATCTCGCACTGTATCAGACGTGCACTGTATTTGACCTTACACTGTAGCCAACCCTCACTGTATGCGACATACACTGTATCCAACTTGCACTGTAGCCTACACTGTATCCAACCCACCCTGTATCTAACCCATACTCTGACATGCACTGTATCCGACCCGAACTGTATCCGACCTGCACTGTATCTCGCACTGTATCCGACATTGCGCTGTAGCCAACACGCACTATATCCAACCCACACTCTTACCTGCACTGTATCCAACCCACATTGTGTGTGATCTGCACTATATACAACCGGCAATGAATTCTGTCAACACTGTATCCGCCCTGCCTTGTATCCACCTGCACAGTATCTGACACACACTGTAACCTGCATTGTATCTGACCTGCTTTGTATCCAACCTGCATTGTAACTAGAGATGAGCGGGTTCGGTTTCTCTGAAACCGAACCCGCACGAACTTCATGTTTTTTTTACGGGTCCGAGCAGACTCGGATCCTCCCGCCTTGCTCGGTTAACCCGAGTGCGCCCGAACGTCATCATGACGCTGTCGGATTCTCGCGAGACTCGGATTCTATATAAGGAGCCGCGCGTCGCCGCCATTTTCACACGTGCATTGAGATTGATAGGGAGAGGACGTGGCTGGCGTCCTCTCCATTAGAAATTAGATTAGAAGAGAGAGAGAGATTGTGCAGAGTCAGACAGAGTTTACCACAGTGACCAGTGCAGTTGTTGTTAGTTAACTTTTATTTATTTTAATATAATATATCCGTTCTCTGCTATATCCGTTCTCTGCCTGAAAAAAAACGATACACAGCAGCAGCCAGTCACACAGTGTGACTCAGTCTGTGTGCACTCAGCTCAGCCCAGTGTGCTGCACATCAATGTATAAAAGGCAAAGCTTATAATAATTGTGGGGGAGACTGGGGAGCACTGCAGGTTGTTATAGCAGGAGCCCCCAGGAGTACATAATATTATATTAATTTAAAATTAAACAGTGCACACTTTTGCTGCAGGAGTGCCACTGCCAGTGTGACTAGTGGTGACCAGTGCCTGACCACCAGTATAGTAGTATATTGTTGTATGTATTGTATACTATCTCTTTATCAACCAGTCTATATTAGCAGCAGACACAGTACAGTGCGGTAGTTCACGGCTGTGGCTACCTCTGTGTCGGCAGTCGGAACTCGGCAGGCAGTCCGTCCATCCATAATTGTATTACAATATATACCACCTAACCGTGGTATTTTTTTTTCTTTCTTTATACCGTCGTCATAGTGTCATACTAGTTGTTACGAGTATACTACTATCTCTTTATCAACCAGTGTACAGTGCGGTAGTTCACGGCTGTGGCTACCTCTGTGTCGGCAGTCGGCAGGCAGTCCGTCCATCCATAATTGTATTATTATTATAATATATACCACCTAACTGTGGTATTTTTTTTTCTTTCTTTATACCGTCGTCATAGTGTCATACTAGTTGTTACGAGTATACTACTATCTCTTTATCAACCAGTGTACAGTGCGGTAGTTCACGGCTGTGGCTACCTCTGTGTCGGCAGTCGGCAGGCAGTCCGTCCATCCATAATTGTATTATTATTATAATATATACCACCTAACCGTGGTTTTTTTTTCATTCTTTATACCGTCGTCATAGTGTCATACTAGTTGTTACGAGTATACTACTATCTCTTTATCAACCAGTGTACAGTGCGGTAGTTCACGGCTGTGGCTACCTCTGTGTCGGCAGTCGGCAGGCAGTCCGTCCATCCATAATTGTATTATTATTATAATATATACCACCTAACCGTGGTTTTTTTTTCATTCTTTATACCGTCGTCATAGTGTCATACTAGTTGTTACGAGTATACTACTATCTCTTTATCAACCAGTGTACAGTGCGGTAGTTCACGGCTGTGGCTACCTCTGTGTCGGCAGTCGGCAGGCAGTCCGTCCATCCATAATTGTATTATTATTATAATATATACCACCTAACCGTGGTTTTTTTTTCATTCTTTATACCGTCGTCATAGTGTCATACTAGTTGTTACGAGTATACTACTATCTCTTTATCAACCAGTGTACAGTGCGGTAGTTCACGGCTGTGGCTACCTCTGTGTCGGCAGTCGGCAGGCAGTCCGTCCATCCATAATTGTATTATTATTATAATATATACCACCTAACCGTGGTTTTTTTATACCACCTAACCGTGGCAGTCCGTCCATAATTGTATACTAGTATCCAATCCATCCATCTCCATTGTTTACCTGAGGTGCCTTTTAGTTCTGCCTATAAAATATGGAGAACAAAAAAGTTGAGGTTCCAAAATTAGGGAAAGATCAAGATCCACTTCCACCTCGTGCTGAAGCTGCTGCCACTAGTCATGGCCGAGACGATGAAATGCCAGCAACGTCGTCTGCCAAGGCCGATGCCCAATGTCATAGTACAGAGCATGTCAAATCCAAAACACCAAATATCAGAAAAAAAAGGACTCCAAAACCTAAAATAAAATTGTCGGAGGAGAAGCGTAAACTTGCCAATATGCCATTTACCACACGGAGTGGCAAGGAACGGCTGAGGCCCTGGCCTATGTTCATGGCTAGTGGTTCAGCTTCACATGAGGATGGAAGCACTCAGCCTCTCGCTAGAAAACTGAAAAGACTCAAGCTGGCAAAAGCACCGCAAAGAACTGTGCGTTCTTTGAAATCCCAAATCCACAAGGAGAGTCCAATTGTGTCGTTTGCGATGCCTGACCTTCCCAACACTGGACGTGAAGAGCATGCGCCTTCCACTATTTGCATGCCCCCTGCAAGTGCTGGAAGGAGCACCCGCAGTCCAGTTCCTGATAGTCAGATTGAAGATGTCAGTGTTGAAGTACACCAGGATGAGGAGGATATGGGTGTTGCTGGCGCTGGGGAGGAAATTGACCAGGAGGATTCTGATGGTGAGGTGGTTTGTTTAAGTCAGGCACCCGGGGAGACACCTGTTGTCCGTGGGAGGAATATGGCCGTTGACATGCCAGGTGAAAATACCAAAAAAATCAGCTCTTCGGTGTGGAGGTATTTCACCAGAAATGCGGACAACAGGTGTCAAGCCGTGTGTTCCCTTTGTCAAGCTGTAATAAGTAGGGGTAAGGACGTTAACCACCTCGGAACATCCTCCCTTATACGTCACCTGCAGCGCATTCATAATAAGTCAGTGACAAGTTCAAAAACTTTGGGTGACAGCGGAAGCAGTCCACTGACCAGTAAATCCCTTCCTCTTGTAACCAAGCTCACGCAAACCACCCCACCAACTCCCTCAGTGTCAATTTCCTCCTTCCCCAGGAATGCCAATAGTCCTGCAGGCCATGTCACTGGCAAGTCTGACGAGTCCTCTCCTGCCTGTGATTCCTCCGATGCATCCTTGCGTGTAACGCCTACTGCTGCTGGCGCTGCTGTTGTTGCCGCTGGGAGTCGATGGTCATCCCAGAGGGGAAGTCGTAAGCCCACTTGTACTACTTCCAGTAAGCAATTGACTGTTCAACAGTCCTTTGCGAGGAAGATGAAATATCACAGCAGTCATCCTACTGCAAAGCGGATAACTGAGTCCTTGACAACTATGTTGGTGTTAGACGTGCGTCCGGTATCCGCCGTTAGTTCACAGGGAACTAGACAATTTATTGAGGCAGTGTGCCCCCGTTACCAAATACCATCTAGGTTCCACTTCTCTAGGCAGGCGATACCGAGAATGTACACGGACGTCAGAAAAAGACTCACCAGTGTCCTAAATAATGCAGTTGTACCCAATGTCCACTTAACCACGGACATGTGGACAAGTGGAGCAGGGCAGGGTCAGGACTATATGACTGTGACAGCCCACTGGGTAGATGTATGGACTCCCGCCGCAAGAACAGCAGCGGCGGCACCAGTAGCAGCATCTCGCAAACGCCAACTCTTTCCTAGGCAGGCTACGCTTTGTATCACCGCTTTCCAGAATACGCACACAGCTGAAAACCTCTTACGGCAACTGAGGAAGATCATCGCGGAATGGCTTACCCCAATTGGACTCTCCTGTGGATTTGTGGCATCGGACAACGCCAGCAATATTGTGTGTGCATTAAATATGGGCAAATTCCAGCACGTCCCATGTTTTGCACATACCTTGAATTTGGTGGTGCAGAATTTTTTAAAAAACGACAGGGGCGTGCAAGAGATGCTGTCGGTGGCCAGAAAAATTGCGGGACACTTTCGGCGTACAGGCACCACGTACAGAAGACTGGAGCACCACCAAAAACTACTGAACCTGCCCTGCCATCATCTGAAGCAAGAAGTGGTAACGAGGTGGAATTCAACCCTCTATATGCTTCAGAGGTTGGAGGAGCAGCAAAAGGCCATTCAAGCCTATACAATTGAGCACGATATAGGAGATGGAATGCACCTGTCTCAAGTGCAGTGGAGAATGATTTCAACGTTGTGCAAGGTTCTGATGCCCTTTGAACTTGCCACACGTGAAGTCAGTTCAGACACTGCCAGCCTGAGTCAGGTCATTCCCCTCATCAGGCTTTTGCAGAAGAAGCTGGAGGCATTGAAGAAGGAGCTAACACGGAGCGATTCCGCTAGGCATGTGGGACTTGTGGATGCAGCCCTTAATTCGCTTAACAAGGATTCACGGGTGGTCAATCTGTTGAAATCAGAGCACTACATTTTGGCCACCGTGCTCGATCCTAGATTTAAAGCCTACCTTGGATCTCTCTTTCCGGCAGACACAGGTCTGCTGGGGTTGAAAGACCTGCTGGTGACAAAATTGTCAAGTCAAGCGGAACGCGACCTGTCAACATCTCCTCCTTCACATTCTCCCGCAACTGGGGGTGCGAGGAAAAGGCTCAGAATTCCGAGCCCACCCGCTGGCGGTGATGCAGGGCAGTCTGGAGCGACTGCTGATGCTGACATCTGGTCCGGACTGAAGGACCTGACAACGATTACGGACATGTCGTCTACTGTCACTGCATATGATTCTCTCAACATTGATAGAATGGTGGAGGATTATATGAGTGACCGCATCCAAGTAGGCACGTCACACAGTCCGTACTTATACTGGCAGGAAAAAGAGGCAATTTGGAGGCCCTTGCACAAACTGGCTTTATTCTACCTAAGTTGCCCTCCCACAAGTGTGTACTCCGAAAGAGTGTTTAGTGCCGCCGCTCACCTTGTCAGCAATCGGCGTACGAGGTTACATCCAGAAAATGTGGAGAAGATGATGTTCATTAAAATGAATTATAATCAATTCCTCCGCGGAGACATTGACCAGCAGCAATTGCCTCCACAAAGTACACAGGGAGCTGAGATGGTGGATTCCAGTGGGGACGAATTGATAATCTGTGAGGAGGGGGATGTACACGGTGATATATCGGAGGGTGAAGATGAGGTGGACATCTTGCCTCTGTAGAGCCAGTTTGTGCAAGGAGAGATTAATTGCTTCTTTTTTGGGGGGGGTCCAAACCAACCCGTCATATCAGTCACAGTCGTGTGGCAGACCCTGTCACTGAAATGATGGGTTGGTTAAAGTGTGCATGTCCTGTTTTGTTTATACAACATAAGGGTGGGTGGGAGGGCCCAAGGATAATTCCATCTTGCACCTCTTTTTTCTTTTCTTTTTCTTTGCATCATGTGCTGATTGGGGAGGGTTTTTTGGAAGGGACATCCTGCGTGACACTGCAGTGCCACTCCTAGATGGGCCCGGTGTTTGTGTCGGCCACTAGGGTCGCTTATCTTTCTCACACAGTCAGCTACCTCATTGCGCCTCTTTTTTTCTTTGCGTCATGTGCTGTTTGGGGAGGGTTTTTTGGAAGGGACATCCTGCGTGACACTGCAGTGCCACTCCTAGATGGGCCCGGTGTTTGTGTCGGCCACTAGGGTCGCTTATCTTACTCACACAGCGACCTCGGTGCAAATTTTAGGACTAAAAATAATATTGTGAGGTGTGATGTGTTCAGAATAGGCTGAAAATGAGTGTAAATTATGTTTTTTGAGGTTAATAATACTTTGGGATCAAAATTACCCCCAAATTCTATGATTTAAGCTGTTTTTTAGGGTTTTTTTAAAAAAACACCCGAATCCAAAACACACCCGAATCCGACAAAAAAAATTCGGTGAGGTTTTGCCAAAACGCGGTCGAACCCAAAACACGGCCGCGGAACCGAACCCAAAACCAAAACACAAAACCCGAAAAATTTCAGGCGCTCATCTCTAATTGTAACCCACACTGTGTCTGACCCGTGCTGTGTCCAACCAGCACTGTAACCTGGTCAATATTTAACTGTGTGCCCAAAGTATTCGCCACTGTACTACGCAGGAATGGAATGCTGTTTTTTGTGATTGGGGGACTTTGGGGAGCAGCTCAACAAAATTGCTGATTGATCGGGGCTTTACATGGGCACAGGGTGCCAGTTATCAGTGACCCAAGGCCCCCAGGAGTTGAGGTACAGACTGGGCACTGAGAATAGGCATGTGCTGGCGGCATGTGCACTTGTGTAGGGGGCATCAATGTCTGCTGTTGCTATTTACACATGGTTTCGTTTTTTTTTCTTTGCTATTTTATAACTACTTTAGAGCAATGATATTGTACACACGATTCTCAGGAAATTTCTGTGTTGGATTGTTTTCTTTTGATAGCATTTGTGAGTTGGTTTGATTGGTTATCGCTTATACAGTACTAATTTGTAAAACATTTTTAAACAGAAATAACTGCCGTGTGTTTGTGCCACTGCTCTGTTGCTTAGTTTAGCCAGCCAGGCTTTGGTCTTTGTTGGTGAACAATATTGTGAGCTGTGAGGTGGTCAAAATTGACTGGAAATGAGTGGAAATGAATGATATTGAGGTTAATAATACTGTAGGGACAAAAATACCCCCAAATGATGTGATTTTAACTGTTTTATGGGTTTTTCCCCGAAAATCATCCAGATCCAAAACCTAAACCAAAACCAAAGGCCAAAAGGCTGGTTTTGGCAAAACCAATCCAGATCCAAAACACGAGTGAAGATCCAGATCCAAAACTAAAACACAAACCCGAAAAGTGTCCGCCGCACATCTCTACAGTGGAAATGAATGCTATTGAGGTTAATAATACTGCAGGAACAACAACAGGTCTAAATTACATGATTTTAGATTGTTCCCCCCTTCCCCAACAATTTTTAAAGAAATCCAGATCCAAAACCAAAATACAACATTGATTTGGTTCAAAACCAAAACATAGGGGTCTGTGCACATCTGTTTTTCAAATTATCAAATGTGGGAGGTTTGTTTGGGAGGGGCATGTGCACAATGAAGGACGTACCCTGGGTACCATGTTAGGTACGCCAGTGCTGCCTAGTTACATGATGTCGCAGAGACTAATTGGTAACACTTCATGCACGGAATCCTTAACATCAAGAATTTCCCTGAATGGATCAGCAATTCCGTATGGGTCAGGGAAACAGCACCCAGATGTATGGGGAGGCATTTAGCTATCTGGGGTCATGGTGGATACTAATAGAGGCTACGTCATCCAAACAGCAGGACGACGGTAACAAAGAAAACTATGAAAATAATAATGGGGCCTGTTGTAATTATTCCTCTTGTCTATTGGCACTATTTACCTTTTGTATGGCAAAGCTGGGAAATTCTGATCCATTGATTTGGATATTTGGGTCAGTATACCCATTATATTACCAGCCTCCCAGGAAGAGAAGCGGTTAATAGTTTTCACAGTTTAGCATCCCTGGACATGCCATTCTTAATATGTCTCCCTTTCCACTCACAACATCAGTTTCACATTTCAATTTTCACTGTTCTCCTGAGCTGAGGTCACATATCAAAATATCATTACTTCTCCATAGCACTTTGGCTTCAGTAGCAAATGAAGATCTCTCCTTTTTCATGTATTTGGTCTTACAGCCTCCTGGGCTTTGTCCCTTAAGATTTAATCCACGAGCTGGCATCTCAAACTGCCTTTGAAACTGTTCAAAACAAAAGAGAGAGAAAGGGAAGGGTGAATATGAGTAACAGGGACAATATCATATCTAAACTTCTGTGGCTTAATGGAGGCTGCTAGAATCTGCCCCAGGGTAGGTGAAACATTCTTGGAAGACAGGGAATGCATGTAGAAAAACATACCTGAAATAATTAATAGCAGTGACTGTTGTAAAGTGCTACATTGTAACAGATCAGTAGTGCATTTGCATATTTACACACATCTCTTATTTTTCTATTGTTTTAGGAAAATCATTGCCCTTGTCATTCATTTGACTAGACTGCCTTTTAGTGATGTACAATGATAGGTTCTCAATGGATTTTCTTTGTGAATTCTACTAACTTCTATACTTACTGTGGCTGATTCTTCTGTCCTATTTTTCTATTGCAACATTATATTTACACATTCTAAACTCATGAGAATGAGAAACACTTATTTTGAAAATAATTGCATTTAAAAGGCACGTATTTGTTTAGCTTTCCCTGCATTACCCCCACTGGCCTTTTTTTGCTATTAGAAAAGGGAACGTGGATGATCAGTGGCCAAGATGAATCCGTGACATGGTCAGGGTAGATCAGGAGTGTGGGCAAGTGTCAGATTATTCTGTCATTGGAAATGCCAGCGGATATTTAGACAGATATTTAGGGGTATATGCAATTGCGGTCGAATGCCGGCTGGAATTCGACCGTTTTTTAATTCGACACAATTCGACAGTCAGACAACCTCCCGCCGGGACCCAAATTCGACATATTCAATAAAAAACAGATTCGACAGTCCCACTGTCAAAAAACGGACCAATTGACGGATAGTGTGCATCCTGGATTCGACGTCATGGACGGCACAAAAGTGTTTAAAAACCCTGAAAAAAAAAATGCGTGTGGTTCCCCCCCGCTAAGCATAACCAGCCTCGGGCTCTTTGAGCCAGTCCTGGTTGTAAAAATACGGGGGAAAAATTGACAGGGGATCCCCCGTATTTTAACAACCAGCACCGGGCTCTGCATCCGGTCCTGGTGCAAAAAATATGGGGGACAAAGTATGTAGGGGTCCCCTGTATTTTTCACTCCAGCACCGGGCTCCACTAGTTGGAGAGATAATGCCACAGCCGGGGGACACTTTTATACCGGTCCCTGCGGCCATGGCATTAAATCCCCAACTAGTCACCCCTGGCCTGGGTAAATCAAAGGGGTCCCACCCTCCAGCCACCCATGGGCCAGGGGTGAAGCCCTAGGCTGTCCCCCCCATAGCCAAGTGACAAAATAAGGAATATTGTTTTTTGTAGCAATACTTCAAGTCCCAGCAAGCCTCCCCCGCAAGCTGGTACTTGGAGAACCACAAGTACCAGCATGTGGGGGAAAACGGGCCCGCTGGTACCTGTAGTTCTACTGCAAAAAAAATACCCAAATAATAACAGTACACACACACTGTGAAAGTAAAACTTTATTACATACATGCACACCGACACACACATACTTACCTATGTTGACACGAAGAGTCAGTCCCCTTCTCCACGTAGAATCCACGGGGGACCTGTAAATAAAATTATAGTCACAAAAATCCTGTGTAGATCTGTCCTCTTCTTGTTTGTAATCCACGTACTTGGCAAAATAATAAAACGCAAATAACCCGATCCATGCACTGAAAGGGGTCCCATGTTTACACATGGGACCCCTTTCCCTGACAGACAAACCAAGTAGATAATCACTTCTAATATAAATAGATATGCTATTAGCAACAAAAAACACAAAAAAAACATGTTTTTAAAATTTTTTATTAGATCCCGCCAGCAAAATGAGGCGGACTGAAATTGACGAAATGACTGTCGAAAAGCACTGTTGTCGAATCGACATTCTTCAATTGAATATACTTTTATCGAAAAGCCGCATTTTTACCATTGCAGACATGTCGAATTTCACAACTGTCAAATTGCAAAAAGTCGAATCTGAAACAGACGTTTTTTTGTCAAAAAGTACTGTATTGCATTGTCGAATATTTTTTTTGTGCGAAAATGCCCCGTTTTTTTACATTTGTGACAATTCGACTGTAATTGCATTTGGCCCTTAGACTTAGACAGCATTTAAACTGACCTAAGATAAATATTACAAGGTGAATGTTTAATAATAATCATCTGTCAGTATTGCACCTTACTTACAGTATGTAGCACCTATGAGCATGTACGTAGGCA
The DNA here is from genome assembly GCF_028390025.1 of Pseudophryne corroboree. Taxonomy (NCBI): domain Eukaryota; kingdom Metazoa; phylum Chordata; class Amphibia; order Anura; family Myobatrachidae; genus Pseudophryne; species Pseudophryne corroboree. The sequence goes on along the minus strand of NC_086451.1, from coordinate 225,389,963 downwards.
ATGGAGAGCTATTCCTTTTGTCTCCATTTGTACCATTAGTTTGCTTAAAAAGCAGATCCAGTGAGACCATAACAGAAGAAGGGAGTCGGAGACGGACGCTCATTCCATGTACGCATGAATAGCATAAAACCTGTGTGCCACAGACAATACTAGACACAACTGAACAAATACTGTTTGAGATACAATAACTATAAAACAAGCAGGCCTAATAGTTGTTATGATTACTTGACCACTAGGGGCACTGTTTCAATGGGCTCTATGGGGTAAATGTACTAATACTCGTGTTGCAGCCTGACATTGGGCCTCATTCCGAGTTGATCGCTAGCTGCCGTTGTTCGCTGCGTAGCGATCATTTAAAAAAATGACAAAACTGCAAATGCATATGCACCGCAATGCGCACACGCGGCGTATGGGTACGAAGTCCATTGTGGTTTAGCACAGGTTCTATCAACGCTTTCAGTCGCACTGGCGAACGCAAGGAGATTCACAGGAAGTGGGAGTTTCTGGGTGGCAACTGACCATTTTCTGTGAGTGTTTGGAAAAACACAGGCGTGGCCGGGCGTTTGCTGGGCGGGTATCTGACGTCAACACCGGGTCCTTCGTCGCAGCAATCATCGCACAGAATAAGTAACTACAGGGCTGGTCTAGTTTTGCACAAAATGTGTATGCAGCCGTTCTGCTGCACAGGCGTTCACACACTTGCAAAGCGAGAATACACTCCCCCGTAGGTGGTGACTATGCATTTGCACGGCTGCTAAAAGTAGGTAGCGAGCGATCAACTCGGAATGAGGGCCATTGGCCGTTTGAGAGTGCAACTTTAAAAAAATAGAGTTCACCAAACCGATTCGTATTGTTGGGCAGTATTTTACGGGAGAGATTAGCAAAACATTGCCGGACATAACACAATGAATCTCGGCCGGATCAGTGAGATCCGTGCAGGGCTACATTGTGTACAGTTTCAATTTTTTTTTTAAAGCATGGGGACTTGTAGTTTCACAGCAAAAGACAATATTCTTTTTTTTACACATGAGCTATCAACCTGCCATCCACAGACCACGGATGGCAGGGGCAGCCCGGGTTTCATCCCTGGCCCATGGGTGTCTGGAGGGGGAGGGACCCCTTTTTTGGGGGATCCCCACTCCCCCAGGGAACCCCGGCCAGGGGTGATTAGTTGGAAGGGTAATGCCATGGCCGTAGGGACCAGTATAAATGTGTCCCCCGGCTGTGGCATTAACTCCTTGGCTAGTGGAGCCTGGTGCTGATTTAAAAAATACAGGGGACCCCTACATACTTTGTCCCCCATATTTTTGGAACCAGGACCGGTCCAAGAGCCTAGTGCTGGATGTTAAAATATGGGGAACACCTATGCAAATATTTCCAGATATTTTCATACACTTTTATACAGGGAAGCATGCACGGATCTCGCTGATCCATGCATGATTCTCCAAACACGCCAGCCAGAAGCAGGTCTATTTGAAAGTTCTATTTCTGTACGAATTCCATGCTTTTCCGGCAGTGTTTGGCTATTGTCGGCAGCGGATGAGAATACAAATTCTTAGTAAATTCCCGTGTTGTATGAGGTGTATGTGAACAAACAACCGTGTTTGACCGTTTGTCTATTGATTCGTATTTGTGTGGACAGCAATGTTTCTCAATACAAATTGCCCCAACACTGCTGATATTTGTGTTTAGTAAATTTCCGAGTTGCATTTTCGTATGAAAATGCAAACTCCAATCAAACCGGGACCTTAGGAAATTTCCACCTATGACTGTTATTTCATTTTAAAGTGTGAATGCAAAGATTGGTTGCTTAAATATTCAATGAGAAACTACAGAATCAGAGCAGTAGACAGCCTGACCGTGCCCAGGTTCTTTTCAGGGGGTGTGACATAATTGCGTGAGGCGTGACCACACCCCCTTAGGCCTGGGTTCGGGTAATTAGTACTCGCTCCCCCTCTGGCACCACAGAATGTCCTATGGTAAATTGTATACTGAATATTTAGGAAAGAGGATAAAGACTCTACTTATAAACAGCTCTTCTTAGGGGATACTCTGAGAAAATGTGTGTGTCTGTCTATGTGTTCATAAGTACGTGCAAGTTTGTGCATTACCTACTTATTGAATGTCTTGTAATACATATTAATTCCTCCTAAATATAGGAGAACACACAAGCTAATCACTGTGCAAAACCAAACAAACGTACCTACACCAAGGGACCAATGATCAGTGCTCCGGTGAGGGCTGCTGGTCATCGGTCCTCCTGCTGCACTATGACTCCCGGTACAGGAAAGTGATACTGCGAAGCTGAAGCTCACTTTACAGCACCAGCATCACAGTAGGAAGAGGATCCGAAGACTGGCTGCCCTCCAATCACAGATCCCTGGGCCTGGTGAGTATGTGCACCGGTGGTGCGGGGTTTACCCGGCGGTGGCAGCGGTTTTGCATCTGCAGCACATACTTGGGGTATTTTTCCATGAAAAATTCCCCGAAAAGATTGCAGAGTGGCATCGCAAGCTCTGTCCCTTCATGCGGATTGTAATAAACCGGACCCTTAATTATTGTGAAAGTTTGTGCAAAATGGGTTTTGAATAGAGGTGAGCGGGTTCGGTTCTCAGAGAACCAAACCCCACCAAACTTCACCACCCGAGCCAGGATCCGAGTCAGACTCAGGTTTTTCCGCCTGACTCGGACACCAGAACGAGGCAAAACGTCATCATCCCATGTCGGATTCTCGCTGGGTTTGGATTCCATATAAGGAACCGCGAGTCGCCACCATTTTCACTCTGGCATTGGAGAGTGTAGAGAGAAGACGTGTCTCCATCCTCAGTGTACTCAGTGTCCGTGTCTTCTGCTGCATCTGTCCAGTCACAGTGGTTGTGTCCTCTGCTGCCATATGTCCAGTACTGCTGTATAAGTACAGTCCAGTGGTGCTGTGTTGTGCTGCATCAGTCCAGTGGTGGTGTCTAGTGCTGCATCAGTCCAGTCACATTGCTAGTGTCCTCTGCTGCCATATGTCCAGTGCTGCTGTATAAGTCCAGTCCAGTGGTGCTGTGTTGTTCTGCATCAGTCCAGTGGTGGTGTGTTGTGCTGCATCAGTCCAGTCACAGAGTTGGTGTCCTCTGCTGCCATATGTCCAGTGCTGCTGTATAAGTCCAGTCCACTGCACTGGTGCTGTGTTGTCCTGCATCAGTCCAGTGGTGGTGTCCCTGTGCTGCCGTATATACCCAGTGGTACTGCCGTATAAGTCCAGTGATCCTGCCGTATATGTCCATTGATGCTGCCGTATATGTCCAGCGGTACTGCCGTATAAATCCAGTGATCCTGCCGTATAATTCCAGTGATCCTGCCGTATAATTCGAGTGGTACTGGCGTATAAGTCCAGTGATTCTGCCATATAATTAATTACAGTGGTACTGGCGTATAAGACCAGTCCAGTGATACTGCCGTTTATGTCCAGTGATACTGCCGTATAATTCCATTGGTACTGATGTATATGTCCAGCGGTACTGCCGTATATGTTCAGCGGTACTGCCGTATAAATCCAGTGATCCTGCCGTATAATTCCAGTGGTACTGGCATATAAGTCCAGTGATACTGCCATATATTTACAGTGGTAATGGCGTATAAGTCCAGTCCAGTGATACTGCCCTATAAGTCCAGTGATCCTGCCGTATAATTCCAGTGATCCTACCGTATAATTGCAGTGATCATGCCGTATAAATCCAGTGATCCTGCCGTATAATTCCAGTGATCCTGCCGTATAATTCCAGTGATCCTGGCGTATAAGTCCAGTGATCCTGCTGTATATGTCCAGCGGTACTGCGATATATGTCCAGCGGTACTGCCGTATATGTCCAGCGGTACTGCCGTATATGTCCAGCGGTACTGCCGTAAAAATCCAGTGATCCAGCCGTATTATTGCAGTGATCCTGTCGTATAAGTCCAGTGATCCTGACGTATAATTCCAGTGATCCTGCCGTATAATTCCAGTGGTACTGGCGAATAAGTCCAGTGATCCTGCCGTATAAGTCCAGTGATCCTGCCGTATATGCTCATTGATACTGCTGTATATGTCCAGCAGTACTGCCGTATAAATCCAGTGATCCTGCTGTATAATTCTAGTGGTAATGCCGTATAAGTCCAGTGATCCTGCCGTAAAAGTCCAGTGATCCTGCCGTATATGCTCAATGATACTGCTGTATATGTCCAGCAGTACTGCCGTATAAATCCAGTGATCCTGCTGTATAAGTCCAGTGATCCTGCTGTATATATCCATTGATACTGCCATATATGTCCAGTGATCTTGCCATATAATTCCAGTGATCCTGCCGTATAATTCCAGTGATCCTGCCATATAATTCCATATAAATCCATATAATTCCGTATAAATCCAATCCAGTGGTGCTGCCATATAAATTCAGTGGTGCTGTCTTGTGCTGTATATTATTTACTCCAAATAAAGGGGTTATTAATATTTAATCCAATTAATTTTCACAGGGTTTGCCCTGTGTTGTGTAGAGGTACGCTCTCCTGTACCACATATTGTTATATAACTCCAGAAAAATAATGCAGAACAAAAATTTGGAGGATAAAATAGGGAAAGATCAAGAACCACTTCCTCCTAGTGCTGAAGCTGCTGCCCCTAGTCATGACATAGACGATGAAATCCCATCAACATCGTCTGCCAAGGCCGATGCTCAATGTGATAGTAGAGGGCATGCAAAATCCAAAAAGCCAAAGTTCAGTAAAAACACCCAAAAAAAGAAATTTAAATGGTCTGAGTAGAAATGTAAACTTGCCAATATGCCATTTACGACACGGAGTGGCAAGGAAAGGCTAAGGCCCTGGCCTATGGTCATGACTAGTGGTTCAGCTTCACATGACGATGGAAGCCCTCATCCTCCCGCTAGAAAAATGATAAGATTTAAGCTGGAAAAAGCACAGCAAAGAACAGTACGTTCTAAGATGGTATCACAAATCCCCGAGGAGAGTCCAAGTGTGTCGGCGGTTGCGATGCCTGACCTTCCCAACACTGGACGGGAAGAGGTGGCTCCTTCCACCATTTGCACGCCCCCTGCAAGTGCTGGAAGGTGCACCCACAGTCCAGTTTCTGATATCCAAATTTAAGATGTCACTGTTGAAGTACACCAGGATGAGGATATGGGTGTTGCTGTCGCTGAGGAGGAAGTTGACTATGAGGAATCTGATGGTGATGCGGTTTGTTTAAATCAGGCACCGGGAGACACACCTGTTGTCCGTGGGATGAAGAAGCCCATTGTAATGCTTGGGCAAAATACCAAAAAAGCCACCTCTTCGGTGTGGAATTATTTATGCACAAATCCGGACAACAGGTGTCAAGCCATGTGTTGCCTCTGTCAATCTGTAATAAGTAGGAGTAAGGATGTTAACCACCTAGTAACATCCTCCCTTATACGTCACCTGCTGCACATTCATCAGAAGTCAGTGTCAAGTTGTAAAACGTTGGGTAAGAGCGTAAGCAGTCCACTGACACCTAAATCCCTTCTTCCTCTTGTACCCAAGCTCCTGCAAGCCACACAACCAACTCCCTCAACGTCAACTTCCTCCTCAGTCAGGAACGTCAGTAGTCCTGCAGGCCATGTCACTGGTAAGACTGAGGAGTCCTCTCCTAACCGGGATTCCTCTGTAGGATCCTTGAGTGGTACGCCTGCTGTTGCTGCTGCTGCTGTTGCTGTTATTGCTGCTGGGAGTCGATCGTCATCCCAGAGGGGAAGTCAGAAGACCACTTGTACTACTTCAACTAAGCAACTGACTGTCCAACAGTCCTTTGTGAGGAAGATGAAATATGACAGCAGTCATCCTTTTGCAAAGCGGATAACTGAGGCCTTGACAGCTATATTGGTGTTAGACGTGCATCCGGTATCCGCCATTAGTTCAGTGGGACTTAGAGAATTGTTTGAGGTACTGTGTCCCCGGTATCAAATCCCATCTAGGTTCCACTTCACTTGGCAGGCGATACCGAGAATGTACACAGACGTCAGAAAAAGTGTCCTCAGTGTCCTAAAAAATACAGTTGTACCCACTGTCCACTTAACCATGGACATGTGGACAAGTGGAACAGGGCAGACTAAGGACTATGTGACAATGACAGCCCACTGGGTAGATGTATGGCCTCCCACAGCAACAACAGCAGCAGCAGCACCAGTAGCAGCCTCTCGCAAATGCCAACTCATTCCTAGGCAGGCTACGCTATGTATCACCGCTTTCCGTAAGAGGCACAGCACTGACAACCTCTTACGGAAACTGAGGGACATCATTGCACAATGGTTTACCCCAATTAGACTCTCCTGGGGATTTGTGATATCGGACAATGCCACCAATATTGTGTGTGCATTATATCTGTGCAAATTCCAGCATGTCCCATGTTTTGCACATACAATTAATTTGGTCGTGCAGAATGTTTTGAAAAATCACAGGGGCGTGCAGGAGATGCTGTCGGTGGCCTGAAAAATTGCGGGCCACTTTCGGCATTCAGCCACCGCGTGCCAAAGACTGGAGTGCCATCAAACACACCTGAACCTGCCCTGCCATCACCTGAAGCAAGAGGTGGTAACAAGGTGGAATTTAACACTATATGCTTTAGAGGATTGAGGAGCAGCAAAAGGCCATTCAAGCCTCTACATCCACCTACGATATAGGCAAAGGAGGGGGAATGCACCTGACTCAAGCACAGTGGAGAATTCCATGTTGTGCAAGGTTCTCCAACCCTTCGAACTTGCCACACGTGACGTCAGTTCAGACACTGCCAGCTTGAGTCAGGTCATTCCCCTCATTAGGCTTTTGCAGAAGCAGCTGGAGAAATTGAAGGAGGAGCTAAGACGGAGCGATTCCGTAAAGTATGTGGAACTTGTGGATGGAGCCCTTCATTTGCTTTGTCTGGATTTAAGGGTGGTCAATCTGTTGAAATCAGAGCACTACATTTTGGCCACTGTGCTCTGTCCTAGGTTTAAAGCCTACGTTGTATCTCTCTTTCTGGAAGACACAAGTCTGCAGAGGTTCAAAGACCTGCTGGAGAGAAAATTGTCATCTCAAGCGGAACGTGATCAGCAGCTCCTCCTTCATTGTCTCCTGCAACTGGGGCTGTGAGAAAAAGAATAAGATTTCCTAGCCCACCCACTGGCGGTGATGCAGGGCAGTAAGGAGCGAGTGCTGACATCTGGTCCGGACTGAAGGACCTGCCAACGATTACTGACATGTCTACGGTCACTGCATATGATTCTGTCACCATTGAAAGTATGGTGGAGGATTATATGAGTGACAGCATCCAAGTAGGCATGTCAGACAGTCCGTACATATACTGGCAGGAAAAAGAGGCAATTTGGATGCACTTGCACAAACTGGCTTTATAAAACAGAGGTCCTCATGATAGGACTGCAACATTAAAGGACAAGACTGCAGCATAGCCAACCAACTGGACTTACCCTCGGGGATTTAGAATTACAGACCACTGATCGTGTGCGGAATCTTGGCATTGTCCTGGATGGTGGATTGACACTTAAACATCAGATATCAGCCACAATCAAATCCTCATTCTTTCACCTGAGGAACATAGCCAGAATCAAGCACTTAATTCCCTCAGATGATCTGCCAAAAGTCATACATGCATTTGTATAATCTCGATTATACTACTGTAATGGCCTCTACCTTGGTCTCCAAGCAAAAAAATTGCATTGCTTACAGCTGGTGCAAAACACAGTTGCCAGGCTGTTAACCAACCAGCCCTGTTCTAGCCACATAACACCCATCCTCTACTCCCTTCACTGGCTGCCTGTAAGATGGCGAATCATCTTCAAGATTGGATTACTGAGTTTCAAAGCACTACATGACCAGGGCCCAAGGTACCTGAAGCAGCTTCTGATCCCACTCCGCCCCACTTGATTACTGCATTCTGTAGATGAAGGACTTTTAGCAGTACCTAGAATTTCCCGTAATTCATCTGGGGGTCGAGCTTTTAGCCATGCGGCTCCGACTCTATGGAACTCACTTCCCCGCACAGTGCGAGAGGCCCCAACTATAGAATCCTTCAAAAGTAGACTCAAGACTTTCCTGTTTATTAAATCATTTCCATAATGTCCCTTTTAGTATCTTCATGCTTCTGTATTTTATGAAAATGTACTTCATTATTTTCTGTACTATATTATGCTATGTACTATATCTGTTAAGCGCCTTGAGTCCTATTGGAGAAAGAGCACTATATAAATAAAATTATTATTATTATTATTATTATTATTATTATTTTACCTAAGTTGCCCCCACTCCAGTGTGTACTCCAAAAGAGTGTTTAGTGCAGCCGGTAACCTTGTCAGCGATTGGTGTATGAGGTTACTTCCACAAAATGTGGAGAAGATGATGTTCATCAAAATGAATTATAAATTCCTCCGGGAAGACCTTGACCAGCAATTGCACCCAGAAAGTACACAGGGACCTGTGATGGTGGATTCCAGTGGGGACGAATTAATACTCTGTGAGGAGGAGGATATACACACTGAAAGGGGTGAGGAATTGGAGGATGAGGTCGACATCTTGCCTCTGTAGAGCCAGTTTGTGCAAAGAGAGATTGATCGCTTCTTTTTTTGGTGGGGGCCCAAACAAACTATCCATATCTGTGCTGCATTGTAGTTGTGCGCAGTATATAGTAGGAGGACAGTGCAGAATTTTGCTGACCACCAGTATATATATATAGCAGTACGGTACAGTAGTCCATTGCTCTACCTCTGTTTCGTCAAGTATACTATCCACATCTGTGCTGCATTATAGTTGTGCGCAGTATATAGTAGGAAGACAGTGCAGAATTTTGCTGACCACCAGTATATATATATAGCAGTATGGTACAGTAGTCCATTGCTCTACCTCTGTGACGTCAAATATACTATCCATATCTGTGCTGCATTGTAGTTGTGCGCAGTATATAGTAGGAGGACAGTGCAGAATTTTTCTGACCACCAGTATATATATAGCAGTACGGTACAGTAGTCCATTGCTCTACCTCTGTGTCGTCAAGTATACTATCCATATCTGTGCTGCATTGTAGTTGTGTGCAGTATATATATATATAGTAGAGATGAGTGGGTTCGGTTCCTCGAGATCCGAACCCCCCGAACTTCACCCATTTTACATGGTTTCGAGGCAGCCTCGGATCTTCCCGCCTTGCTCGGTAAACCCGAGCGCGCCCGAACGTCATCATCCCGCTGTCGGATTCTCGCGAGATTCGTATTCTATATAAGGAGCCGCGCGTCGCCGCCATTTTCACTCGTGCATTGGAGATGATAGCGAGGGGACGTGGCTGCGTTCTCTCAGTTTCTGTGTTCAGTGTGCTGCAAATATCTGTGCTCAGTGTGCTGCAAATATCTGTGCTCAGTGTGCAGCAAATATCTACGTTCTCTGCATGAAAAATGCTCCATATCTGTGCTGCATTGTAGTATATAGTAGGAGGACAGTGCAGAATTTTGCTGACCACCAGTAAATATATATAGCAGTACGGTACAGTAGTCCATTGTTCTACTTCTGTGTCGTCAAATATACTATCCATATCTGTGCTGCATTGTAGTTGTGCGCAGTATATAGTAGGAGGTCAGATCAGAATTTTGCTGACCACCAGTATATATATAGCAGTACGGTACAGTAGTCCATTGCTCTACCTCTGTGTCGTCAAATATACTATCCATATCTGTGCTGCATTGTATTTTTGCGCAGTATATAGTATAAGGACAGTGCAGAATTTTGCTGATCACCAGTATATATATAGCAGTACGGTTCAGTAGTCCATTGCTCTACCTCTGTGACGTCAAGTATACTATCCATATCTATGCTGCATTGTAGTTGTGCGCAGTATTGTAGTAGGAAGACAGTGCAGAATTTTGCTGACCACCAGTATATATATATATATATATAGCAGTACGGTACAGTAGTCCATTGCTCTACCTCTGTGACTTCAAATATACTATCCATATCTGTGCTGCACTGTAGTTGTGCGCAGTATATAGTATAAGGACAGTGCAGAATTTTGCTGATCACCAGTATATATATAGCAGTACGGTACAGTAGTCCATTGCTCTACCTCTGTGACGTCAAGTATACTATCCATATCTATGCTGCATTGTAGTTGTGCGCAGTATTATAGTAGGAAGACAGTGCAGAATTTTGCTGACCACAAGTATATATATATATATATAGCAGTACGGTACAGTAGTCCATTGCTCTACCTCTGTGACGTCAAATATACTATCCATATCTGTGCTGCATTGTAGTTGTGCGCAGTATATAGTAGGAGGACAGTGCAGAATTTTGCTGACCACCAGTATATATAAAGCAGTACGGTACAGTAGTCCATTGCTCTACCTCTGTGTCATCAAGTATACTATCCATATCTATGCTGCATTGTAGTTATGCGCAGTATTACAGTAGGAAGACAGTGCAGAATTTTGCTGACCACCAGTATATATATATATATATATATATATATATATATATATAAGTATGGTATGTAGGCGGCACTCGTGGACATAATTCAAATAAGAAACCCGGACACTCCTGGGTTGAATACAACGTTTCGGATTTATTATCCTTCGTCAGGTATATAACAAATGCAAGAAATCAAGCTTACCTTTATGCAGTTAAGAAACACCAAGTGAAAGTGAAAGTAAGTGCAAAAACACTCCCCATGCTGCTGCTGCTGACGTCATCACCAATAGACGGCGCCTGAGCAGTGACTGGGACAAAGTGAAAATGAAAGTGAAAGTGAAAACCGTTACCATGGTTACAATGATACATTGTACAAACGGACATTACTACAAATGATCTTACAGCAATACTACAAAAAATAGCAACATAACCATTATAAGAAACAATTAAAGGAAATCATTTCATTCAGTCCATGCGGGGAAACAGTATTCAAAAGATGTATCCATTTAATTTCTAACTGCAGAAGGATCTTTCCTCTATCACCCCCCCTGATATCTTCCTTGACATGGTCCAACATCATGTAGCGTAATGAGGAGAGACTGTGCTTGCAAGTTTTAAAATGTTTGGCAACAGGCTGATCTATGTTTTTCCCTTCCAATATCTGCTTAATGGCACTGCGGTGTTGTGCCATTCTTTCTTTGAACTGGCACACCGTTTTGCCTATGTAATATAAGCTGCAAGGGCACCTAATGCAGTAGATCACATATTTGCTGGTGCAAGTAAAAACATGTTTTAATTTGATCTGTTTACCACTATGTGGATGCCTGATATAATTGCCGGTGTCCAGATAGGTGCAAGTAGTGCAACCTAAGCACCTGTAGTTTCCTGGTTTTTTAGTCATGAAGTGTTTAGGATATGTGGGTGACATGTTAGCAATGTCAACATGTATCACATGGTCCCCGATGTTTTTACCCCTTGTATAACAAGGTAGTAACGCACTTTCAGACAATTCTGCAAGGTCTGGGTCTGCTTGGACTACTGGCCAAACCCTTTTAGCGGTACTGACAATGGTCTTAGTAGATACCGTGTAATTGTTGACCCAAATCATGGTAGTGTCTATTTTATTAGGTTTGGGACAGGTGATATTCTTTATTTTAGGTGCTTTGAGTGCCTTAATTTTAGCTGATTGTAAATCCTTGTTGCTGTACCCCCTTTCTAGAAATTTTTTAGTCATAAGTTCCATTTTATTCACCTCATCAACAGGATCACTGCAAATGCGGTGAACCCGTAAGAATTGCGAATAGGGGAGACCTCTTTTAAGGGAGCTCGGATGGTGGCTGGAGGCATGCAGCATATTGTTGCAATCAGTGGGTTTCTGGTAAATAGATGTACTGAAGTCAACACCACGTATTTTTACCTCTACATCTAAAAAATGTATGTTTTCCTTTTGAATGTTCCACGTAAACTTGATGTGTCTGTCCCTAGTGTTGGCCAGTGACATCATATTAGTGAATTCCTCCTCTGTGCCCCTCCATAGGAGGAACACGTCGTCTATATATCTTGTATATAAGGGTATGAGATTGGCCAGGTCCTGGTCATCAAAGAACAATTGGTGTTCAACTAGGAACATGAAAGCATTCGCGTAGGTTGGTGCGACACAAGATCCCATCGCACAACCCCGGGTCTGCAGGAAAAATTCATTGTTAAAAATAAAATAATTTCTCTCCAAAACCAACCTCAAAAGTTGCAAGAAAAAATCCACATTAGGACCAAGATAGAGGGTGTTATTGGTAATCAAACTTCGTACAGCCTCGAGTCCCCTGTCATGAGGAATACTAGTGTATAGGCTTACTACATCAATCTGGACGATCATCTCAAGATACTGACACCTCCAGTGGAACTTCTCACAGTGAAGCAGAACTACCAAGCACCAGTCGCACCAATTCCAGAGGTCGTTCCCCTTTAGGGGTAAAAACGAGAGCAAAGGAGGACGGCGCAGAAGACAAAGAACCAGACGTGGCGGCCAATGCCAAAGGGAGACCAAAGCGAGCTGCAAAAACAACAAAGAAATGATATATAATTTATCATCACGCACATTGACTGACATTGAGACTGCGGTGTTGAGTAAAGGTTTGAATTTTGTTCCGACTAACCCCCATAATAGTCTCAAAAGCAAAGTTGACCTGAGTCGCCTTAACAGGCAACTGAGACTGAAAGAATTCTTTAGTAAAAATGACTCTGATAAACCTTTAACTAAAATTGATAAACCAGCATGTCCTGTTAAACCAAAATCTAACTTTGACCCCTATTCTTCCAACACAGCCATAAAAGCTTTCACTAGAACTGTCACTAATTGTATTGATTTATGTGAAAAAGAAAATGTCACTAGCACCATGAATTTATCACCTGCTGAATGGCAGGCATTGCGTGATCTTGCGACCTGTAATGACATAACAATACGCCCTGCCGATAAAGGTGGGGGCATTGTGGTGCAAGACTTATGTGATTATAGAGATGAAGCTTACAGACAGTTATGTGATGATAATGTGTATACCAAGCTAGAGGCTGATCCCACTGCTATGTATCTAAGGGAGCTTGAGGATGTCTTGCTGTCTGCGGTTGAGGCTGGACATATTACTGAATCTGTAAAGAATGCTTTGTGTTGTAGTTATCCACGGGTACCCGTATTCAATATGCTTCCCAAATTGCATAAAAACAGTGAGAAGCCACCTGGCAGACCCATTGTGTCTGCCAGGGACTCCTTGTACTATCAAGTATCCAAATATCTTGACTTTTACCTCCAGCCGGTAGTTCAGAATCAATCTACATATCTGAAAGACACGACAATGTTTTTGCATAAACTCAGATCTTTTGGTGTTATACCTGAAGACTGCTGGCTAGGCACTATTGATGTAGTAAGCCTATACATTAGTATTCCTCATGACAGGGGACTCGAGGCTGTACGAAGTTTGATTACCAATAACACCCTCTATCTTGGTCCTAATGTGGATTTTTTTCTTGCAACTTTTGAGGTTGGTTTTGGAGAGAAATTATTTTATTTTTAACAATGAATTTTTCCTGCAGACCCGGGGTTGTGCGATGGGATCTTGTGTCGCACCAACCTACGCGAATGCTTTCATGTTCCTAGTTGAACACCAATTGTTCTTTGATGACCAGGACCTGGCCAATCTCATACCCTTATATACAAGATATATAGACGACGTGTTCCTCCTATGGAGGGGCACAGAGGAGGAATTCACTAATATGATGTCACTGGCCAACACTAGGGACAGACACATCAAGTTTACGTGGAACATTCAAAAGGAAAACATACATTTTTTAGATGTAGAGGTAAAAATACGTGGTGTTGACTTCAGTACATCTATTTACCAGAAACCCACTGATTGCAACAATATGCTGCATGCCTCCAGCCACCATCCGAGCTCCCTTAAAAGAGGTCTCCCCTATTCGCAATTCTTACGGGTTCACCGCATTTGCAGTGATCCTGTTGATGAGGTGAATAAAATGGAACTTATGACTAAAAAATTTCTAGAAAGGGGGTACAGCAACAAGGATTTACAATCAGCTAAAATTAAGGCACTCAAAGCACCTAAAATAAAGAATATCACCTGTCCCAAACCTAATAAAATAGACACTACCATGATTTGGGTCAACAATTACACGGTATCTACTAAGACCATTGTCAGTACCGCTAAAAGGGTTTGGCCAGTAGTCCAAGCAGACCCAGACCTTGCAGAATTGTCTGAAAGTGCGTTACTACCTTGTTATACAAGGGGTAAAAACATCGGGGACCATGTGATACATGTTGACATTGCTAACATGTCACCCACATATCCTAAACACTTCATGACTAAAAAACCAGGAAACTACAGGTGCTTAGGTTGCACTACTTGCACCTATCTGGACACCGGCAATTATATCAGGCATCCACATAGTGGTAAACAGATCAAATTAAAACATGTTTTTACTTGCACCAGCAAATATGTGATCTACTGCATTAGGTGCCCTTGCAGCTTATATTACATAGGCAAAACGGTGTGCCAGTTCAAAGAAAGAATGGCACAACACCGCAGTGCCATTAAGCAGATATTGGAAGGGAAAAACATAGATCAGCCTGTTGCCAAACATTTTAAAACTTGCAAGCACAGTCTCTCCTCATTACGCTACATGATGTTGGACCATGTCAAGGAAGATATCAGGGGGGGTGATAGAGGAAAGATCCTTCTGCAGTTAGAAATTAAATGGATACATCTTTTGAATACTGTTTCCCCGCATGGACTGAATGAAATGATTTCCTTTAATTGTTTCTTATAATGGTTATGTTGCTATTTTTTGTAGTATTGCTGTAAGATCATTTGTAGTAATGTCCGTTTGTACAATGTATCATTGTAACCATGGTAACGGTTTTCACTTTCACTTTCATTTTCACTTTGTCCCAGTCACTGCTCAGGCGCCGTCTATTGGTGATGACGTCAGCAGCAGCAGCATGGGGAGTGTTTTTGCACTTACTTTCACTTTCACTTGGTGTTTCTTAACTGCATAAAGGTAAGCTTGATTTCTTGTATTTGTTATATACCTGACGAAGGATAATAAATCCGAAACGTTGTATTCAACCCAGGAGTGTCCGGGTTTCTTATTTGAATTAAGTCCACGAGTGCCGCCTACATACCATACTTATATCAAACTCAGAAGGAAGGCACCGGGCAAGATGTCTACATTTATTTGGCGGAGTGCCGAGTGTATCTTTACTCTACTATAGGTTGGACTGCCATATCCACACCATTGCTAAGGCAACCGCACTTCTTTGAACCAAGTGGGTCAGTATATTTTCTTTGATTTTATCCTGCACCTGACCGCACATCATGGATACGATACCAGAGGACGTTCCAGGATACAGAGCAACTACACTACTAACTGGGGAAATTCTATCCTTATCTGATATTGATGCCAACAGGATCCTGATTACAGACAAGCTGGCACAAACTACTGGAGTCAAAACCAGTGAACAAATCTATACTGATTTTCTGAGACTCAGAAACAGGGAAACTGATTTCTACCTACATGGAGTATGCTTATCGGACTATTTTCGGGAGAAAAAAATCCCCAGGGGCTTTCGCATTAAAAACATGCCCACCATTGGACGCTTCAACACAGATTTCTGTCGGAAATGGGCAGCCGTTTTAAATAAAGCCTCGTTTGACTTAATGCTGCTCGTCATTGAAGAATCCACAAGGGAGTTAGCCATCACCAGAGAGAAAATTAAAACTCTGGAGCAGAACAGCCTGGATGCTCTGATCTCAGATACTTCTGTGGACTGGATCGCTAAATTAAACACAGAGGTAGAAAAATACAGATCTGAATTAATTCAATTTAAAACCAAAAAATTGGCTACTGTCAATAGAGACTATGATGAGAACCGGGTATACTACTGGGCGAATCCGCAACCGGGCGGACGGAGACCATACCGCAGGAGGTTCAATAAATTTAATAAACAATCTGGACGATCATCTCAAGATACTGACACCTCCAGTGGAACTTCTCACAGTGAAGCAGAACTACCAAGCACCAGTCGCACCAATTCCAGAGGTCGTTCCCCTTTAGGGGTAAAAACGAGAGCAAAGGAGGACGGCGCAGAAGACAAAGAACCAGACGTGGCGGCCAATGCCAAAGGGAGACCAAAGCGAGCTGCAAAAACAACAAAGAAATGATATATAATTTATCATCACGCACATTGACTGACATTGAGACTGCGGTGTTGAGTAAAGGTTTGAATTTTGTTCCGACTAACCCCCATAATAGTCTCAAAAGCAAAGTTGACCTGAGTCGCCTTAACAGGCAACTGAGACTGAAAGAATTCTTTAGTAAAAATGACTCTGATAAACCTTTAACTAAAATTGATAAACCAGCATGTCCTGTTAAACCAAAATCTAACTTTGACCCCTATTCTTCCAACACAGCCATAAAAGCTTTCACTAGAACTGTCACTAATTGTATTGATTTATGTGAAAAAGAAAATGTCACTAGCACCATGAATTTATCACCTGCTGAATGGCAGGCATTGCGTGATCTTGCGACCTGTAATGACATAACAATACGCCCTGCCGATAAAGGTGGGGGCATTGTGGTGCAAGACTTATGTGATTATAGAGATGAAGCTTACAGACAGTTATGTGATGATAATGTGTATACCAAGCTAGAGGCTGATCCCACTGCTATGTATCTAAGGGAGCTTGAGGATGTCTTGCTGTCTGCGGTTGAGGCTGGACATATTACTGAATCTGTAAAGAATGCTTTGTGTTGTAGTTATCCACGGGTACCCGTATTCAATATGCTTCCCAAATTGCATAAAAACAGTGAGAAGCCACCTGGCAGACCCATTGTGTCTGCCAGGGACTCCTTGTACTATCAAGTATCCAAATATCTTGACTTTTACCTCCAGCCGGTAGTTCAGAATCAATCTACATATCTGAAAGACACGACAATGTTTTTGCATAAACTCAGATCTTTTGGTGTTATACCTGAAGACTGCTGGCTAGGCACTATTGATGTAGTAAGCCTATACACTAGTATTCCTCATGACAGGGGACTCGAGGCTGTACGAAGTTTGATTACCAATAACACCCTCTATCTTGGTCCTAATGTGGATTTTTTCTTGCAACTTTTGAGGTTGGTTTTGGAGAGAAATTATTTTATTTTTAACAATGAATTTTTCCTGCAGACCCGGGGTTGTGCGATGGGATCTTGTGTCGCACCAACCTACGCGAATGCTTTCATGTTCCTAGTTGAACACCAATTGTTCTTTGATGACCAGGACCTGGCCAATCTCATACCCTTATATACAAGATATATAGACGACGTGTTCCTCCTATGGAGGGGCACAGAGGAGGAATTCACTAATATGATGTCACTGGCCAACACTAGGGACAGACACATCAAGTTTACGTGGAACATTCAAAAGGAAAACATACATTTTTTAGATGTAGAGGTAAAAATACGTGGTGTTGACTTCAGTACATCTATTTACCAGAAACCCACTGATTGCAACAATATGCTGCATGCCTCCAGCCACCATCCGAGCTCCCTTAAAAGAGGTCTCCCCTATTCGCAATTCTTACGGGTTCACCGCATTTGCAGTGATCCTGTTGATGAGGTGAATAAAATGGAACTTATGACTAAAACATTTCTAGAAAGGGGGTACAGCAACAAGGATTTACAATCAGCTAAAATTAAGGCACTCAAAGCACCTAAAATAAAGAATATCACCTGTCCCAAACCTAATAAAATAGACACTACCATGATTTGGGTCAACAATTACACGGTATCTACTAAGACCATTGTCAGTACCGCTAAAAGGGTTTGGCCAGTAGTCCAAGCAGACCCAGACCTTGCAGAATTGTCTGAAAGTGCGTTACTACCTTGTTATACAAGGGGTAAAAACATCGGGGACCATGTGATACATGTTGACATTGCTAACATGTCACCCACATATCCTAAACACTTCATGACTAAAAAACCAGGAAACTACAGGTGCTTAGGTTGCACTACTTGCACCTATCTGGACACCGGCAATTATATCAGGCATCCACATAGTGGTAAACAGATCAAATTAAAACATGTTTTTACTTGCACCAGCAAATATGTGATCTACTGCATTAGGTGCCCTTGCAGCTTATATTACATAGGCAAAACGGTGTGCCAGTTCAAAGAAAGAATGGCACAACACCGCAGTGCCATTAAGCAGATATTGGAAGGGAAAAACATAGATCAGCCTGTTGCCAAACATTTTAAAACTTGCAAGCACAGTCTCTCCTCATTACGCTACATGATGTTGGACCATGTCAAGGAAGATATCAGGGGGGGTGATAGAGGAAAGATCCTTCTGCAGTTAGAAATTAAATGGATACATCTTTTGAATACTGTTTCCCCGCATGGACTGAATGAAATGATTTCCTTTAATTGTTTCTTATAATGGTTATGTTGCTATTTTTTGTAGTATTGCTGTAAGATCATTTGTAGTAATGTCCGTTTGTACAATGTATCATTGTAACCATGGTAACGGTTTTCACTTTCACTTTCATTTTCACTTTGTCCCAGTCACTGCTCAGGCGCCGTCTATTGGTGATGACGTCAGCAGCAGCAGCATGGGGAGTGTTTTTGCACTTACTTTCACTTTCACTTGGTGTTTCTTAACTGCATAAAGGTAAGCTTGATTTCTTGCATTTGTTATATACCTGACGAAGGATAATAAATCCGAAACGTTGTATTCAACCCAGGAGTGTCCGGGTTTCTTATTTGAATTAAGTCCACGAGTGCCGCCTACATACCATACTTATATCAAACTCAGAAGGAAGGCACCGGGCAAGATGTCTACATTTATTTGGCGGAGTGCCGAGTGTATCTTTACTCTATATATATATATATATATATAGCAGTACGGTACAGTAGTCCATTTCTCTACCTCTGTGTCGTCAAATATACTATCCATATCTGTGCTGCATTGTAGTTGCGTGCAGTATATAGTAGGAGGACAGTGCAGAATTTTGCTGACCACTAGTATATATATATAGCAGTACGGTACAGTAGTCCATTGCTCTACCTCTGTGTTGTCAAGTATACTATCCATCCATACCTTTGCTGCATTTTAGTTGTGCGCAGTATATAGTAGGACAGTGCAGAATTTTGCTGACCACCAGTACATGTATAGCAGTACTGTACAGTAGTCTATTGCTCTACCTCTGTGTCGACAAGTATTCTATCCACCAATACCTGTGCTGCATTTTAGTTGTGCGCAGTATATAGTAGGAGGACAGTGCAGAATTTTGCTGACCACCAGTATATATATAGCAGTACAGTACAGTAGTCCATTGCGATACCTCTGTATCGTCAAGTATACTATCAATCCATAACTGTGCTGCATTTTAGTTGTGCGCAGTATATAGTAGGGGGACAGAGCAGAATTTTGCTGACCACCAGTATATATATAGCAGCACGGTACAGTAGTCCATTGCTCTACCTCTGTGTCATCAAGTATACTATCCATCCATACCTGTGCTGCATTTTAGTTGTGCGCAGTATATAGTAGGAGGACAGTGCAGAATTTTGCTGACCACCAGTATATATATATATAGCAGTACGGTACAGTAGTCCATTGCTCTACCTCTGTGTCGTCAAGTATACTATCCATCCATACCTGTGCTGCATTTTAGTTGTGCGCAGTATTTAGTAGGAGGACAGTGCAGAATTTTGCTGACCACCAGTATATATATAGCAGTACGATACAGTAGTCCATTGCTCTGCCTCTGTGTCATCAAGTATACTATCCATCCATACCTGAGCTGCATTTTAGTTGTGCGCAGTATATAGTAGGAGGACAGTGAAGAATTTTGCTGACCACCAGTATATATATAGCAGTATGGTACAGAAGTCCATTGCTCTACCTCTGTGTTGTCAAGTATACTATCCATCCATACCTGTGCTGCATTTTAGTTGTGCACAGTATATAGTAGGAGGACAGTGCAGAATTTTGCTGACCACAAGTATATATATATATATATATATATATATATATATATATAGCAGTACGGTACAGTAGTCCATTGCTCTACCTCTGTGTCGTCAAGTATACTATCCATCCATACCTGTGCTGCATCTTAGTTGTGCACAGTATATAGTAGAACAGTGCAGAATTTTGTTGACCACCAGTATATATATAGCAGTACAGTACAGTAGTCCATTGCTCTACCTCTGTGTCGTCAAGTATATTATCCATCCATACCTGTGCTGCATTTTAGTTGTGTGCAGTATATAGTAGGAGGACAGTGCAGAATTTTGCTGACCACCAGTATATATATACCAGTACGGTACAGTAGTCCATTGCTCTACCTCTGTGTCGTCAAGTATACTATCCATCCATACCTGTGCTGCATTTTAATTGTGCGCAGTATATAGTAGGAGGACAGTGCAGAATTTTGCTGACCACCAGTATATATATATAGCAGTACGGTACAGTAGTCCATTGCTCTACCTCTGTGTCGTCAAGTATACTATCCATCCATACCTGTGCTGCATTTTATTTGTGCACAGTATATAGTAGGAGGACAGTGCAGAATTTTGCTGACCACCAGTATATATATAGCAGTACGGTACAGTAGTCCATTGCTCTACCTCTGTGTCGTCATGTATCCTATCCATCCATACCTGTGCTGCATTTTAGTTGTGCGCAGTATATAGTTGGAGGACAGTGCAGAATTTTGCTGACCACCAGTATATATATATAGCAGTACGGTACAGTAATCCATTGCTCTACCTCTGTGTCGTAAAGTATACTATCCATATCTGTACTGCATTGTAGTTGTGCGCAGTATATAGAAGGACAGTGCAGAATTTTGCTGACCACCAGTATATATATATATATAGTAGTACGGTACAGTAGTCTATTGCTCTACCTCTTTGTCGTCAAGTATACTATCCCTATCTGTGCTGCATTGTAGTTGTGCGCAGTATTATAGTAGGAGAACAGTGCAGAATTTTGCTGACCACCAGTATATATATATATATAGCAGTATGGTACAGTAGTCCATTGCTCTACCTCTGTGTCGTCAAGTATACTATCCATCCATACCTTTGTAGCATTTTAGTTGTGCAAAGTATATAGTAGGACAGTGCAGACTTTTGCTGACCACCAGTACATATATAGCAGTACTGTACTGTAGTCTATTGCTCTACCTCTGTGTCGACAAATATTCTATCCACCAATACCTGTGCTGCATTTTAGTTGTGCGCAGTATATAGTAGAAGGACAGTGCAGAATTTTGCTGACCACCAGTATATATATAGCAGTACGGTACAGTAGTCCATTGCTCTACCTCTATATCGTCAAGTATACTATCTATCCATACCTGTGCTGCATTTTAGTTGTGCGCAGTATATAGTAGGAAGACAGTGCAGAATTTTGCTGACCACCAGTATACATATAGCAGTACGGTACAGTAGTCCATTGCTCTACCTCTGTGTCGTCAAGTATACTATCCATTCATACCTGTGCTGCATTTTAGTTGTGCGCAGTATATAGTATGAGGACAGTGCAGAATTTTGCTGACCACCAGTATATCTGTAGCAGTACGGTACAGTAGTCCATTGCTCTACCTCTGTGTCATCAAGTATACTATCCATTCATACCTGTGCTGCATTTTAGTTGTGCGCAGTATATAGTAGGAGGACAGTGCAGAATTTTTCTGACCACCAGTATATATATAGCAGTACGGTACAGTAGTTTATTGCTCTACCTCTGTGTCGCCAAGTATACTATCCATCCATACCTGTGCTGCATTTTAGTTGTGCGCAGTATATAGTAGGAGGACAGTGCAGAATTTTGCTGACCACCAGTATATATATAGCAGTACGGTACAGTAGTCCATTGCTCTACCTCTGTGTCGTCAAGTATACTATCCATATCTGTGCTGCATTGTAGTTGTGCGCAGTATATAGTAGGAAGACAGTGCAGAATTTTGCTGACCACCAGTATATATATATATAGCAGTACGGTACAGTAGTTCATTGCTCTACCTCTGTGTCGTCAAGTATACTATCCATATCTGTACTGCATTGTAGTTGTGCGCAGTATATAGTAGGACAGTGCAGAATTTTGCTGACCACCAGTTTAAATATATATATATATATATATATATAGAGAGAGAAGAAGGTAGAGGCACTCTCCAGATTTTATAAAGATGCAAAAGGTAAATTTATTTATACGTTACACAATACACTCGAATGGTGTTTCTTGATATGTCCTCAAGCGCTTTCGGCCCACAGAGGGCCTTCCTCAGGAGGCTGTATACAAAAATTCCATCAGATCATAAGACCAAGCAAAGGGTCTACCCGGATATCCAGCAGCAAACTGGGTTATGCCTGACAGGCTCTATATACACCAGTAATCAATTAGAATTTGGCGCCAAAAAACGCCCCTAATATGACCTCATATCAATGTGACATACTCATACAAATCATCATCTAAAACAATCAATGTAAGCTGTGCAGCAAAAGTTTCCCAAACGGGAAAGGATAATGTGGGACACACTCATATTCAATAGCCTGACTCCATGTATCAAGATCGAGCGGGGCCCATCTGTTGCATCCGCTGATCGTGAACATAGACCGTTCACAGCAGCTGAATGCGGAAGGGCCGTGGTTACGTGTGTAGCTAGGCAACGGAACATACTTCCCGTCTGTGGAGCGCACGCGTCACAATGACGGAAGTGTGGCTGGAACGCATGCAGTACATGTCGGAAATCTCATCAGCTGAATAAAAACATTCAGTCCGTCACTTCCAAACCAAATCTGTATGGATTCATTCCACCACAGGATCTGGATTAATATATCCAAACTAGGTGGCAAGGGACTTCGCTATTTGAGTGTGTACCTCATTCCCCGGTGTCAAGAGCCAATCAGCTGCAGCTAAAAACATCCCCATAGATTAAATAAAAAATACAGAACATACAAAAAATACAAAAAAAATCAAAACTTAACAAGAAAATAATTAGTATTAATCAAACAAACACAGAATAGACACCTACTGTGGCCACCGATTCAGCGGGCACGTACTACTATAATATATCTATACAACAGATTTTTATATGTAAGAGGAATACAACTTCACAAAAGAGTGAAGGAAGGTCCTACAGCCCAATTAGCAGGTGGCCACAGTCAACCAATAATAAATAAAAAAGGCATACCTAACTACAATAATATAGTGGATCTAAATTGTCTACTCAATGCAGATCCCACAACTATAAATATCAAAATATATCCAAGCTAGACAAACTCATCAAATTATACATATACATGTATGTGTCGGTCAGAGTATCCTACTACCCACACAAAAGGTACCCTTAGGAGAGGATATGCATCAAAGGTGCTATTGTATTATCTGAGTCCCCTGTTGTCAACGTAGAAAAAAATTTAAAGGGTTGGATTCATTGAGTCCATAGGGAGACACTGAGCCCAGTCTATGGATCCACCTCGCTTCTAGCTTCTTTAGTAGGAGTGTTCGATCCCCATCCCTCTTGGGAATCGGAACCCAATCAATGATCCGGCATTTCAGGGATGCCACTTGGTGTCCTGCTGTCAGGAAATGCTGGGCTACCGGTTTATCAGTCTGTCCTGTCAACAGTGCCTTATGAATGGAGCTCCGGTGGTTCGCCATCCTCTCCCTGAAGGTGCATGTGGTCATTCCCACATAAGGGAGACCACAAGGGCAAAGGAGCATGTAGATTACATGATCAAGTCGGCAGTGCAGCCGAAATCTAATGTTAATCATTTTCCCACTTCGGGGGGTGCGGGAATCTGTCTCCAGCCAGCATGGAACGACATGTCACGCATCCCAGGCATTTTACACATCCCTTCTTTTGTGGTTTTAGCCAACCACTTTCTTCTTTGGTGGGCTGATTTGCTGGGTGCATGAGAAGCTGCTTCAGACTACGGCCACGTCTGTAGGCCATCATAGGCGGTTGTTCAAATAGTCCCTTCAATTTAGGGTCAGACTTTAATATTGGCCAGTGTCGTCTTAATGATGATCCAATGTTGGTGGATTTACCATCGAATTGTGTAACGTATATCATTCGTGCCTCTTTTGATGGTGCAGGTTTTTTGCATTTTATTCGTGCCCTCGCCAGACAATTATTAATTGTACTCTTTTTGTTCCCCCTTTCCAAGAAGCGGGTCTTCATCTCCAGGATTTGTATCTCTGCAATTGCTGGATCCGTGTTATTCCTCAGTACCCGCATAAACTGGGAGATGGGTAAGCTTGACTTCAGTGCCGGTGGATGGTTACTTGTAGCGTGCAAGATCGTATTCCGATCCGTCTCCTTTCTGTATAGGGTGGTCCCCAATTTAGTCCCTTTACGAAAAATTGTGAGATCTAAAAAATTAATAGAGTCCCCACTAATCTGGCCAGTGAAACGTACTGTGGAATCTAGACTGTTTAAATGTTCCAACATACTATTAAATTCAGACTCAGTGCCGTCCCATAGCATAAATATATCATCTATAAAACGTTTATAGTAAATAATTTTACTGCCATATGTGGGTAAGATATTGGTCATCTCATATTGGTGCATGAAGATGCCTGCATAGATAGGGGCCACGTTGGAACCCATAGCAGTTCCCGAGCACTGTATAAAATAATCACCCTGATACATGAAGTGATTATTCATCAAAATTAATTCCAAGAATTCCAACAACCCTTCAATAGGGATTGTCAATGTCCCTACTGAGATAAGTAACTCCCTTACTGCTTCAAGACCCAAACTATGGGGAATTATGGTGTATAACGACGACACATCAAGTGTTACCAACATGGTTCCCTCATCAATATCACCAAATTCCATAATTTTAGTTAGAAAATCCCCCGTGTCTTTCAAGTAGCTTGGGATAAATGGGGTCAATTCCTGTAGAAAAGAGTCTACAAACATCGCTAAAGGTTGTAGAAGGGACCCTCTGGCTGATATGATCGGCCTGCCCGGAGGGCTGATCAAGGACTTATGAACCTTGGGCAGAGTATACAGTATAGGGCAGATGGGCTGTTCAACCTTCAAAAAAAGGGATATTTGTTCAGTCAACCACCCCTGGCTGACCGATCTATCAACCAGAGAGTCAACCTTCTTTTTAATAAGTGGCATCGGATTGACGTCACATTTAATGTAAATATCCACATCGGATAACTGGCGCCTGACCTCCGCATCATAATCCTTAAAATTCTGAATGACTACGGCCCCACCCTTATCGGCGGGCCTGATGACAATACCAACATTAGTGCGTAGATCATTCAGAGATTTGCGTTGCTCAGGCGTCAGATTACCAAATGTCCTATCAGGTGTGTTGTTGAAATCGTTCTCAGTCATTCTCAGGAAAGTACGTATACTAGGGCTACAGGTCGGTGGATCAAAGACACTGGGTTTTTTCAAAACAGCAGATCTCGTTATCTCAGTCCCTGGGTTCCCTGTTTTGTCACTAAAGAATTCTCTCAACCTTAGCTTCCGACCAAATTTATATTGGTCAACCGCCAGGTTAAAGTCATCATGTCTAGCTGTCGGTACGAATGATAGACCGAGGGCCAAAAGAGAAGTCTCATTAGTAGTGAGATTATGATCAGAGAGATTAAAGATATTAGTTAAACTTTCTTCCTTCTCCCGCTTCTCTTTGAAACTGCCCCTTCTTGGGTGGGGTCTTCTGTTTCTACTCGGTTTTTTGCTGCCGCCACCGGTCTGCCTCTGCCTAAAAAACCACTTGGAGGTCTAGTTCCCAGGGAATCAGAGTCTGAAGCTGAATGTGATGTGGATGAGTCTGCACTTGGTTGGTATTTGTTACGAAAGGGTCTATTCTGTCTGAACCGTCTAGTGTTACCTGTTCCACCTGTTAACCATCTGTATACCTGATGGGTAGCATAGTCGTGATTCACCGCCTGTAGCTTTTTCCTTTTGAACGTTACCAACTCATCCTTAAATGAATCAACCTGTGTCTGGATCTTTTCACACCATGTATCGGTCTTATCAGATTTTAAAGCCTGGTGATGGGTTTTTTCAAATTTAACAATTTCTTCACGAATTTTAACCAGCTCCAAACCAACCTCTTCAATAACCAATAAAATAAGGTCGAGTGAGCACTTATTTAATACTCCACACCATTTGGTGCAAAAAGCAGCGTTGGTTCTACCAATAGTGGGAGTATTGCTCACTCGAAACCCACGTGGTATTTTTTTGGAGCGGTGATATTCGGACAGAAACTGACCATGGAGCGTAAGCTCAACCTCCCGACGTTTCAAACGAATAATTCTATGAAATAAATCAATGGATTTCTCAGCGGGTAAAGTTGTGAATTCAAAATGATCGAAGTACACTTTCTCTGCATCATCATCTGTTAATGATACTACTTGATTTTCAGCTGCAGAGAGAAGACCTTCATCAAAAGAAGGGGTACCTGATTTGGTCATTCTCAATAGCCCAACACCATATAGTAGCTAAGGGGGCTGGATTGTGCAGTATAGCCCCAAAGCACGCAAATCTTTATACAGACAAAACAAAATCATATATCTCAGGACAAGAGACCTCAAAACACCATGGGACGACACTGAATCCTCTGACCGACACACACCAAACAAATACAGAGAAAATCAAAAAATCAAAATTGAACAATAAAACATGATTAAAAAATGGGGAAAGAGATAACTGCTGTCTAATTGAGTAGACAATTTAGATCCACTATATTATTGTAGTTAGGTATGCCTTTTTTATTTATTATTGGTTGACTGTGGCCACCTGCTAATTGGGCTGTAGGACCTTCCTTCACTCTTTTGTGAAGTTGTATTCCTCTTACATATAAAAATCTGTTGTATAGATATATTATAGTAGTACGTGCCCGCTGAATCGGTGGCCACAGTAGGTGTCTATTCTGTGTTTGTTTGATTAATACTAATTATTTTCTTGTTAAGTTTTGATTTTTTTTGTATTTTTTGTATGTTCTGTATTTTTTATTTAATCTATGGGGATGTTTTTAGCTCCTGATTGGCTGCCGGTCCGCGAGCTCTGATTGGCTAGCGAACTGGTGCCACATAGCCGCCGCTGGAGACCTGGAACGGTGAGGGGCAGGAGAGGCGCTGCACGCTCCTCCCCTCACATATCCGAGCCACAACAAAGAAGCGGTGAGTGACCGGGGGGGGGGGGGGAGCACAGTGGGCCATGTATCTGGCACAGTGGGGCATGTAACTGGCACTGTGGGGCATGTATCTGGCACTGTGGAGCATGTAACTGGCACTGTGGGGCATGTAACTGGCACTGTGGGGCAATGTAACTGGCACTGTGGAGCATGTATATGGCACTGTGGAGCATGTATCTGCCACAGTGGGGCATGTATCTGGCATAGTGGGGCATGTATCTGGCACAGTGGGGCATGTAACTGGCACTGTGGGCAAAGTAACTGGCACTGTGGGCAAAGTAACTGGCACTGTGGGGCATGTATCTGGCACTGCATTGTAACTGGCACTGTGGGGCATGTAACTGGCACTGTGGGGCAATGTAATGGGCACTGTGGAGCAATGTAACTGGCACTGTGGGGCATGTATCTGGCACTGTGGGGCATGTATCTGGCACTGTGGGGCATGTAACTGGCACTGTGGGGCATGTAACTGGCACTGTGGAGGCAATGTAACTGGCACTGTGGGGCATGTATCTAGCACTGTGGGGCATGTAACTGGCACTGTGGAGGCAATGTAACTGGCACTGTGGGGCATGTATCTAGCACTGTGGGGCATGTAACTGGCACTGTGGGGCATGTAACTGGCACTGTGGGCAATGTAACTGGCACTGTGGGGCATGTATCTGGCACTGTGGGGCATGTATCTGGCACTGCATTGTAATTGGCACTGTGGGGCATTGTAACTGGCACTGTGGGGCATGTAACTGGCACTGTGGGGCATGTATCTGGCACAGTGGGGCATGTAACTGGCACTGTGGGGCAATGTAACTGGCACTGTGGGGCAATGTAACTGGCATTCTGGGGCATGTATCTGGCACTGTGGGGCATGTATCTGGCACCGTAGGGCATTTTCAGTGGCCACACCCCTTCTGGTGCATGGCCACACCCCTTCTGGTGTGTGGCCATGCCCATTTTTTCGGCGCGCGCACATACTCCCTTTGGTGTTTTTTTTTTTTTTTTTTGGGGGGGGCGCCACTCTTCAGCTTGCCCTGGGCTCCGAAAACCCTAGTTACGCCTCTGCCCAGCATATACTGGGTCACCTCAGTTCCCACCCCCGTGCTTGGCTCCACCCGTGCTTGGAAACCACCCCATGCAAATCCTGCGTTTGCCACCGCATAGGATCAAAATAACCCCCAAATTCTGTGATTTTAGCTGTTTTTATGTTTTTTTTCCAAATATCATCCAGATCCAAAACCAAAACCAAAACACCAAAAGGGTGGTTTTGGCAAAACCAATACAAAACCAAAACACGAGCGGGGAATTAGAACCAAAACCAAAATACAAAACACGAAAAGTGCCCGCTGCACATCTTTAGTTTTGCAGCAGAATCAGCTGTTCCACCAATTTCAAAATTCTGGTGATACCGTCTTTGAATTTTGCTTACGCTTTACTATTCTGTTCTATTTTTGTAAATTTGTTTTTCAGGGAATCAGTACAGCTGGGATGACGTTGGTCAATATATTATGCTTTGTGGTGTGGTTGTGGAAGGACTGGGAATATTTAAAGCCAAATTCCACAAGCAACACATACAATATGGCCAGGACAAGCCAGGAATGTGGCGAATATTTGCTGAACATTTTTACAGATCTCTGTATATGATGAATCTAGGCATGAAACACATAAAGGTACATTTGAACAATACACAGTTAATTTGGGCTTTTAACCACCTCAGATGTCTAGATATGTTAAACTAATAATGTCAAGTTGCTCCCTCTCAATGTTCGAAAGTGAAGCCATTTGTGTCATCTATTACTGTATATACAATCACTGTACACTTGTTTATGTACTACAGTATGTCTATGCTATTTGTTTATCATAGCGAAAACCTGTCCTGCACATTTCAGCCATCACTCCATATCAGCTATAAGAAATGTTCTGTATGATCCGGAACTGTGACAAATATATCCAGCATCACTGTATTATATTATATGTTTCCAAGTTCAGTTACATGTGGAGATACAATTACTGGCAATGGAAGTAACTGTGCTGCTTCTCCTACTTCACATGCAGTACATTCCCAGAGAAATATGATGCACAAATGGAGGGCATGTGCATAAAGAATTTGTGTAAAAGCTGTTAAAAGTTTAAAGGCTTTTTCACATCTATGTATATTTTAATCAGTTATCATGCTTTTTTTAATTGGATGAAAACCAGATCTAAAGCACTTTAAAATGCATTACAAATGGAGATCAATGTAAGACGTTTCTGAAAGCTGATGGATAGGAAACTGCAAAAAAAGATGCAAAAATCAGACATTTGCTTTAAATGTAATGACCAGTTGTTATGTGACCACTTTTAGGGCCTAATTCAGACCTGATCACAGCAGCAAAATTGTTCTCTAATGGGCAAAACCATGGCCCTCATTCCGAGTTGTTCGCTCACTAGCTGCTTTTAGCAGCATTGCACATGCTAAGCCGCCGCCCTCTGGGAGTGTATCTTAGCATAGCAGAATTGCCAACGAAAGATTAGCACAATTGCGAATAGAAAATTCTTAGCAGTTTCTGAGTAGCTCCAGACTTACTCAGCCATTGCGATCAGTTCAGTCAGTTTCGTTCCTGGTTTGACGTCACAAACACACCCAGCATTCGCCAAGACACTCCCCCGTTTCTGCAGACACTCCGCGTTTTTCCCAGAAACGCCAGCGTTTTTTCGCACACGCCCAGAAAACGGCCAGTTTCCGCCCCGAAACACCCACTTCCTGTCAATCACACTCCGATCACCAGAACGATGAAAAATCCTTGTTATTCCGTGAGTAAAATACCTTACTTTTGTGTAAAATAACTAAGCGCATGCGCTCTGCGAACTAATCTAAGTAAGCGACTAATCGCAATATAGAGAAAATCGGCAACGAGCGAACAACTCGGAATGACCACCCATGTGCACTGCAGGGGGGCAGATATAACGGGTTCACTACGATATGCCAGCGGTCGGGCTCCCGGCGACCAGCATACCGGCACCGGGAGCCCGATCGCCGGCTTACCGACAGTGTGGCGAGCGCAAATGAGCCCCTTGCGGGCTCGCTGCGCTCGCCACGCTACGGGCACGGTGGCGCGCTAAGCACGCCACACTATTTTATTCTCCCTCCAGGGGGGTCGTGGACCCCCACGAGGGAGAATAAGTGTCGGTATGCCGGCTGTCGGGATCCCGGCGCCGGTATACTGTGCGCCGGGATCCCAAGAGCCGGCATACTGAAGACCACCCGATATAACATGTGCAGAGAAATTTAGATTTGGGTGGGTTATTTTGTTTCTGTGCAGGGTAAATACTGGCTGCTTTATTTTTACACTTTATTTTTAGATTTAAGTTTGAACACACCCCACCCAAATCTAACACTTATCACAAATCTAATAATTTTTACTACAATAATGTGAACAAGGGTGTTTTTGCACCTTTTTCACATTATTTTAGTATCACCTAAATGTACTAAAGTGCAATTGGAGGAGAATTTGCAAAATTCTCCTTCAACCCTTAAATTCACGTTTTTTAGTAACCAGATCACATTTCCCTTACTTGTAATGGGAAATGTGATCTGCCTGAATTTACTAAAATTAAAATGTAAAAAAATACTGGATAATAACACTATATTCAAATAGCATTGTTAAGGCTTTCCTCTAGTTTCTCTGCTTCTGCATAGCCTTCTCTGAGTTGGACACCATCTGATAGGCTGATAACTGTGTAAAAATAAAATAAAAATATTATAATGAAGCAATACTTGCCTGGACCCAGGGACTGGTGATCTGTGGTTCGGGAGGACAGCCAGTCATCTCTTCACTGTGCTCCTGCTGTAACCCCCGGTGCAGAAATGTTATTCTGTGAAGTCGGTATCTCACTTTACTGCACTGGGGGTCACAGCGGAGCACAGCAAAGAGATGACCGACTGCCCTCCCGCATTACCAATCTCTGGTCCTGGCTGCAGGTTAAGTTGCGTGAGTGTGTGTGTGGGGGGGAATAGCCAGAGGAGGCAGTCACACACTTGGGGTATATTCATGAAAAATACTCTGAGAAGTGTGGTAAGAGCTTGCGGGCTCTGTTCCTGAATGCAGTGATTGATAAATCATTGCTACGCATTCAAATGTCACATTTTGGATTTGGGCAAATTTATCACATCCCATCAGCATACAAGATGCAGATTGTGATAAATATGCCCAATTGCCCATAACTATTTTTGAGATCAATATATAAATATTATTGTATACATTTGTTGGAATGGAAAGTGTATGCAAATTTGCCTGTGTTGGCAACCATAAATGATGATGAGTCTGATTTACAGTGCAATTCCGCCTGCAAATGGATTTCGGAATGTTTAGCAAACTGCACATGCAATTGGGGCAGTATGTGTAACTTAGAGTTATTATGGGCATTCAGTCACATGGGTCTCATTCATATTTCCACTTGTGATGGAGTGGCTTTAATAGGGAGCTGTGCCTGGGATAAGTTTGCAATGGGTGTGTCGACGGAATTGTAATACAGATTCAAGCCTATGCAGAGATCCAGCTCCAACAGGTAGGAATTCACATGAAAACAATAGTACATGTGTAAAAATACAACACATAAAATACTAATACAACTATAAGATAGGTCGAGTCCAGTAAGGACGTGTTTGCCAATTATGAACACTCACAGACCAGGGCACAAACACATATAGGACTAATAAAGCCATAATGTTTGTGGGTTGTCAAGCACACAGGATACTGTTGCTGACTGGCAGGCATTGCATTACGAGCGCAGTTTCTAGACAATATGGCTCCCAGTGTGAAGAGTCAAAATGGGGCACCCCTCCCTCCCCGTGGATATTTTCCAAATTTATCACACCTCACAACTTTTGGGCAGCAGAGGGAATAACTTTTGCTCATGAAATAAAAAGGGGCATGGCCTCATAGCAAGGGTCATGTCCTTGTGGGTGAAGACTACATTATACCACAGTTCTGCACCCTGCATCCCTACACTTCGGCCGTCACAGAAAAGAAAACACACACATTGGCCACCACAAAAATAAAATAAAGCGCACTGTCCCCAATAGGAAAAAACAAACAAACACATGACATGAAAAGTAAAAAATAAAACACAATATCCCTCACGGGGGAAAAACACAAACACATTAGCTCCTACAGTAAAAAAAAAGTAAAACGCATATTAGTTGCCCCAACCCCCCACAGAAGATTGGCTTGACCTGTAGGTAGCACTGCATAGGAGAAGAACTCAGTCCTTCCCTTGCTCTAAGCCATAGGTCACTGCCTAGGCCGCATCTAAGCCACATGAAAGAGCCTGGTGCTGCAAGGGCCCAAAATTTGTTAGTTCGTCAACTCTGGTAGCCAGTGGTACCATGTCATGAGCCGCTGTGGCCCGTGACTTCCGCATCGATGCTTGCGAGCTTGTGCTTCCCAGCCGCCGCTTTCTTGGTGACCGGGGACGCTTGTAGATCCCCAGCTGCCGGCCCCCTAGCAACCAAGGACGCTGGCGGAAGGGGGCTTGCGCTGCATCCTGTGGACGTGTAGTGGGACAGCTGCACGAAGTTTATAATTTAAGGAGGCTTGGCTGTGCCAGGCATCCTATTGGCTTATCCCTTCTTATATTCTGTTTTTGCCTCTCCCTGCTGGTCATAGCAACTAGTCACAGCGGGAGCCCTTGTCTCTTGGAACTATCCTAGCCTATGGAAATCTCCCCCAGTTTTTATCTGTGTCTAAGTCCTGGCAGCGTTCCTGTGTCCAGCCCAGCTTTTGCATTGTAGTTTGAAGTGCTAATTAGTGCTTAATATTTCTATTTTCTCTGTACTTATATCTCTATTCTATACTTGTGTACTAGCGTCTAGAAGTTGTTTATTGTTCTTCCTTATCTGTAGGTATTCTTCTGTTTTGGGGTACCCTGTGTGTATTGTCTCTGTTATCTCTTTATTCTTTCAGACTCGTTGTTATTTCTTCCTCGCTCCTCAGTATCCTCCTGGTTTTCATTGTCTGCCTTCCCTTTGCCCCATCCTTCTCTTGTCTATTTCCCTTGTGTTAATTTGTGTTTTCACCTACCAGCATTGATTTGGGTCACCCCTGGTTAAGCTTTTACTACCTCCAGTGGCATAAGTCCTGGTGGCATCCCAGTACCGGTAGGCACATAGTGCCTTAAGGGAAAAGCGGCTATTATAGGCTAGAAAACCTGCTGGAGAGTTCTACAAGTCTTAACCTGGAGTGTAGAAGGGTCATTTCCCAGAAGATCCTCATGAGCTACGGCCTTCTTGGGAAGATTTCCATCATCCACTGAAACATCTATATCTGTTGTAACACACCAGGAGTCGGAGTGCTTGTGTAATATCATGGCTCACCCGCCCCTAGAAACGGCCCTGTGCATATGGATGCATCTGCAGCTTTTTAATCAAGGCGAATTTCCCTACAATATAGAATTTAATTGCATCTGCATCAACCCGACTGTGTATATTTGTTTGGGGAAAACATTTGGAGAACTAAAGATTAAAAATTGTAAATACAAGAGCAAAGGGCAGCAATATCTCATGACTCTGCTGGGACAATCTGTACCTGGTGTTGTCAGATGTATTGTGCACTTCTGAGACTGTGACATTGGTAAAGTCAATGTCACCTTTTAGAGGATGGGTTGTTATTGAGAATTGTGTGTTCATCTCAGAGACAATTCTCCAGAGGCACAGCAAATTATTGGATTTAACCCCTTTGAGACCAGACATCAGCATGTATTTTTATTCATTTTTGTGTAAAGTGTGTCAATAGCAGGTGAGCCAATTAGTTTCGATGGATGATGTCATTATGACAAGATGAAACTGTCCCTTGATACTTCAGAACAATAGCGCAGTTATACATTTATTTTTGATGCTGCAAAGAACTAGTAACCCAGATTTCTGAGCAATGTGTATCTAATAATGAATTTATTTTAAGGGCAAATATTCCTTCCAGAGAGCAAAGTCCTGAGGGACTTTGCAATAATAAAATAAAATACTGCATTATTATTATACTATGTTAGGGCACTGAAATATGCCTGTTCCCAACATACAGTAGTCCCGATTTTTGTACTGGAAATCTTTAACTTCTAATATTTATTTTCACATAATCCAGACTCAAAATGCACCTGAAAAAATAGTATTAGTGCAAATAGACTATTGTAAGTGTTTAAATGACATCTGGAGTCTAATAAGGAAGTACTAGATTGGTTGTTGTACCGAGAGGACTCAATAGGTGTCCTAGTTTTAATTTTTCTTCTAATTGGGACATTAACATACGTTATTATATTGTACCATTTTATATAATGTAGACAGCCTGCACATTTTAGTTTTTTTCATGAAGAAAAATCGAAGTTGCATTATTGTGTCACATTTTACTCTAGACGTCAATAAATTTACAGATAGCCACTTACTGTCTGAGATGATTTTGTAGGTACAGTGTGGCGGCCTCTCAAGAATAGCTGTATATGAATACTCCTGTAAAAATAATATTATTATTTAGAGAACTCCACCCTGTGTGGCCTTGAGCACAATGCCGGAGATCCACACCCCCTTTTTCGCAATGCCGGGAGCTTGCTTAGTACTCCCTGAGCTGCTGGACAGCCCCCAGCATCTCCTAGAGCTGGCACAGTGTCTGTGGATGACGGACCCATGCGCCCATCATCCATCCTCTGCTGCTTTGCAGTGCAAAATAGTGGGTGTCAGCGTTTCCTCTCCAACCTCCCCGCCACCCGCGGGACACTGCAGCTCGTGGGTGGGACAGCGGGACAGTCCTAGAAAAACAAGATGAGCTACTGGAATAGGAACAGTTGGGAGGTATAGATCAGTGACTTGAGGTGAGGTGAAGCAGAGTCTTTCCTTACATACTCCAGTATAGTGTTTTGACTATATAAATTATATGATTAATACAAAAATATATTATTCTAATAATTTTATAGTTAAAACTCTGGAGTAAAAAGTCTATGGTAGGTAAGGCAGTGCCTCCTCTGCCTACCTTTTCCGCACTTCTCTGATCACACCTCACCAAATTCCCAGCAGTAAATACTGCTGCAGCTGTGTATAATGTCCACATGAATCCTTTGGCTCATATACGTATGTGCATTGTAATTCTGACTCTGGTACTAGCCAGTGCCTCCTGAGCCATTTACCTCACTGCATGTCACTGGTATGGATATTTTATAGCCTATGAGCTACAGATTGCAAAAGTACTGATACTGGTATTCTCCACTCACACATGCATGATCAGCAGACAGTGGATGCATAGTAATGTGCACGGCTCCCGAAAAAGAAGAGATGAAGGGATCGCTTATGTGATCCCTACGCAGAGCCGGATTAACAATGGGGCAGGTGGAGCTGCAGCTCCAGGCCCCTCCTCAAAATAGCAGCATGAAGTTCTCGGACAATGACAGGAACACTTTTTCCTCCTGTCATCTCCAGTGCCAAGCACCGCGCCTTCTGCTGCCCAATCCACACACAGGACTGTCTCCTGGGGCTCTCTGGCACCGCACGGGCAGCACAGTGGTGGCAGCACACTATAGCCCTGGGACCATCAGCACCTATTCCTGCCTGTGCCCTGCAGAGAGCACATCTGGCTCCTGTGTTCTCAGCTGGGGCAGCGGCACACACGCTCACCATTACTGAAGGACGCGGCTCACACTAGCAGCAGCGGCACGGAGCTGCTGCCATGACTCTGCCGGTACAGTATGCCGGCTGCCAGGCAGGGAAGAGCCATGGGACCAGTGGCTGCTGTCAGAGCCGGCCCTAACCAATATGATGCCCTAGGCAAGATTTTGGCTGGTGCCCCCTAGCACAACCGCTGGTTCCGGCTCTGACCTTGCACCTCTTTCCCAGCACCATCACCCCTCACCCATAGCAGTCCTTATTTTGGGGTTTGTACCCCCTATATTTTAATATACGAACAGTTCGCACATTTTGCGCACAGCCCAAAAGGGTTGTGTTTTTGCTGGCAAGGGGCATGGCCCCACAATAGTAACCCCAATTTCAATTACGCTACACAGTACTGCAATTTTATTCACATTTGATCATGCGATAGTGTCCATAATTCATAATACAT
This sequence comes from Pseudophryne corroboree, assembly GCF_028390025.1. NCBI lineage: Eukaryota > Metazoa > Chordata > Amphibia > Anura > Myobatrachidae > Pseudophryne > Pseudophryne corroboree. The sequence continues at coordinate 225,353,724 of NC_086451.1, read as the reverse complement.
CCCACAGTAGCATCACTTTACCTTAAACGTTACTCCTCACAGTAGAGCCCCTTATTCACATTACATCACACTGAATTGCTCCTTATTCACATTACACCACACCATATTGCTCTTTATTCACATTAGACCACACATTAGTGCCCTTTCTATACGTTACACCACATAGCAGACCACCTTATACACATAATGCCACACATTAGTAAGGCATTTATACACATAATTCCACACAGTAATGCCCCTTACACATATGAGACACATTATTAATGTCCTTATAAACATAATGCACCTTACACATTATGACAACTTTTATTAATGCCCTTTTACACATAATGTCCCTTACACATATGCCACACATTATTAATGCCCTTATACACATAATGACACACATAGTGCCCCCTACACATTTGCTGCACATTATTAGTGCCCCTATACACATAATGACACATACAGTAGTACCCTGTTACACATATGCCACACATTATTAATGCCCTTATACACATACTGACACACATAGTGCCCCTTACACATATGTTGCACATTATTAATGCATTTTTACATGACACACATAATGCTCCTTACACATATTCTGAACAATACTGCACAAACAACCCACTCACATGCACACAGCACTCACACTGCCACTAACACTGTGACCTCTGCCTCTGCTTGGATACAGATGTGTCCTCATAAATCTTGCCTCAATGCTAACGTCGGGCACCTTTTTTTATGAAAATGCATCTTATTTGCATTACTATGTGGCTAGGATGCACAAGCAGCTTCTGCTGATTAAAATTATATGCAGCATGCCTATATACTGTGTGAGACTGTGGCTGTATCTGCATATGCAATGCTACACACAGAATATAGGCATGCTGCATATCATTTTAATCAGCAGAAGCTGCTGATGCCCCTATGCATATCAAATGCCTTAGGCAATTGCCTAGTTTGCCTATGCCTATGGCCGGCTCTGGCTGCTGTGACCGGTCACTCAGTGGACTGGACCCTGCTGGAGGGTGAGACTGGCGAAGGACCGGAGGAGCAAGTTCAGAGAGCAGGTAACTACTAGGGGAGGGGCCGGCTGCCGCTGCTGCACATTATAGGGAGGGGAGCACACTAATATATATATATACTGACTTGGAGAGGAGGGGGCACACTTATATATACTGTATATACTGACAGGGAGGGGCACACTAATATATATATATATATACTGACTGGGAGGGGAGGGGGCACACTAATATATACTGTATATACTGACAGGGAGGGGGCACACTAATATATATACTGACTGGGAGGGGAGGGGGCACACTAATATATATACTGTATATACTGTCCGGGAGGGGGCACACTAATATATATACTGCCTTGGAGGGGTCACACTAATATATGTACTGACTAGGAGGGGAGGGGGCACACTAATATATATACTGACTGGGAGGGGAGGGGGCACACTAATATATATACTGTCTAGAATGGGGCATACATACTAATATATATACTGCCTGGGAGGGGGCACACTAATATATATAATAACTGGGAGGGGGAGGGCACACTAATATATGTACTGGCTAGGAGCGGAGGGGCACACTAATATATATACTGGATAGGAGGGGAGGGGGCAAACTAATATATATATTGGCTAGGAGGAGAGGGAGGCACAGTAATATATATATATATATACATATATATATATACTGGCTAGGAGAGGAGGGGCACACTAATATATATACTGGATAGGAGGAGAGGGGGCACACTAATATATATAATGGCCAGGAGGAGAGGGGGCATACTAATATATATATATATATATATATAGTCCTCTTGAAACTCTCCTGGCAGAGAGAGTAATGCGCGGCACTGCAGGATTTTAAATAGCTGGATTTTATTTCAACGTTTCGGGACCCAAAGTCCCGTCGTCAGGAAAAAATCATATGAATAGCTCCAGGAAGACATTGAGACTACGAATATTACAGCACTCCCCACACTTCGTGATGATAAATCACAAAACTGGACAGACCGATTACAAACACAAGTTGAAAATTACAAAAAAGAATTAATTTCGTTTAAACGGAAAAAATTATTAACAGTGACCAACGATTATTCCAATCACACTGTATACCGTTGGCTTCTAGGCAATTCGGATGAATCCTATAGACGCTATCCCCGTAGGCGCAGAACGCAGACATTTCCCAAAGAATTTGGGTCTTCTGTCTCCACCTCTGACGCTGAATACATGGAGGGGCCCTCCGACACTGTTAATTTTTTAGAGCCCGGACCGGAGAACGCCACCGGATCCGGCAAATACCTCAGAAGCGGCACCGACCGCACACGAGGAGGGGTGGCGGTCAAGCGAAGAGGCCGCCAGAAGCGCAAGTAAATACGGTGTTTAATTTATCCTGTAAACAATTAAATGAAGCTGAAATTAAACTCTTATCTAGAGGGTTAACCTTTGTCCCAACTTGTACAGCTCAACCATTTGATAAAGTAGTTGATCAATACAAATTCGGCAGGTCGATGAGGCTCCGTGAACATTTCTCTGATAAAACCACAGTTGGCGAACCTAGCAAATTCCGTGGTAAATCCCACTTCGATCCTCCGTCCACTAATGCAAGCATCAAAACTTTTTTGAGATTAGTCCAATCTGACATCGAGACTGATAAAACACCTAAGATGTATGATAACCTGACCCCCCCTGAACGTTGTGCTCTTAAAGCACTCAGGGAGAACACCTCTATAGTTATCCGTCCAGCGGATAAAGGGGGAGCGGTCGTTGTCCAGGATTGGGCGGACTATGACCAAGAAATCCAACGCCAACTAGCGGATTCAGGGACTTATAGACCTTTAGATTGTAATCCCATGGCTAAAATAAAGAACAGAGTTGATTCCACCATCAAATTTGGCTATGAACAGGGATGGATTAGCGAGGAACTAAAAAACTTCTTACAGGTTGATCACCCCAAGTGTCCTATACTATACACACTCCCAAAAATACATAAAACCCTGGTTAGTCCACCAGGAAGGCCAATTATAGCAGCGGAGGGTTCTGTACTTCAACCACTGGCCATCCTAGTGGACAGTATTTTACAACCACTAGTATTAAGAACTGAAAGTTATCTTAAAGACACGGGTGACTTTTTGACCCAGTTACATAAAATACGGGTGGATGATGACAATGTGATTTTGGCATCTCTTGATGTTAGCTCATTATACACGGTAATTCCGCATCAAGAAGGGCTAGACACTATTAAAAAATATTTGTTGAACGCCAATAATCTTGAATTACCTATTGACTTCATACTGGAACTTATTGAACTAATATTGACTCAAAATCATTTTCTATATAAAGACAAGTATTTTATGCAAATCGCAGGCACCGCAATGGGGTCGAATCTAGCCCCTGCATATGCCAATCTTTACATGGCTAACTATGAGAATACCCATATATTACCCACATATGGGCATAAAATAATATTTTACCGCAGATTTATAGACGACATATTTTTACTTTGGCGAGGCACTGAATCTGAGTTTAATTGTATGGCCGATGAATTAAACTCATTGGATAGCCCGATCCGCTTGACACATACCACTTCAGTGACTGAAATTAATTTCCTCGATGTCACCATCATTAGAGCAGATGCAGGTTTTATCTCGACTGTTTTTCGCAAGCCTACCGACCGCAATCTGCTGTTACAGGCAGAGAGTTTTCACCCTCCAGCTTTAAAAGAAAGCCTTCCAATTTCTCAATATTTGCGCATCATGCGCATTAACTCGGAACCTGACCGTAGAACCACACAATGTTCAGAGGTGACCTCCCGATTTTTGAGTCGGGGATATTCACCTAGTACTTTAACCAAATGTTTAAATAGAGCAACCAAGATCTTTTTAGGTCAACAGAGTATATCTAATAAAAAAACAGATCGGATGATTTTTCCGACTCAGTTCGACAACACTACCACCATACGTAAATCATTAAGGAAACATTGGCCGATAGTAGCCACTGACGCCAATCTTCCTTTCTCTAAGATGAATACTCCTATGGTGGCTTATCGCAGAGGCGCGAATCTTAGACAACTATTGATGCGCCCCACCATGTTTCCAAAGAAGGAATTGACTCCCTTCCAAGTTATGCAGTCCAGACCAGGCAGCTACTCTTGTGGCAGTTGTACCACATGTAGATCAATGTTGACTGGTCCAGTGTTTTATCATCCCCATTCGGGCAAAGCAATCAAGTTAAGGTATCATTTACACTGTCGGTTAGATCATGTCATCTATATCCTCAAGTGTCCCTGTGGGCTTTTATATGTTGGCCTCACCACACGGCCATTCCGAGACCGGATGGCTAACCATCGATCTTCGATCCATACTGCACTGGCCACAGGTAAAACGGATAAACCAGTGGCTAGGCATTTCATAACAGCTAAACATCAAGTTGCCAGTTTAAAATGTAAATTAATTGATTGGATCCCACCATGTCCTACGGGTGGGGATCGATCCCTGTTGTTGAAGAGACGCGAAAGCTATTGGATACACAGGTTGGACACGGTCTCACCCAGAGGACTCAATGAGTCTAATCCCTTTAATGTTTTTTTGTAATGTTTTTTTTTTTTTTTTTTTTTTGTATTACTTTATTGTTTTTGTGTGTGTACATATGTTCTCATTGATGAATTCTCTGCGAGTGATACTGTTCAACATTAATATCACCATTTTTTATGTATGAATTCCTCCGGGTTCTATACAAATGGGGACTATATTGTGAATGATATAATGAATTATATGTACATATTCATTTGCACTGAGTTACCGTATATCAGTATTGAACTGATTCATAAGTAACTTCACATGTTTGGAATTCAGATTTTGATGAGATAATATATGTATACTTTATCTATGTACAATTGTCCCACCACGTGATTGCTGTCTGTAAGGACGATCTCCCAGGCCTAGACATCTGAATTTAACCCATTGTATACCAGATTCTAGATTCATCTAGTCGAGTTGTTTACATTACTCCAATGGAGTTCGTTTGTTAGGTTTCCTCAGTCTAGTGGTCTAGATACCTGCACTGAGTTATACTTATGCTTTTATGAACATTAGATGAGATGGAACCTATTTTGGTTCAATGTTTCCAGCTATCACCAGCTGTATTGCTTTATCGGGTGCGCCCTGACGTCACTTCCGCCCCGTGGAACGCATTTCCGGCCAATGGAACGCATGTAGTTCGCGTCCAGCCGGCGCGGCTTCCAGGACTGGGTGAGCGGCTTTGTTTTGTCTCCGGGCAGCGGAGACTGTTGGGCAGTGGGTGAGCCGATATTGAGCGGCTTTTTTAGAGCCCGCTGATACATAGAAGCGGTTTTTTTTCAGGGGGGAACCACATAGATGTTGCACATGACACTTCCGGTCCGCAACATTTAAATAGCAGTCCCAGTGCGTTCACATGCTATGCAGCACAGGGACGCTTGGGTTTACCCTCCACACATGTGAGTCTTTTTTCCCTTATATCTTGTTTCTTCTGGCATTGACACCTGATTGAATTGATATACAGATGCATTTTTTGGTGTTATTTATACAGCACACCTCAACGTGTTTGACCCTGTCGCTGCAACATGGTAGCATGATCTGTGAGATCAGGTACGGCTGTGACGTTGTTATTATGCTTATAGCTGATATTTCTTTTTGGACATTAAACATTATTTGTTGAATATATTCGCATTTTTAGACGCATATCTCTGATACTTATGGCTGTGTCCGGGACGCTACCTGTATGTTAGTTATCTAACTGGATTTTTCTGATCTGATCTTAGGTGAGCTGTGCATATTAGTATATTTATAGTACTTTGAGTGATAATGTCACAGGTGACGGTGGTGCAACGGTTTAAAGCAACACGGTGATATGCATTCTATTTGGGATTAAGGTGGTTCTACACCTGTTCTATTTGAATTTTGATCAGATGTATTTGGCCTGGGAGGCTCAGTTCCCTGTAGATGTGAACATGTCTGTATTTTGTTTGTTTTATAGACACATGTATAAGATGAACGTGGTTAAACCTAAAGAGCAATTAGTCTTGAGAAAGGTCCGGTACACGGACCGAAACGTCGACACATAAGGCTTTTGATCTTTCCAATAAAAGTCTTTTTTATGAACGGACTTCATTCATTGCAGCGAGAGTGCACCTTCCATTAGTGGAAATTTTTGCTGTTTGAGTGGACCTGACCAGGTTCATTAGGAGCACCCGCAACGTTGGAACCGATGAGATGAGAGTGCAGGATCAACGTGGATATATATATATATATATATATATATATATAATGGCTAGGAGTAGAAGTGGCATACTAATGTATATACTGACTAGCAGGGGCGGGGGAACACTAATGTATATACAGACTAGGGAGGAGGGCACACTACAACATATACTGACCGGGGGGCATTTTAATGTATATACAGACTAGGGAGCAGGAGCACACAAACATATACAGAATAGGTAGGGGAAGCAAACTGATGAATATACAGACTAGGGAAATATCCCTTATACTAACATTATTACTGCTAATATATAATATGTATGTGCCTATGTGTAGGTGTCTTGTTGAGTGTGTATACATACATGTAAAATATTTATTATATATGTTTGCCCCATTTTTATTTATTTTTTTGTGAACAACTTTGTTGTATGATCTTCCATGGTGTCCCCAGCCAGTGTTGGAATATAGGAGAGATGCCTCAGGATGATAAGCTTCTGTATAATACAGATAGCACATGGAGGAATGCATGGCAACAGCTTCATTGGGGTCAATTCAATTTAGCGCGGATTGAATAGCTCCAGGAAGGAGCTCCTGGTGCTATTAAATTCAGCACGCTATTAGTCAGAGAAGGCTGGTTCTTGCGCTTAGCTGTTATGTCGGAGAAGGCCGGTTCTTGCCCTTAGCATGTTTCTGCAATGCTAAGGGCAGAAAACAGCATTGCGTCTGTACTTTTGTCGGATTTCTGCTCGCACGAGAAGAAATCCTGTTGATGGGCATCACATTGTGCTGAATTGAATAACTCCGGGAGCTCTATCCCCGATGCTGTTCAATAGGCGCTGAATTGAATTGACCCCATTGAGAGATAGGAAATTTTAATTTAAGAAATAAAGGTCCAGATTTATCAAGCCTTGGTGAGTGTTAAACAGCACAGTGATAAAATACTAACCAACCAGCTCCTAATTGCCATGTTACAGGCTGTTTGAAAAATGACAGTTAGGAGCTGATTGGCTGGTACTTTATCCCTGTGCAATTTATCACTTTACAAGGCTTGATAAATCTAGGCCAAAATCTTATACTATTTTCTGTTTTTTTTTTTTTTTTTTTTTCCAGATTTTGGAAAGGGTATTTGTGTGTCAGTTATGGATCAGGGCATCCTGGTGAGTGAAGATATTGGGTCAGTTGCAGTATGTGGTCAGGGAGTAGAGGTGTAGAGTATTTCAAAGTTTTAGTCTTAGAGCAATAGTTCTCAACCTCAAACCTCAGGTTTTCCAAACAGGTCATGTTTTAAGGATTTCTGTCTGTGGAACTGGTGGGGATAATTACTGATCTAGCAAAATACTGTAGATTGAAAATTATCCACAAACATGCCATGTTGGTGGTATTGAGAACTGGAGTTGAGAACGCCTGGTTTGAGGAAGGGTTGTGAGTGAGGATTAGTTCATTGGAGGAGGTGTGGGGTTGGGGGTTAATAGTGAGAGGTTTTTCATTGTTTCAAGAATGTTATTTGTATTTTGTAGTGGAAAAAGAGTGCTGTATATAGCACTGATAGGCGAGATGTACAGCATTGAGCGAGTGGGTGGGTGGTGTATTTGGTGAGGGGTATGTGTGATGGATGAGGTAGTGTTGTACAGCAGCAACAAATATACCTGAGCGTGCAATAACAGTGTCTGTGTCTCTGGTGCTCTTTTTGGTCCAGGGTACTAAAATGTATTGTTACGGCTCGCACACTACTAATCATCATGGACCAATGTCAGTGCCGGTGTCCGTTGTGTGCACTCTTGCATTGCACACTAAGCTGTCACTCACAGAATCACACCGGTCAGTAAATGACAGGCAACCATTCTGCGGTCCATCTTAGGCCGGTCTTGCAGAGGATGCTGGGATGAAGGGACAGGAAGTGGGGGTATTTCTTTGTGTACTGTGTGCTGCTCAAGGCAAGCAAAGTCACAAAGCAGGTGACTGGTGGAAAGTGCAGCTAACACAGCACACATCTGATCTACTGCCTCCTCCACAATATGGTATCATGGTCAATACCCCCCTCAATGTCACAGCATCCTCTGCATCTGGGAGAGGATTAACACATTGGGGGCAGTAGGAAGTGGGCTGGTGCATGAACTGACACGAGGAAAGCACATGAATGAATATATATAATGGGGGGGAGGTGATCATACATTAATTAATATATAGATGGGGAGCATCCATAGCTTGTGTTTTTTTTTTTTTATATTTATTTCTTTTTATTCAGTGGTCAATAAAATATCATTCAGTGCCTACTTCATATAAAGCGAGGAGGAGAGGGAGATTGAGTTAGTTTAAGGTAGGTGTTAGCTATGACCTCCATGGTGCTAGCCAGCCTCACGGCACAGGCTATGCCCACAACCCATCCCCACAGCACTGGTCATGCCATCACATCACTAGTCACACACATGCAGCACTGGACACATCAGCGATGCCACACAATAGGCCCTTCACAAATTTCATCTCCAGGCCCATGTGAACCTTAATCTGGCACCGTCCCTACGCTACTTACACACTGCAGGGACGGACTGCTTATGGAGCTCTTGTCATTTTGGGTATATAGTAATACATTCAGGTGAATTATAATATCTTATTGCCCCAGACAGCCGTGATAAGAAATTATAATTATTTGGTCTAGAACCAACTAAAAAATATAGGAGAGAGTTTGAAGGCATAGGTTGAGTACACAAATGGCGTGTTCATGCAAATGCATACAGACCACAAAACAGACAGACGCATTTGCGCCTGGCAGGTGCAGTATATTTTGTGGATGCTAGACCAGCTTAGTGTTTCTTGATCCTTCCTGCTGAAGTTAGTGTGGCTGCTGCAGTCCATTTGTATTATTTAATTGATATCTGGAATAAGTCTGTGGCAGTTTATAATGTTTCAAGTTGACTTTCAGATTTTTCTCATTATTCAACCATAATTAGTAAATTATTTTTTTTACCCATACACATGCTGCCTTATTTGTATGTTACAGCCTTAACATTCTAGGGGGTCATTCAGATCTGATCGCTGCTGTTTTTGCACAGCGGGCGATCGGGTACTAAATACGCATGCATATGCACCACAATGCGCACGCACGTCAGACAACAACAACGAGCATCGCCGGTCAGTGATGGGATGGTGCAAAATTTCCATTCGCATGGGCGTTTGCAAGGTGATTGACAGGATGTAGCCATTTGTGAGTGGCAACTGACCGTTTAATGGGAGTGTTCGGAAAAACGCAGGTGTGCCCAAGTGTTTTCAGGGAGGGTGTCTGAGGTCAGCTCCGGCCCCGATCAGCCTGATGTGATAGCACTGGAGGAGTAAGTCCTGGGCTGCGCAGAGACTGCACAAAGTGTATTTTAGCAGCTCGGCGTACACATAGCATCACACACTTGCACAGCGAATATAAACTCCCCCTGTAGGCGGTGACTATCTGAATGCAGGACAGTAAAAATCGCAGCTCAGCGATCAGATCTGAATGACTCCCCTGTATTGTGTACAAACTGGGTACAATAACGAGCATTTACTAATAACACAGTCAAGTCACATGTATTGCTGTAAACCAGACCTATATGCTGCAGGTTTACCTAGCATCATCCTGCCATTTATACTATTGTTTTCTCCTGGCCTAAACCTGCCGTATGAATTTATCTCTGTTAACATCTTATTCAGAGCCATCTCATCTTAACATATGGGCTTAATGGGCAACTGCCCAAGGGCCCTACAATTCTAGGGGCCTTGGAGCAGGGACAGGTTGGGCCATGGGCATCTGCTTCTCTGGCTGGTGCCTCCTGAACTTCTTGGGAGGCAGGTAGAGAATGCTGCCTGGGTGCCCTGATTGTAAATTACACCCAATCAGAATGGCCATGTAGCATTCTCTACCTGCATGCAGCCAGACAGTGAATTGTTGTTAGCATGCTTACCTAGCAGGTGTCGGGATTTTTTGCATTGGGATGCCGCTGTCGGTATTCTGACTGCCGGCATCCCAAGCACTGGTATCCCGATACTATCCCCATACAGTTACTTAACCGACGGCCGCGATGCCAGCGGCCGCTATACCGACGCTGGCATCTTGACCAAGGACATGATCCCGACATCAACATATCCATGCCGAATGGGATGCTGGCATCACAGTACTGATAGCCGGCATCCTGAATGCCCTGACAGTGGGACGTGCTGGTGTCCTGCCGCGTGTGGGGGGAGGTTAGGTTTTGGCAGAAGAATTTGGGGTTAGGGGGAAGCGCAGGGAAGGTTAGAGTTAGGGACCGGGGACGGAGAGTAAGGGTTAGGTAGATAAAAAGGGAGGTTAGGGTTAGGCATCAAGCAGGGAGGGTTAGGTTCAGGCAGTGGGGAAGGGATGGTTAGGGTTTGGCACCATGCAGGGAGGGTTAGGTTCAGACAGTGGGGAAGGGAGTGTGCAAGAAAATGTGACACTGCGGTCTAGTGCACTAAAATATCAATATGCAGCCAAATTTGTGAATACTCAACAGGAGGATTCCTCCAACCTCCACCACAACATACAAAAAAGAAAAAAATTGGTATCACTTATCCGGCGCTGTTGTATAGAGGATGGTCTGCAGAGATGGTACTAGGCTGACTTTCTCTTAAGGCAATTGGCAATTGCATCCGGATAATTAATTATATGTATAAAGAGAAAGGGTTCATATAGTGAAGTACAATACAGACGTCTTTAATTACACAGTAAACATAAAATATACATAAAAAATGATTAGCTCCACATGGACTATGTAAACAGCATAGTGTCCAGCACAGATGTAATGGATGTAATTACCAGAATCTCATGAACTGAATGAACAGTTCAGAATCAGCACAATGCAAGAGAGTCCCGGGCACCCTTGATGTCTGCTTAGCTGTACTCAGTCTCCCGGTATCACAGTCATGCGTCTGTCCTGGGCTACTGCTGCTGTTCTCTCCTGACGCGTTTCTACCCCTATTCTGGGGTCTTTTTCAAAGGAGTCCGTGTGTGGAGCTGCCAAACGTTGGAATTTAAATGTCCTCAGTCCAATAGCAACCCTCCTGTTGCAGCTGAAGTCCATCTCCTCGTTAACTTTCAAATTTTCCTCCAGCTACGGCGGGTTGCCATAGTACCGCCGCGTCACTTCCGCCGGCAGGTCTGAACGGACTCCATGTCCCATGCTCCTCGCTGTCCGTTCCTATGGCGACCGGATGTGTCATTTCCGGTCGCGGCTTCCATAGTAAAGCTTATCAGTTGCCCCGGAGACGGCTCTGCCCAGCGTCTAGCCGCCGTTGTTATAGGACAGGGGATCTGTTTTTGGTAAGATCAACACAGAGGACACGTGGACACCCGCTTAGGTTAGAGGATAGAAGATTTCGCACACAGAGACGTAAAGTTTTCTTCACAGTAAGGACAATACATGTTTGGAATTCAATGCCTGAGCAAGTAGTAATGGCGGACTCGGTCAACACTTTTAAGAATGGGCTAGATAAGTACCTAATGGATAAGGATATACAGGGTTATGGTGCGTAGCCTCGCACTATAGGTCTTAAAAAAAAAGAGAGTAATAAACACAATGGCAGACATTAGCAACAGACTAAATTAGTCATAAAAATAATACAGCATAGGAGACCACAAATAGGTTAAACTTGATGTACAATTTGTCTTTTTTCAACCTCAAAAACTATGTTACTATGTTACTCCTTGTGCTCACCACTGTAATGCCTTGCAGCTGCCTTTGCCATGCTCTGCTGGCACAGTCAACGTCCACAGTCCCTGGCACTACAAACTGCACCTTACTCACTAGTCTCTAACAGGCATCAGCACACAGAACTCTGGGTGAATTGGACTTTTAAACTCCTCTCCTGTTTCTGACTTCCTGCTATTTCTGTGTGATCTGGAAAACCTGGACTTCTGTTTCTCTACTTGCAGCTGTGCAATCCAGAGAGCCCGGAGTTATCCAGAGGTCTTATTTCTTCTCCCTTGGAGGGAGCTGATCCCACCAGAAAGTGGGAAATTGTGGTGAGACACAAGCCCTCTCGCCACAGAGTCATCCGCTGGTGTGCACCTACATAACTCTGCAATATCAACACCCGCACAAACATAAAAGCCTATCAGCTTACCCAAACTTTCACAGGCCTTGTAGCTATAGAAAATGGGAGGGGGGGCTTGAACTACAAACCATAATTCCACACTCTATAATACTATGCACTGCTATCAGATTAATTGTAATAAACTCTGCAATCTAACATAGAGCAAAATGAAGGTTCTTATCATAATTTGTGTCCAAAAAATATGGGCTCTCCAACCAAAGACCAGGTGACCTCATCTGGTGGGTCCCATACACTAAGGTTCAAGACCAGGGCATGGGACCCCCCAAGTCAGCACAGGCCAACCACCCCAATGCACCACACTAATGAGAGGATAAAATGTTAGTAAGTGTTAAAAAGTATGAAGCAGAAGCTATGTGTTAGAAGTGTTACATGGGTGAGCGGTAATAATTAGTATGTTAAAAAAGTGTTAGGTTGTAAAATAATTAGGTGCTAGAAAAGGTCTAAATTAAGTATTACAATGTAATGCCCCAAAGCAGCCAGGCCACATCAACCCTGGGGGCCGAACTCCAAACTCATCCCTAAAATTGAAAATTGTATACATTTAGTCAGTACTTACCATCATAGTGCCTTTCCCAATATACAGTCTGTAAATGCCAGAATTCCATGCTAATTAAAAATGTTTTTGGCTAAGAACCTCCATTCGGGTCAATTCTTAGTATTATAGAGAGATAAAAAATGATCTGCTTTGTAAACACCTACGTATTCTTTTTATTAAATGAAGTGAAAAGCAGCAGTATATAAAATTATGGATTTTTAAAATATTTTTTTCTATCTTGATGTTATTATTACAGATAAGTGAAATTGCTGCAAAAGTTTGTGTGAATCAAGTTTTATAACAAAATAAGCTAATTACTGAGATGCGAAGGTCCACTGTTACAATCTTCATGTTGCGTTTTTGCTGTGCCTTTCCATGTAAATGAGGTTCCAATGTAAAAAGAGATAAAAGTGGAATATAGCCTCTATTAATACATTGGGATTTTTCCATGGTCTGAGGTCAGACAATAAGGAATTACCACTGGATATAAATAAGGCAAAATTCTGCCAAACGCGGATTGAGGGTAATATTTCACACAACACTTTTGATAATGTGCTCATCTCTATATACCACTATAAAGTTTGTGTAAATCTTCTTTTTCATTGTCAAACTGCAATCTATGAGTAACTCATTATGACAGTTATATAATTATATGAAGCAATGCAACAAGCCTTTGAAATGCAACATTCAAAAATGCATATACCCTTAGTTTAAATTTCTCTTGTGAACAGGACACCAGCAAGGTAGAAAAGGTATTTCTTTAAAAATAATAATATTAATGCTGGTGATTGGTCTTTTATTTTACCAATTCAAGTGTATTTTTTTACTGAAATAAATACTGGCAACGTTTCAGTATTCCCAGCACCTTACATAAAATTAGCTGAGAGCTGAACAAGCACCCATTTTGTGATTGGAAGGTTTTATGACAAAGCAGTGCTAGGTAGTTTGCCAAGGGTTCTTGGAATTTTCTCATAGGTCTTTGTTCTCGTCTGTCAGGGATTGTAGGGGTAGGTTTAGGGCAGTATATAATCTCAGTCTTGCCATTTTGGAATGCTAGGACTCTGGTCTGTATAGTTCCACAGTGTCATTAAGTTGCTTGCCTCCTTTGTTTTCCCCTTGTGTCCCTTCTAGATTGTTTCTGTCATCCCTCACTCTGTCCTCCTTCCCCCCGAATTGTTCTTGCCTCCTGCGCCGCTATGCCCCATCCCCATAGGTCCAACCCTCCCCCCCGCTGGCTGATGCGTCCCGGCGGTCGTGGCTCCTCCGGCTACTATGCCCTCCTGCCCAGCCTCACCCTCTGCGTCCCGCTCCTCCTCCCCATCCGCGGCTCCTGTCGGCGGCTGCGGCACCCTAGCGGTGCCCAATGGCTCTGGGTTGCTGGCGGGGGAGAGTGACATTGCGAGGGGGTCTCGGCCGTGGGTGCGTCTATGGCCGGTCATGTTGCCTCTGCCGGATGCGCCGCGTGGCACAAGTGCTGGGTCCCCCGTGCTGTGGATCCGGGCCTGGCATCCCCGCATCAGAACAGCCTGCTCTCCCCCCCAGGCTGCGGGGGTTTCTTGTGGGCATACTGTCATGGTTGCCAGGGGTGATGTTCCGGTGGTTGACCCTGGGGCCCCAATGGTGCATGCTCCACCGCTGGTTGTGGTGCCAGCTACGCAGCGGCCACCAGAGGAGCTGTTGAGTCCACTTTCAAGGTCTATGGGGCTGGTACCTCCTGCAGTCCCCCTTTTGGTGGTTCCAGTGTGCACCCTGCTGGGCTTTCTGTTGTGTTGCAGGTGGTATCGGCGCAGCGCTCCCGGCCTGCTTCCTTTCAATTGCTGGGCCCTTCCCCCCTTCAAGGTGTTTATGCAGGGGCTAATTTTCCTTCCAGTTTGGTTGGGGCACAGTCCTCCCCCTGTAACCTCTGGTACGCGCCAGCAAGGTCTGTCCGTTTCCCTGGTGCCCATTTTCTCTCCTTATTTTGCGGGTTCTGCGTCAGGGGTCCAGCCCACATGGTCCTTGAGCGGGCCTCAGGTTTCACTTCCCCCGCCTAGTTTTTCAGGGTCGTATCAGGGGTTTTTCCCCGCAACTCAGGCCCAGCAGATTCCGTTTTGGCAGACACCTTTTGCTACCGGGCAGGTTAATCCGGTTCCTCAGCCGTATCCCTGGGCCCCGACTTACGTTTCCCCCTCCTCCTGGCTACTGGCCTATGGCATTGCAGATGACACGTCGTACAGGGCTGCCCCTTATGCCACTGTCTTCCCCTCCGTTTGTGTCTCCCACCCCGACGCTTCCCACTGGCCCCCTCCGGGTTCCGTTGGGGTGCTGCCGCCCCCCTTCTGCCTTTGCCTTCTGTTGCTAGTGCTGATACACAGGCCGTAAATGCTGTCGTTATCCCCCCTGAGTCTTCTGTGCAGGTGTCGGCAAGTCCTGCTGGGTCGGGGTCTACAACGCGGAGGAGTCGGAGGTCAAGGAGAGATCCGACTTCGGGGCCGGCTTAAGACATGCCGGGTTGTTCAGGCACGGGTGAGCATGCTGTTATTTGTCCTTGTTCCTCTAGCACTTCTTCTAGCTCTTCTAGTAGTGTTTCCTCTGGTTCTCCCAGGCACCCGCGTAAGTTTGCTAGGCTTATTGCGCGTCGCGTAGCAAAATAATCTAGGAAGGACAGGGTGCCAGCAGCCGCGGTTCCCTCCGATCCCCCGCTTTCACGGAAATGGTGCATTGTGTCAATACAGCGGTTACCAGAGGCATTAGGACGAGGATGAGGGAAAATATTAAAAAGGGAAAATATGTGGACATGTTCACCCTTACGGATGACATGCGTCAGGGCTTTGATAAAGCTAAGAAGACGGGTGGCATAGGGAAAAACACCTTCCACAATTTGCATCAACGGTTGCAGGGTTTCTTAGTTTTTTCGGCTTTTATACTGAGTCCAGGTCTGGGGAATATCCCAATGTTATAAAGTACCTGTTCTTGGTTCATGTGATGTATTTGAAATCCAAGGGTTACGCTTGGAGGGACTACAATGAAAAATGTAGTTGTAATCAAGATGGCAAGTTTGTTTTGCCCATGGGTTTCAAAGATGTGGAGGTTTGGCTGGAGGTTACCCAGCAGGTCAGTCCCCACACAGAGGTCCAGGGCAAAAAGCCTCTTGCCTCCTGTGTTTCTGGTTTACACCCGGTAGCAAAGGGCAAGTGTTTCGCATACAATGAGGGCAAGTGCAGCAGGGGCCTTAACTGTTGTTTTTGCCACTCCTGCAAAGTTTGTGGGGCCTGCCATCCGTTCAAGGACTGCACGTTGGCTGCGAGCGGAAAGTCCTCCGATCCAGCTGAGGCCAGCAGAGGTAACAAGTAAGGCCCATTCCCCGGTTAGCGTCAGGGAACTGGGCAGGTGGCTTAGTTTGTATCCCGATATGGCAGCTGCGCAGTTTTTACTAGACGGTTTTAGTTTCAGTTTTCGCCTGCCCATTTCGGATTCCTTGCATGTGGTAGCCCGCAGAAATTTGAAATCGGCTCGTGATTTCCCACAGTTGGTTAGACAGAAGTTTGAGGCGGAGATCCACTGGGGACGCATGTGTGGCCCTTACGCTACCCTCCCTCTGCCCACCTTGTGCATCTCACCTGTTGGGGTTGTGCCCAAGAGGACTCCGGGCAAGTTCCGCCTTATCCAGCATTTGTCTCATCCACATGGGGGTTCGTGAATGATGCCATTCCCGAATCGATTTGCAGAGTGCGTTATCAGTCTTTTGATGAGGCTCTGCGTTTGGTTTGTGACTGCGGTCCTGGTGCCCTTTTGGCTAAGCTGGATGTTGAGTCCACTTTTTGCCTTCTCCCCTTACACCCTGATTCTATGAGGTTCCTGGGTTTCAGGTTTGGTAAGGACTTCTACGTAGACAGGTGCCTACCCATGGGCTGTTCTATCTCTTGTGCCTATTTTGAGAAATTCAGCACTTTCTTGCATTGTGCATTCAGACCGCCTCCGGCCACCCAGGTGTTGCCCACTACCTGGATGACTTTCTCTTAAGAGACAGTTTGGTTTGTGGTGACATGTTGCATTCGACTAGGTCGTTGTTTGAAATCCTGGGGGTTCCTGTTGCCCCGGATAAAACCGAGGGCCCGACAAGTTGCCTAAGTTATTTGGGAATTGAAATAGATATGGTGGCTGGTTGCTGTGGCCTCCCCGCGGACAAGGTGCAGAAGCTTCTGGGGCTGATTGAGGACTGCGTGAACAAGCGCAAGGTCCAGCTTAAGCAGGTTCAATCTTTATTGGGCTCCTTCAATTTTGCATGCAGAATCATCCCTATGTGGAGGGTTTCTTGCCGGAAACTTGAACAGGCCACATCAGGGACGGTCAGGCAGCATCACACCGTTTACCTCTCCCGCGAGATCTGAGATGATTTGCGGGTTTGCTCCTTGTTCCTTGTTTCTTTTAACCGGGAGGTAGTGTGGCCATCTCAGCATTGTTTCAACAGGTGCATCTGGCAGTTTCAGTTTTGGGGCCTTTTTCGCTAATGAATGGTTTGCTGCTTCCTGGCCTGCCTCTTGGGTTTCCCGTGGTTTCACTAGGAACATTCTCTTGGTACTGGTACCTACGCGAGGGTCCTGTTTGTCGATTTCAGCTCGGCCTTCAATACAATCGTCCCGAGCATCCTCCACCCCAAATTACTTCGCCTAGGGGTCCCAGAAGCTACCTGTTCCTGTTCCTGGATAGTAGATTTCCTGACAGCTAGGACACAGATGGTGAAAGCGGGGGAATTCACCTCTCAAGCGCGGTCCATTAGTGCAGGGGTCCCTCAGGGCTCTGTCCTCTCACCCCTGCTCTTCTCCCTGTACATAAATGACTGCACCTCAGAGGCGCAATCAGTTAAGATCATCAAATTAGCTGATGACACCACCGTCATCGGCCTCATCAAGGATGGGGACGAATCGGCCTATAGACGGGAAGTAGACCGGTTGGCCCAGTGGTGCATCCACAACAACCTAGAGCTCAACCCCCTCAAAACTGTCGAGATGATAGTGGACTTCAGGAAGAAGTCAGCTAGTGCACCTCTGATAACGATTGCTGACAGTGTGGTATCGCTAGTGGACTCCTTCAAGTTTATAGGGACCACAATCTCCCGGGACCTTAAATGGGGGTCCAGCGCTGATGCCACTGTTGGGAAAGTGCAGCAGAGGTTGTTCTTTCTCAGGCAACTAAGGAAATTCAACATCCCTCAGAAGCTTCTACTCCGTGATCGTGGAGTCGGTACTGTGCTCCTCAATACTGGTATGGTACAGCTCTGGCAGCGCGAGGGACAGATGCAGGCTCCAAAAGGTGGTCAGAACCACAGAGAAGATCATCGGGGCCAACCTTCCCTCACTCCAGGACCTGTACCTGTCCAGAGCTAAAAAGTGGGCAACGAAGATAAAAAAGGACCAGCTACACTCAGGCCAAAGCATGTTTAACTTGCTTCATTCAGGCAGGCGTTACAGGGCCGTCCCCGCCAGGTCCACCAGAAGCCTCAAAAGTTTCTTTGCCCAAGCGGTCTGCCTGCTGAACTCCTGAACATTGACTGATGAGATGTACATGTAACTAACTTGAGTCCCTACGGTATACCTATCTGTATGACTTTACTTGTGTCCCCCCCCCCCCCCCCACCTGCTTATCTGTCACCTACTTGGCTGTTGTATAGCAAACCGAAGACAAATTCCTAGTATACGCAAGTATACCTGGCCAATAAAGCTGATTCTGATTGTTGGAACTGTTTCCAATCATTGTAGCTTTGGTAGTGCGGGCTTCCAGGTTTTCGGACATGAACATTTTGTTCTGCTGCAACAACATGGGGGTGGTTCACGCTATTAACAATCAGTGCTCCTCCTCCCCCCAAGCCTCGCGCCTTTTACATCATTTGGTCCTCAAATGAGTAAGGCACAACATCAATTTCAAGGCGCACCATGTCCCCGACATCGAACCTGATAGCGTATGCTTTGTATCAATTTCAATTTACCGTGAGTTGGTGTCGGGGGCGGTGGCTGAAGGTTTACCGTGCCTGCCTTATTTCTGGGTTAGCTGTTTTGGCAAGGAAAGCTTTAGCCCCTTCCACACTTGTGGCGTTGTTATGAGCCACGGCTGTGGCTCATTCCTCTTTTGCATGTCAGTTAGGTATTTTATGTTATTCTTCTGTTCATGTTCCCCGTGGGTGTCATGGGGTGCTCGGAGCTCACCCTTAAGGAGGGGATACTGTTATGAACCACAGGTAGTGGTTCATTCCTATTTTATGTTTATAAGTTGTCTTGCAGGCCAGGATTTCCCGTTGCTCTGTTTAAGAATACTCTTGGTTGCTGCCGCTGGTTAGTCTGTGTAATTGCAGCTTGTTCCCATGTGTTCAGCCTCACCTGGCTGCTAATTGCATCTTGTCAGTTTGGAGTCATGCAACAGGGCAGCTGCATGATATTATTAATTAGGCCTCTCTGTTATATGCTGGCTCAGTGCAATTCACAGACGCTGGTGATATTTCTAGGTTTCCAGTCTGCTTGAGTTCTGAGCTTGGTTCCTGCTAGTTCCTGAGCTCCTATGTAGCAGTGTCAGTCGAGCTGCTTCCTGTGTCGATTCCTGTGTCAGTCCCTGTGTCGATTCCTGTGTCTGATCCTGTGTCCTACCATGAGGCGTTCCTGTCCTGAGGTCCAGTGCCTTTGCCTGTGCCTGGTCAAGTTTCTGGCCTCTTGGTGTCCACCGGTCTGTCGTTTGGGATTCTGCCTGTCCTCCAGTTCTGAGAGTCTGTGTCAGCAGCATTGGGAGTTCCTGTCCGTTTGCCAGTATTCGTACCGGTTCCGTGAGTAGCGGCTCTGCCGCGTCCGTCGGCCTAGGCCGCTGTTTTCCGTTATTATTTCTGTGACTGGTGTTTTGCAGAGGGTTCTGCTTATGCTGTCACCGCCGGGACACAAGAGTATTGTGTCGGCGTGTGGTCAGCATTTCCTTTGTTGTTCTTTTCCTTTGGCGGCAAGCCGCACATACATTTAGTTTTAGGCTAGTTAGTAACCCCTGGCTTTGGTTGTTTCAGTTAGAGGGCCCCTTGTTATCACCCTGTCTCAGTACACTCTTTGTCTCTCATTAAGACCTGAGGGGGCATCGAAGTTGGGCAGACGTAATCCGCCCTTCAAACGCGGCTGCCATGGGCTCAAGCAACCATAGTCTCGCAAGAGTGTACTGACAGCACGGGCGAGACAACGGAGAAAGGGCGCCAGGGGCTATTCCCTTTCCATTCCCCCTTTCCCAGCATTACGTCCTGGTGCTCTGGACTCACTTCATAACATCCCCCTTGTTCTGAGCACCAGGAACCTAACATTATCACCAGCCCTACCACAAAAAAGAAATAAAACTTTTTTCTTTTTTGGCCCAGTCCAGTGTCTAGTCTAGAATCCAGTCCTGTCTAGAATTCAGTGTGCAGAATCCAGTCCAGTGAGCAGAATCCAGTCCGGTGTGTTTAGAATCCAGTCCGGTATGTTTAGAATCCAGTCCGGTGTGTTTAGAATCCAGTCCGGTGTTTAAAAAAAAAAATCAGTCTTGTTTTGTCTAGTTTAAAAATTCAGTCTTGCCTTGTTTAGTCTTGCCTTGTCTTGTCTTGTCTAGTTTTAAATCCTCCTATGTCTACTATGCAAGCCCTGCAGGCATCTCTCTCAGCCCTGAACTCTGCTTTCAGTGCTTTGAGACCAGAGCGACTAGAAGTTTTGCAGCAATCCTTAAAGCAACTGCAAAACCTTCTGACTAAAATCTTGCTCATCTTGCCAGAAGTCGTTGAGAGTACATCTATCTCTAAAGAGACTCTTGTTCACAGTATGGTGACAAGAGAATCCTCTGGTTTAATTAAAAAGAGAAAAGGTTTAAAAGTTTTCTGCGGCCCAGGCTCTCAGAAGAGGAGCGTCTGCGTCGCAGAAACTTAAACTTATGCCTATATTGTGGGGGTTTAGGCCACTATCTGCAGACCTGTGAGTTGCGCAAGCCAAAGTGTGGTGACGAGTCTTGCCCTCTGGCCAAGTTGAGTCAGGATACAAGACCTACTCCTGTCTCTACTGTGGCAGAGGTACTTGTCACACAACCCACACTAAAAAGCTCTCTGTCCTATAATTGGGGTCCTTGGGCAAGGGAGCCCCATTATAGATTCAGGAATCAAAAGAGAATGTTTCTCTCCTCTCTTGAGGTTCCTGTTGAAGCAGAGTTGCAAGCCCCTGGAGTGGTGCCCGTTGCCCAGGTTCCTGGAGTGGTGCCCGTTGCCCAGGTTCCAGGAGTGGTGCCCGTTGCCCAGGTTCCTGGAGTGGTGCCCGTTGCCCAGTTCCTGGAGTGGTGCCCGTTGCCCAGGTTCCTGGAGTGGTGCCCGTTGCCCAGGGTCCTGGAGCGGTGCCCGTTGCCCAGGGTCCTGGAGCGGTACCCGATGCCAAGAGTGCTGGAGCGGTACCCGATGCCCAGAGTGCTGGAGCGGTACCCGATGCCCAGAGTGCTGGAGCGGTACCCGATGCCCAGAGTGCTGGAGCAGTACCCGATGCCCAGAGTACTGGAGCGGTACCCGATGCTCTAGCTTATAGAAGGACATCAAATATTATAGCTCAGGTTTCCATACCAGAAGGGGTCTCAGAAGCTGTAACCCCAGGTAGGGACTTGAAGAGCGCAACCCCAGAAAGGTTATCTGAAACCATAGTTCTAGAAGGGAACTCGAGAAGCAAAACCCCAGAACGGATCTTTGAAGTAATATCCCCAAGTGGGGTCTCGAGAGACGCAGCCTCTAAGAAGGGTCTAGAGGTCGCTTCCCCAGGAAAGAACTTAAGAGGCGTAGCATTAGTGGAGGTGCTGAAGGTTATAGCTTCAGCAAAAGTCCCGGAAGCCATAGTCCCGGAAGTCATAGTCCCGGGAGAAGTTTCGATAATTATCGACTCGGAGAGGGAGGCCGATGGCTCGGTCCCAGTGGGGGAGGCCAACGGCTTGGTCCCAGTAAAAGAATCCGAGGTGTTGACCCCAGTGGGGTTCCCGGAGGCCACTGCCCCAGGGGGGTTCCCGGAGGCCACTGCCCCAGCGGGGTTCCCGGAGGCCACTGCCCCAGCGGGGTTCCCGGAGGCCACTGCCCCGGGTGGGGTTCAGAAAGTCACTGCCCCGGGTGGGGTTCAGAAAGTCACTGCCCCGGGTGGGGTTCAGAAAGTCACTGCCCCGGGTGGGGTTCAGAGAGTCTCAGCCTCGAGTAAGGTCAATAGTGACCAGGTCCTAGCAAAGCACTCCAGTCAGTCAGATGGGAAGGAAACAGATCCTGACTTTGATATCTCAACATCCATAGTCTTTGATGGGGACTTAGCCCAATTTCTGGCGCTTTACAAACACTATTACATTATTATGTTGTCTAGACCATTTCTGGGCATCACTTCAGAGAACCTTGTGCTTTATCTGATTTATTCTTTTAGAGGAGAGCCTTTTGAGTGGGCAACCAGCCTAATGAAAGCTGAAGATCCCATTCTTCAGGATCCCCCAGCATTCAGTGATGCAATTATTAAAAGATATGGTTCCAAAGAAATTGGTTCAGGTTCCTCTAAGTCACCCGTCTTGTCTGCTGAGAGTCCACCAAATACTGTAAACTCGGCACAAGAGTCCCAGCCCGTTGTTTTGACTGCAGGATGTGCTTTTCTGACTTCTTCTTCTTCTAATAATAGTACTTTGCCAGAAAGTTCAGCTCCCAAGGGTAAGAAACCTGTCTCTGATTTGAACGCAGCCTTGCTGGGTGGTACCATCAGTTCAGACAATGTTTGGGGAATTACCTTGGTCAGACCTAAAGAGCTTTGTAAAAAGAAGAAGAAAAAGAAATAATTTTTGACTCTTGCCTTGCTATAAAAAAAAAAAAGATTTTTTTTTCCTTATCTTGTGTCCAGTGGCCACCGTCAGGGGGAGGGCACTGTTACAAGCTGTGGTTGCAGCTTGTTTCTGTTTTCGTGTCTGTTAGACCAGTGTGTCAGGTTTTTTTTTGTATCCCTTGTTTTGGATAGTCTGTATTTTGGGGTCCTTTGACCCCTCCTCGGGGGGGGGGGGGGACTGTTATGAGCCACGGCTGTGGCTCATTCCTCTTTTGCATGTCAGTTAGGTATTTTATGTTATTCTTCTGTTCATGTTCCCCGTGGGTGTCATGGGGTGCTCGGAGCTCACCCTTAAGGAGGGGATACTGTTATGAACCACAGGTAGTGGTTCATTCCTATTTTATGTTTATAAGTTGTCTTGCAGGCCAGGATTTCCCGTTGCTCTGTTTAAGAATACTCTTGGTTGCTGCCGCTGGTTAGTCTGTGTAATTGCAGTTTGTTCCCATGTGTTCAGCCTCACCTGGCTGCTAATTGCATCTTGTCAGTTTGGAGTCATGCAACAGGGCAGCTGCATGATATTATTAATTAGGCCTCTCTGTTATATGCTGGCTCAGTGCAATTCACAGACGCTGGTGATATTTCTAGGTTTCCAGTCTGCTTGAGTTCTGAGCTTGGTTCCTGCTAGTTCCTGAGCTCCTGTGTAGCAGTGTCAGTCAAGCTGCTTACTGTGTCGATTCCTGTGTCAGTCCCTGTGTCGATTCCTGTGTCCTACCGTGAGGCGTTCCTGTCCTGAGGTCCAGTGCCTTTGCCTGTGCCTGGTCAAGTTTCTTGCCTCTTGGTGTCCACCGGTCTGTCGTTTGGGATTCTGCCTGTCCTCCAGTTCTGAGAGTCTGTGTCAGCAGCATTGGGAGTTCCTGTCCGTTTGCCAGTATTCGTACCGGTTCTGTGAGTAGCGGCTCTGCCGCGTCCGTCGGCCTAGGCCGCTGTTTTCCGTTATTATTTCTGTCACTGGTGTTTTGCAGAGGGTTCTGCTTATGCTGTCACCGCCGGGACACAAGAGTATTGTGTCGGCGTGTGGTCAGCATTTCCTTTGTTGTTCTTTTCCTTTGGCGGCAAGCCGCACATACATTTAGTTTTAGGCTAGTTAGTAACCCCTGGCTTTGGTTGTTTCAGTTAGAGGGCCCCTTGTTATCACCCTGTCTCGGTACACTCTTTGTCTCTCATTAAGACCTGAGGGGTCATCGAAGTTGGGCAGACATAATCCGCCCTTCAAACGCGGCTGCCATGGGCTCAAGCAACCACAGTCTCGCAAGAGTGTACTGACAGCACGGGCGAGACAACGGAGATAGGGCGCCAGGGGCTATTCCCTTTCCATTCCCCCTTTCCCAGCATTACGTCCTGGTGCTCTGGACTCACTTCATAACATCCCCCTTGTTCTGAGCACCAGGAACCTAACAGGCGTATGATGCGGCCTGGAGTGATTGGATGACATATCTGAGTAGGTATGGTCAAGTGGGTATGTCCTCTGAAGACTGTTTGATGGCTTTTGTTTGGAGCCATTATTAGGAGGGTAGGTCTAGGGTGGCCATGGCTTCTGCCCTTGCGGGCAACTCATTCCATGGTAGGGTGCGCCAACAGGCGGACCCCACCAGGTTTTTTGTCCTTTCCAAGGGCCTTAAGGGTTGGGCTAGGGAAAGTCCTGAGCCTGCGGACTCTCGTAGGCCTATGAATAATGCTGAACAAGCCAAACCGTACCAACTACTCTTCCCCGACTACACCCGTCCACACCTGGGTCCATGTCTCAGCGGAGGCTCACGTGGTGGACACCCCCTTGGACGGCGGCCCCGGAGCGGAGGACGGCAAGTCCGGAGCACAGAGGCACCCGGGAGCAGGTTAAAACCCACTCAGTAAGACGCGGCAAGAACCAGGTACCTAAGTGAGTGAGCGGGACGCCGCCACTCACCCACGTTTGGCAGCGCCACTGACTTTTTTACTATATTCCGTGGAGAAAATTTGCTTCATTTAACAGCATCTTGATTTAGTGTGCAGAGAGCAACATAGAGACAGCATCAAGTACCAAGCAATCCGGGACTGTTTATCACCATACACCTAAATTGTTTTTCTGTTCAAAGTGATCACATTCCTCATCCTATTTCAAAAAGTACACAAGAATATACTTCCTCTAAAACATTTTTCATTCATTCTTTCCTTTTCTTCCTTTCTTCCACCATCGTAGCTCATATCTCTGTTCCTTTTACATAATTCACCGTCATCGTGTACTTGTTCAATACTATATCCAAAATTTGTGTTTTTATATTTGATTATATTTACTGAGTAAAGTATACATTTATATTAATTTGTATTATTGTCATTTGTAGCATTAGGCTGAACACAGCAGTGACACATGATTTTTTTGATTATCTGCATAATATTACATCCAATACTTGGTTTATGCTCATTTAGTATAGTATACAATTTATGAATTTAGATCAGTTTTAATGGTAACAAGCACTACAATCCTCACACACTAGGCAGAGCGCAGCACATCTTTTGTATTATAATTTCTCGTAGGCCTATCAATTTGCAGCTGTTGACAGAATTGCTAGGTGTGCTACCCAGCATGGCTGAGTCCAGTTTTGAGGTTGCTCTCTTTAGGTTAGCTTTTGTGCTGGCTTTCTTTGGGGCTTTTAGGGTTAGCAAGCTGGTGGCCAGTAGTACTGTAACTAGTCACTGGACTGCTTTTCAGTACTGTTCTGTAGCAGGACGACCTGATACTATACAAAATTGCACGTTCTTAGACGGATCAGGATGGCCGGGGGTCGCTGGTTGTCCCTTACGGTGCAGGAGAATAAGGATATTTGCCCTTTGCACTTGGCAAGGGAGTATTTAAAGTTGCGGCCGCAAGGGGGCGGTCAATTTCTGTTGCATGCCCTCACTGGTCCTCTTACCAAGTTTCAGTTTGCTGAGGTGTTGTGGCGCTGTTTGGTGGCATTGGGTTTGCGGTGTGAGGATTTTCGTACCCATTCCTTTCGGATTGGGCCGCTACGCATGCTGCAGCGGCAGGGTCTTCAGCGGCAGCGATTCAGGAGCTGGGCCACTGGAAGTCTGCTTCATATAAGTCTTACATACGTTTGGATAAGGTTTAGTTGCGCCTTTTGCGCTAACCCAGAAACTATGTTTACCCGTCCATTTTATGAACCGGTAGCGTTCAGGAATCGAGGGTGTGAAGTGAATTTAAAAAATTTCCTCCGAGGGGGCCTAATTACAATTGGCAAACCTAAGGTCCATAGGAGGTTTTTTGAGTTTTCTCCTTCACTTGGGTTTTGTTTTATTTACTGTTATATTTTGTTCTTCCTGTTTGTTCAGTTGCTGATGTTAGGGTTTTTTCTTTTGCAGCTGTCGCCGATACATTGGAACAAGTATGGCTGGTTGACCATTCTTATATTTTTTGGGTGGCAAGGCATCCCATGGCACGTAGGTCGGATGAGATTTTTGGGTGCAGGGTCGTCCGTTGGTTAGGTGTTCGAGGTTTGAGATGTGGCAATTTGTTGAGGCTTCTTTTCAACTACGGATTGTCATTCACCTGGACGGCAATGATATGGGTCACGGTAAAGGCATCGACCTCATATTGTCAGTTAAGGCAGATTTAATGGCTTTGCGTGGTCATTGGCCGTAAGTCCATTTTGTTTGGTCCGAGATGGTGCCCCGTTTCCATTGGAGAGGTGCTGTGCATTTTTCAGCCATTGAGAAGGCGCGCGAGAAGGTTAACTCCGCTGTTTCGTTGTTTGTCATGGCTCTGGGTGGGGTAGTAGTTAAGCATCCTTTGCTGGTTCTGCATAACAGGCAGTTCTTTAAGGATGATGAAGTTCATCTTTCCCCTGCAGGCGTTTTGATAGAGAGCATTTTTGTTTTTTTCCGTTAGCCCTGTAAATTAATACGTTGTTTCTGTTTGGATGGCGGTGGCGGTTTAGTTAAACCTTGTTGTGGCGGGAAGTCGCTACCGGCCAGCAGTAGGCTAGGCATAAGTGGTCATTCTGGGGCACCCTCTTTTAGAAAGACGGCGAGTGTGTCCTTACCCTGTGGGTGGACAATGGACGTTCCCTAATGGGAACATCAGTATTTGCCAGAGAGAAGGGTGGTGAGTCCTGCACAATGCGGGTTATGCATGTAGGAGGCGGTTTGTTGTTTAGTCCATGCCTCATTTTTGTTGGTACAAGTGTAAGTGACTGGAGTTGGCATCTGGTAGCTCCTTTTCCTTTGCCATCCTGCAACATAAAATCTAGTTTAACAATCAGGTCAGCTATCAATAAATACCATCTGACCTTTAAATCTAGCTATCGGTTT
Organism: Pseudophryne corroboree; assembly: GCF_028390025.1. Lineage (NCBI taxonomy): Eukaryota > Metazoa > Chordata > Amphibia > Anura > Myobatrachidae > Pseudophryne > Pseudophryne corroboree. The sequence continues at coordinate 225,326,721 of NC_086451.1, read as the reverse complement.
CTGTGTCGTTATTTGTAGTGTTAAGCTAGCTTTAAGAAAAAGGTTTAAGTTTATCACAATAAAATGATGGGTGCCTTATTCACTCTTGTAAAATAAAAATAATACACCTTACCTCCATATTACTGACTAGTTGGCAAGGCTGCAATCCAGATGCACTGATATCTAGATGCATTTCTGTCTTATGCAGAATGTTTTCTAGGCTCCACAGCTGCCCATGGGCAAATGCATATATTGTAAGCGGAAATAAAAAAAATAAACTTGCAATAAAGCAGAAACACTTTTTGTGATTTGTTTTGAATCTATGGGGGTAATTCAGAGTTGATCGCAGCAGCAAATTTGCTAGCAGTTGGGCAAAACCATGGGGGTCATTCCGACCCGTTCGCACGCTGCAGTTTTTCGCAGCCGTGCGAACGGGTCAGAACTGCGCATGCACGCGGACAGCAGTGCACAGGCGCGTCGCTGCCTGCCAACGACTGTCGCCGGGCAGCGACGAGAGTAACGAAGAAAGCATTCGCAGCGGCGAATGCATGAAGATTGCCAGGAATAGGCCGGGGGTGGCAACTGACCGTTTTCTGGGAGTGCCGAAGAAAACGCAGACGTGTCCGGCCGAATGCAGGGAGCGATCCTGCCGTCAGCTCCAGGAAGGATCATCGCAGCGGGTAAGTCTTGAGCTGTGCAGAGACTGCACAAACTTTTTGCTTGTGCAGTCTCTGCACAGCTAATCCCCCCTCCCGTGTAGGCGGCGACTACCTGATCGCAGCAGTGCTAAAAGTAGCCTGCTAGCGATCAGGTCGGAATGACCCCTCATGTGCACTGCGGGTGTGGCAGATATAAGATTTGCAGAGAGTTAGATTTGGGTCGGTTATATTGTTTCTGTGCAGGGTAAATACTGTCTGCTTTATTTTTACACTGCAATTTAGATTTCAGTTTAAACACACCCCACCCAAATCTAACTCTCTCTGCACATGTTATATTCACTAGAGATGAGCGCATCGGTTTTTCGCTGCTGTGCGAAATGGTGCGGAATGCACATGCGCAGCGGGCGCAGGGCATGTGCGCGACATTGCCCGGCGACAGGGGTCTTTGGGTTACGTCGCGGCTTCCGACGGGAGCGGTCGCAGCGGCGACCGCTAAGAAGATTCACAGCAAAGAGGCGTGGAGGGGCGGATCCGGACCGTTGGAGAGCGTTTTCGGGGAGTGGTGAGTATAACGCAGGCGTGTCCAGGACAACGGAGGGTGGAGGAGTGACGTCAAAGCCGGCCCATCATCGCTGAAGCCACTGCACAGGGTAAGTATGTCCAGGGCTACTCTTCTTCTGCTTGTTTTTTTTTCAGCTTAGCAGGGCTGCACAAGCGATCGCAGCCCTGCTAAGCTAAAATACACTCCTCCATAGGCGTGGACTATTGATCGCAGCAGCAGCTAAAAGCTGCTGGCTGCGATCAACTCGGAATGACCACCTATGTCTATTTATTATGCACTGTACAAAGAAATCATGCATAGCATGTACATACATAAAAATTGTCTATTTTGAATCAGAGTAATTTTTTTTTAACCAGCTTTATCTTCCCCTATGCCCACCAGCATATCTGTCCACTGACTTTTCTATCACCTGACCTCCAGGTTCTCTCACATGACCACCTACTTTTCCCTCACAAGTCCCTCTGCCCACCAGCTTTCCCCTTACATGCAGTACCAACTTTTGCTTGCCAGATTTTCCCTTACATGCCCCCTGTCCATCACCAGGGCTGTTTGTATAAAATTTGGTTCCCAGTGCGAGCATTAAAAAAATGTGCCCTCCCCCCATAGACATTAAAAAATGTGCTCCCCCCCCCCCCCAATAGACATAAAAAAATATCTATTTTGCACGCGCCAGAGGTGAGTACGCTCCCGTTAAGGGGGCATGGCCTCGGTAACATGCCCGTGACCTCACTAAAATGGGCGTGGCCTCACAGGAAAAGATTACCTACACCCCAGTTTCTGACCCTGCAACAACAGACCTCAGGCAACACAGGGGGGAAAAAAAACATTCCACCATATTAAGCCCCACACAGTAATGTCCCTTGCACCATATTATGCCCCCTGCACCATATTATGCCATACACCACAATGCCCATGATACTTTATGCCCTACAGTAAAGCTTCTAATTACTTTTAAATTACCTGCTCATTGCCAAGGGTTTCATGTGCTTGGTGTGATGCTTGTTGCCAGGGGTTTCATGCACTAGATGTCATGCTCTCTGACAGGGGTTTTATGTGCTGGGTGTCATGCTCATTGCCAGGGGTTTCACATGCTGGGTGTCATGCTCATTGCTAGGGGTGTCCCCTGCTGTGTGTGATGCTTGTTGCCAGGGGTTTCATGCACTAGGTGTCATGCTCACTTACAGGGGTTTTATGTGCTGGGTGTCATACTTATTGCCAGGGGTTTCACGTGCTGGGTGTCATGCTTGTTGCCAGGGGATTCACATGCTGGGTGTCTTGCTCGTTGCCAGGGGTATTAGGTGCTAGGTGTCATGCTCATTGCCAGGGGGTCTCATGGGGTGGGTGTCATGCTCCTAGCCAGGGGTTTCATGCGCTGGGTATCAAGCTCATTGCCAGGGATTTCATTGCCAAGGGTCATACTTGTTGCCAAGGGGGTGTATATTCGCTGGCGGGTGCCAGTCTGCCAGCACTGTAATTATGCTCCCCCTCCACCTTCTTCCATAGTAATCCACTTGGGGGTGTGGAGTTTCGCAGAATGACGAGGTTGTGTTGTGATGCGTCATTCCTTAAAACTCTGCCACCTGAGAGGAGTACAAGGGAAGAGGGAGGAAGGGGAGCAGAATGGAGCCACAAAGTGCCATGGTGGGTGCCCCATGTGATCGCACAGCTCGCCCGCCACTAGGAATAGCACTGTCCATCACCCTTCCCCTCATAAGCCCTCAGCCCACCAGTTTTGCCACATGTATTCTCTTCCCCCTGACTTTTTCATAACCTTGACTTCTGCTCACCATCTTTTCTATCACATGCCCTCAGCAGACCAATTTTCCCCCACATGCTCCCTGCCAAACAGCTTTTATATTCCATGTATTCATCATACCAGCTTTTCTATTACATGCCCATCTGTCCACCAGTGTGCCCACATTACCAGCATAGGCTATGATGAGAGCTATTGCTCATTGTTCTTTGGTTTTTTTTGTAGGGTTTTATATGGGAGGCAGGAGTGTGTCTGTATGTGTGCATGGGGGTGGGGGTGGTTTCTTGACATGTTTTATTTATTTTTTGATAAAATTTCAGAGATATTTGTTACATATATTTGCAAATACATGATGAGCTGCAGAGCCACTTCACGACTTCTCTAATTATTGGCAGTCCCTATAATACATCATAATAGTGCCCACTTAGGGCCATGTAATTGTCTCGAGTAAGGCCTCATGATAAAGGGCCATACAGAAATACATAAAGAGTGAGGACTAACTTACCTTAGGAAACACCCCTGAGATCTCCCATTAGCACCACAGGGACGAGCATGCCTTCCAAATGCTAGTCCCATACAGTACCTTAGCACACATGCAAACAAACTCACATCAATGCCCAACTCTACCTGAGGCCCTCAATCTGTCCATAGCATTTCAATAAAGCTTTATGGACAACTTGAATTAGCTTGCTGAAGTTTCCAAAAGAAGCTGGCTAACTTCCAGATTAAAGCAACAAATGAGTTTACAGTATCAGTGAATTCACAAACAAGCAAATCGGACAACAATGCAAAAAAACTAATCTAAAGCATACTGATACTGTATTCATGCAGAAGGATCGGATGCAAATGTGGTAACCATGTCTGGGGTCCCACCCCTCCTAATGGCAGTTAATGCTGCTGAAGAGACTTTTTAATAGAAGAGACACTGTAAGGGTTAAGTCCCTTACCTGGTTGCCCAGCAACGGCCCCAAGAGAGGAAAGAGCTGTGGGGCATTAGGACCTAGGGCAGTCCGGAGGTTTTCCTGGGAGCGGGAAGCCCTAGGTTCCCTGTGATTGGAGCAGGAGAGGACAGAAGGAGGAGGTGGCCTGAGCGAGAGGAGAGCCACCGCATGCAGAGTGAAAAAGGCTGAGACGCGACTGTGTTCTGCGGCAGCTGAGAGATGGGTAGCAGAAGAGAAACCCGCTGTGTCTGTACAGGGAGCTGGGCTAGCTGGAGCGGAGGGCAGCCAGCGGTGGCTGCACTGGGAGAGCAGGTGAGGATGCGGCTAAACGGAAAGGACACTGCCGGCTACAGCTGCACCTGGGGAGAGGACCTAGTGTCCGTGGGCATTGCAGAGAGGCGCAGTGAGTGCATGAGGAAAGCACTGCCGCATGAGTGAAACAAGGGGAGAGATGCTGTTGCGCTGCAGGGAGACATACAAGGGGACTAGACAGGAGGGATCCCAGCAGTCTGAAACCAGGAGAGTCTGCAGCCACCATCAGCCACCAGCAGTCACAAGCCAGGCAGCAGCACGCAGGAGCACTGACCACCACTACAGATACACTAACGCACCCCACTATAGCCAGCTGATACATTAAGACTTATCAACCCTTTACTTATCAACAGTTAGCCCATCTGTCAGTGATCTGCACTGGGCCATCAGAGAATCGTAGCCCTTTCCCTGCCAACAAGACTTGTTTACCAGAGCAGATTGTTAAATACATCTAACAAAAGTGCCTTGAATTATGTTCCATGTTGTGACAGCCTACACAAACCTTATTTACTTGTTGCTCTAAAACCAAGCACAGGGATAGAAATCCTGTTAAATTCAGCCAGCCAAGACCGTCTTATACCCCACTAGCTCACACTACGAGACGGCATCTGTTATGTGTCATTTTATCCGGAGTAGCTTTAGTTTCTATGACTTACCTTTTCCGTTGATACAAATACCTCCAACATTGTAGCTATTTTATATTTAAAGTTACCTACCCTTCACGCCATCATACAAATATTTACCTGATGTCTGTTGACATTACCTCAGGAGTTCCCCATTGCCATGCAGGCTTTACTAATCTGAGACACTGATACTAAATGGAAACCACAGTGCAGGAACTGAATGTTATTACTTGGCATGCAACGCCACCCTGTGGACAGTCAAGACATTGTGCCAAATTTAGTGCCTTATTTATATGAATGTTTGATTAAACCGTGACTGTGCCTTACAAGTTAGCAACCTGTGATTTCTGTTTTAGAAACTAATTGAACTGGAGCACTGCTAATGAGTAATATATGCATTTGATCCTAACAGGAATTGAGTTACAGCGGTCACTAGTATTTTCCCATTCAATAAATGGTTATCACCGTTCTTATGTGTGGTGATCCTTAAATATACAGTGTTGGGGTTTTGTCCTCCTGGGGATTCCTTATCCTTCTGCCTCTGTTGCACAGGTCACGCAAAGAACAGTTCCTGACTTCAACATCGTGGAGAAGTGGAATTAGCTGACCACAAGCACGGTCGAGCTCCTGGTATGAATACAGTCCACCCACAGTACCGATACATTACATTTGGCATCCGCAAACAGAATCGTTTTAAGATGTCATATCCAGAAACTCCTGCATCAACTTCAGGACGGAGACGACTACCTGCGTCACCCGGAAACCCGATCAGGATGACGGCATCTCCTATCACCATGCCATACTACTTCAGGGCCCCATGGATACTGACATATTCAGGAAACATGGATATCGGCGGCATGAGCACTTGAAAAGAATTTAGAGACAAAATGCTTTCTATGTTTCGCTTATATCCACTCACCGAAGAACAAAAAGTGGAGATCCTGATGGGGCAATTAAAGGTCCTTCCACTGCAGGAAGTAAAAGCATGGGAAGATAAAGAAAAGAAGACTGCAGATTGTTTACTTCAAAAACTATGGACTGTAAGACCGTGGCGGAGCTAAAGAGCCGCATGTACGCAAGAAAGCAATGACCAGGTTAATCATTGTGGGAATTTGCACTAGGCCTAAAGGAAGCCATGAAGGCTGTACAAACCTTACATGCACAGGATGTCGAACCTGCCGATAAAACCCTAATCAACCTATTTATAGAAAGAGTACAAGAAGAAGCCATTTGGTCGCAGTTACGAATGTGGAAACATCAGGAGCCAGACAGTTCTTTCTCTGAATTTAAAGAATACGTCTTACATATATTAGGATTGATGCACAAAATGGTAAGCTGCTCAATTAGATTGTGATGTCACTCAGGTGCGAAAAGGGAGGGGTAATTCTGTGTAGGAAAAAACAATGTGTTCCCTAATGCACACTGAGTGAAAAATATTACTACATAATTGTCAGATAATACAGAGATCTTAGTTGCGTATATCTGCAGATATAGGGTTAAGCCCCCAGGCAAGGCTTCTCCGTCACTGGGGGTCCCAAATACTAGGTATGGGTCCGGGGTGCAGGACCCCATAATGTCGGCACAGGTCGGCTACCCCAGGTCAGCACACAGGTGAGAATTAATAAGGGTTAATAAGAAGCACAGAAGTGCTATGTAAGTGGTGTGATTAAAATAATACAAAAATATATACAAAGTGATAGGGAAAATCATAAGTGTTAATAAAGTGTTAGGGTGTGCCGACCTGAAGCAGCCCAGCCATACCAACACAGGGGCCACCGCACCCCATACCCACCCCATAAATTATTACAAATATGTCTGGGTTAAATTCCCAGTGTAAGGCCACATGGTAATGGCTCCTACAGCATCTGAGAGCCAGCTTACCTGGAGATACCCCTAGCTTCTCCTATGGCACTCTGGAGTCAGCAATCCCTCCTAATGCTGACCCATCCATGCCTCTCTAAATACAATGCTTAAAATGGTAAGCTGCTCAATCAGATTGTGATGTCACTCAGGTGCTAAAAGGGAGGGGTAATTCTGTGTAGGAAAAAACAATGTGTTCCCTAATGCACACCGAGAGAAAAATATTACTACATAATAGTCAGATAATACAGAGATCTTAGTTGCGTATATCTGCAGATATAGGGTTAAGCCCCCAGGCCGATCGACAAGGCTCCTCCGTCACTGGGGGTCCCTAATACTAGGTATGGGTCCGGGGTGCAGGACCCCATAACGTCGGCACAGGTCGGCTACCCCAGGTCAGCACACAGCTGAGAATTAATAAGGGTTAATAAGAAGCACAGAAGTGCTATGTAAGTGGTGTGATTAAAATAATACAAAAATATATACAAAGTGATAGGGAAAATCATAAGTGTTAATAAAGTGTTAGGGTGTGCCGACCTGAAGCAGCCCAGCCATACGAGACGGCAGATTTTGTGTGACATTTTATCCGGAGTAGCTTTAGTTTCTCTGACTTACCTTTTCCGTGGATACAAATACCTCCAACATCCAGTCATTTATTGTAACTGTGTTATATTTAAAGTTACCTACCCTACACGCCTTCCTACAAATAATTACCTGATGTCCGTTGAAATTACCTCAGGAGTTCCCCATTGCCGTGCAGGCTTTACGAATCTGAGACACTGATACTAAACGGAAACCACAGCACAGGAACTGAATGTTATTACTTGGCGTGCAACGCCACCCTGTGAACAGTCAAGACATTGTGCCAAATTTAGTGTCTGAACATTTCTTGACTTAAACTACTTGAAGTTGGTAATTATACCTTAACGTTTGATGTTGTATGTGATTTATGTGATTGTTTGACTAAACCGTGACTGTGCCTTACAAGTTAGCAACCTGTGATTGCTGTTTTAGAAATTAATTGAACTGGAGCACTGCTAATGAGTGATGTATGCAATTGATCCTAATAGGATTTGAGTTACAGCGGTGACTAGTATTTTCCCATTCAATAAATGGTTGTTACCGTACTTATGTGTGTGGTGATCCTTAAATATACAGTGTTGGGTTTTTGTCCTCCTGGGGATTTCCTTGTCCTTCTGCCTCAGTTATACAGGTGATGCGAAGCACAATTCCTGACTTCGACATTGTGGAGAAGTGGAATTAGCTGACCACAAGCACAGTCGAGCTCCCGGTACGAATACATTCCACCCACAGTACCGATTTATACATTACACAAATCCAACACAAAACAGAAACAAGCTAAATACAAGTGTTTCCATGTCATTTCTACTTGGTAGCTCAGAGTGCTAGTTAACAAACACAGAATTATAGCACAACAGGACACAAGCAACATAAAGAATGCAGTAGGCAGCCCTTGCCCACACTATTAGTGTTTGGAGGTGGGTTCTGGGTGTACCGACATCTGTGATCTATTAGGCGCATGCTGCTAGCACTGTGTTGTGTGCAACAATACTTCTGTCTGTTTATATAAGTCCACGTCTGTCCGTTTACATCCAGCGGTTAAGGAAAGCCATGTTATGGTGCTGAATGATGACAGGTCACAGATTAATATCACAGTTTAAGTATATCCATTAACCCTCAGTAATCTGAAACACAGCTCTGAGAATACAGTGCACAAGTGGCAGAAATCCATACAGTACACTAATGTTACACTGAAACACACAAATGACTCACAGTGAAGAATATTCTGCACCTTTGTCATTTGCTGATGAGAGTACAGACATTAGTGTCAGGAATATTCGTCTCCATTCTGAGTGTTGCTCTCTATAGTGACGAATCAGCAATGCAGAGAAATGTGAGGTATAACATCATAAATATTTATAGTGGGGCTATTTTAAAAGATTCTCACAGTTCTGCTGGCACCAAATGTCTTGAAGTCTCCATGAATATATTATGATTATTGTTATTTTCAAATCTTAAAAGGGAATTTTCACCCAAGTGCATTATTAATATTAACCCCTCAATAAGATTATGCGGTAAATGTAATAGCTTGCAAGACATAAGCACCCAAGAGTTTTCAGTGATCTAACCTGCTAGATTTACATACCTCCCAACTTTATAGTTCCCTAAAAAGGGACACATGCCCGGCTTCGCCGCGTGCTCCCGAAAAGGGGCGTGGCCTAAGAAAAGGGGGCATGGCTTCACGGGAGGACCCACGATCGCGAGCCACGCCCCCGTTTTCATCACTGAGGGGGCATGCCCAGCGCTCTGTGAGCCGCTGGCATGCCCCCTCTCCCTCTGAATCCAGTGAATAGACGCTGTGCGCATGCGCACAGCGTCTATTCACCGCTGCTCTGCAAAGCAGGGCAGTGAGACACAGAGACTCCCAACTGCCCCCCCACATCGCGGGACACTGCGGCCCGCGGGTGGGACAGCGGGACAGTCCCCAAAAAACGGGACTGTCCCGCGAAAATCGGGACAGTTGGGGGGTATGGATTTATAGCCGCAAACATTTAATAGGCAAAACCAATCTGATTTTGCCTTTTCAGTTATTGTCAGTTCAAATCTAGTGGCTGAATTGCCAAAAAACTTGAAAAATGCCTTGCAGACTATTACATTTACCCCTGTGTGAGTAGTTATATGCTTTAAAAGGGATTACACACCCCTCAGTTGCATTTTTAGTGGTTACTTTGCCTGCTGCTGTTGGTGTAAGAATATTTAAATACAGTGCACATAGGTGTTGAAGGTTCTAGTTAAAAGCACTATGGGCCTGATTCAGATGTGGTTGGGGCTGCTATAGCACTCATATGATAAGGCAGGCAGAGATCCGCATAGGCTCGAAGCCACATAAACTCCCTGAATTTTTCTGACATGTGTTGAGGATCGGCAGGGCTAGCCTTAGTGATTGACAGTGGTGGTCAGGTGACAGATGGGCAGAGGCGTAACTAGGGTTTTTGGAGCCCAGGGCAAGATCAATAATGGCGCCAACCCCCCCCCCCCCCAAAAAAAAAAAAAAAAATTAATAAAAATAATACATTAATAAAATGATAATAAAAAACAAAAACAAAAGGAAAGTATGTGCAGACGCCACCGGTGTCACTGCATATAAAGATGTCAGGGTGTGTATGTATGTGTATGTAGGTGCAGTGGTCGAAGTTGAATTTTTGAAGGTGGAATGAAAGAGTGCAGATAGCAATTATGCACGCGCCGAAGTCGCGCGCGCTCCGGAAAAGGGGCGTGGTCACTCAAAAGGGGCGTGTCCTTCAGTGTAGTAGGACCCCTTATACTATCTAGTACTGGTGCCCCTTTGACATTATAGCACACGGTATGAGCCGAAATTCACATTATAGCACACAGTATGAGCCGAAATTCACATTGCCCCACAAGGCATGAGCCGAAATTCACATTATAGCACACAGTATGAGCCGAAATTCACATTACCCCACATGGTATGAGCCAAAATTCACATTATAGCACACGGTATGAGCCGAAATTCACATTAGAGCACACGGTATGAGCCAAAATTCACATTACTCCACATGGTATGAGCCAAAATTCACATTACCCCACATGGTATGAGCCGAAATTCACATTACAGCACACGGTATGAGCCGAAATTCACATTACAGCACACGGAATGAGCCAAAATTCACATTACCCCACATAGTATGAGCCGAAATTCACATTATAGCACACGGTATGAGCCAAAATTCACGTTACAGCACATGATATGAGCCAAAATTCCCATTATAGAGTTAGGGGATCCTACCCCAAGAATTAACATGGCCTGTGGGGCACTATGATGAGGGGAGCCCACCCCCTTAATAGACTAATTGCAGAGTTTAGCAGCGGAAGGGCTGCAGCGGTTTCTCACCCCAAGCTGCGGCGCTTCTGCCACCTCCGACACTCCACATCTTCGGCACTACCCGGGATGCAGAGCACCGCACCGGGTATGCACCCTTTTCAGTGTGGTCTGCTGCGCTCCGAAGGGGTTCTTGTTTCATGCTGCAGGATCCCGATGTGCGTCTTCCTCCCCGCTGTTACTGTCATGGTAAGCATTAGTATCGTTTACCGCAGAGGCCATTTTCTGAGGCATATGTGTTAAACCTCAGGAACTGAGATGCCCTTCTCACCATATAGCTGTGTGGCCGAGCCGGGCGGGGGGACAGCCAGCAGCAGCATGCCGGATATCAGCAGCAGAGGGTGCGGGCTGTACATAATTGAGGCAGCTGGATATTCAACAGTGCTGAAAGCCTCCGGAGCCCGCACCCCCGGAGCTGCAGTACACCGGCAGAGGACACCCATCCCCCGAACCCTGCGTAGCCCAAAGCCGGAGATCAGCAGCATGTTGAACGCGGAAGCAGAAGCTGCTTATTGCCGGTCAGCATGCTGCTGATCTCCGGCTTTGGGCTCCGCACGTGCATTACAGCCCCCACCCTCGGCTGCTGATATCCGGCATGCTGCCCCTGCTGCTGGCTTTCCACCCGCCCGGCTCGCCCACCCAGCTGGATGATGAGTGAGAAGGGCATCTCAGTGCCCGTGGTTTAATACATATCTGTCTTCGGTAAATGGCCATTAGTACATCCCACACACACTGATTACACACACACACAGACTTGCCACCCCCAAATCCTACACACACCCACTCAGACTACACACACACATTCTCATACTTTCCTCTCCCCCACACACACACTGGACTGCAAAAATTTACACACACTGACACTGTTCCACACACACACAATTAACACACACTCACACTGTCCCACACACACAATTAACACACACGCACACTGTCCCACACACCAGTGGCATGCGGTGAGGTCAGTGGCGTGCGGTGAGGCACTACAGCCATAATGTCCGCCGAATCCTGCCGATGACCCCTACCGCCACCGAGCCAATGCCCGCCACTGCCTCTGAGCCGATGCCCGCTGCCACCACCAATGGCTTACAAACTCGCCCACCATCAACTGACACAGCCCTCCGCCACTAATTTGCAACTCAGTCCAAAGCCGCCAATGCCCGCTGCATGCCTGCTCATCATACTTGTGATATATTGTACATTTTTATAGAAAAAATTAATAATTAGTGTTTGGGACTGGGAAGGGAGTGGGAGGACATGAATGCAATTTTGTTGTCCAGGGTTTCCATTAACTTAATGGAGAAGGGTCTGAATGGGTTAAAAATGTAAAAAAAAAACTGTGTGAGGTCCCCCTCCTAAGTATAACCAGCCTCGGGCTCTTTGAGCCGGTCCTGGTTGTTTAAATACTGGGAAAAAATTGGACAGGGGTTCCCCGTATTTAGACAACCAGCATCGGGCTCTTAGTCCGGTCCTGGTTCCAAAAATACGGGGGACAAAAGATGTAGGGGTCCCCCCGTATTTTTAAAACCAGCACCGGGCTCCACTAGCCAGGGACATAATGCCACAGCCAGGGGACACATTTATGTAGGTCCCTGCGGCCGTGGCATTACCCCCCCAACTAGTCACCACTGGCCGGGGTTCCCTGGAGGAGTGGGGACCCCTTTAATCAAGGGGTCACCCCCCCTCCAGGCACCCAAGGGCCAGGGGTGAAGCCCGAGGCTGTCCACCCCATCCGTGGGCTGTGGATGGGAGGCTGATAACCATGTAAGTAAAAAAAGAATATTGTTTTTTGTTGTGGAACTACAAGGCCCAGAAAGCCTCCCCCGCTTGCTGGTACTTGGAGAACCTCAAGTACCAACATGCAGGGAAATAACGGGCCCGCCGGTACCTGTAGTTCTACAACAGAAAAAATACCCAAATAAAAACACAACTCACACACCGTGACAGTAAAAATGTATTAAAGCACACTGACACACTCACACATACTTACCTATATCCCACGCCGGTCACGTCCACTTGTCCAGTAGAATCCAATAGGGGTAGCTGTAAAAATGAGAGACAGATTACTTACCTACATCCCACGCCGGTCACGTCCACTTGTCCAGTAGAATCCAATAGGGGTACCTGTAAAAATGAGAGACAGATTACTTACCTACATCCCACGCCGATCACGTCCACTTGTCAGTAGAATTCAGTAGGGGAATCTGTAAAAATGAGAGACAGATTACTTACCTACATCCCACGCCGGTCACGTCCACTTGTCAGTAGAATTCAGTAGGGGAATCTGTAAAAATGAGAGACAGATTACTTACCTACATCCCACGCCGGTCACGTCCACTTGTCAGTAGAATTCAGTAGGGGAATCTGTAAAAATGAGAGACAGATTACTTACCTACATCCCACGCCGGTCACGTCCACTTGTCCAGTAGAATCCAATAGGGGTACCTGTAAAAATGAGAGACAGATTACTTACCTACATCCCACGCCGATCACGTCCACTTGTCAGTAGAATTCAGTAGGGGAATCTGTAAAAATTAGAGACAGATTACTTACCTACATCCCACGCCGGTCACGTCCACTTGTCAGTAGAATTCAGTAGGGGAATCTGTAAAAATGAGAGACAGATTACTTACCTACATCCCACGCCGGTCACGTCCACTTGTCAGTAGAATTCAGTAGGGGAATCTGTAAAAATGAGAGACAGATTACTTACCTACATCCCACGCCGGTCACGTCCACTTGTCAGTAGAATTCAGTGGGGGAATCTGTAAAAATGAGAGACAGATTACTTACCTACATCCCACGCTAGTCACGTCCACTTGTCCAGTAGAATCCAGTAGGGGAATCTGTAAAAATGAGAGACAGATTATTTACCTACATCCCACGCCGGTCACGTCCACTTGTCCAGTAGAATCCAGTAGGGGAATGTGTAAAAATGAGAGACAGATTACTTACCTACATCCCACGCCGGTCACGTCCACTTGTCCAGTAGAATCCAATAGGGGTACCTGTAAAAATGAGAGACAGATTACTTACCTACATCCCACGCCGGTCACGTCCACTTGTCCAGTAGAATCCAATAGGGGTACCTGTAAAAATGAGAGACAGATTACTTACCTACATCCCACGCCGATCACGTCCACTTGTCAGTAGAATTCAGTAGGGGAATCTGTAAAAATGAGAGACAGATCACTTACCTACATCCCACGCCGGTCACGTCCACTTGTCCAGTAGAATCCAATAGGGGTACCTGTAAAAATGAGAGACAGATTACTTACCTACATCCCATGCCGATCACGTCCACTTGTCAGTAGAATTCAGTAGGGGAATCTGTAAAAATGAGAGACAGATTACTTACCTACATCCCACGCCGGTCACGTCCACTTGTCAGTAGAATTCAGTAGGGGAATTTGTAAAAATGAGAGACAGATTACTTACCTACATCCCACGCTAGTCACGTCCACTTGTCCAGTAGAATCCAGTAGGGGAATCTGTAAAAATGAGAGACAGATTACTTACCTACATCCCACGCCGGTCACGTCCACTTGTCCAGTAGAATCCAATAGGGGTACCTGTAAAATAGAGAGACAGATTACTTACCAACATCCCACGCCAATCACGTCCACTTGTCAGTAGAATCCAGTAGGGGAATCTGTAAAAATGAAAGACAGATTACTTACCTACATCCCACGCTGGTCACGTCCACTTGTCCAATAGAATTCAATAGGGGTACCTGTAAAAATGAGAGACAGATTACTTACCAACATCCCACGCCGATCACGTCCACTTGTCAGTAGAATCCAGTAGGGGAATCTGTAAAAATGAGAGACAGATTACTTACCTACATCCCACGCTGGTCACGTCCACTTGTCCAGTAGAATCCAATAGGGGTACCTGTAAAAATGAGAGACAGATTACTTACCTACATCCCACGCCGGTCACGTCCACTTGTCCAGTAGAATCCAATAGGGGTACCTGTAAAAATGAGAGACAGATTACTTACCTACATCCCACGCCGATCACGTCCACTTGTCCAGTAGAATCCAATAGGGTACCTGTAAAAATATAAATGATACTTACAAACTTCAATCCACAGGAGGAGAGAGAGAGAGAGAGAGAGAGAGAGAGGGGGGGGGGGGAGGAGGAGGAGTGGGGGGGGGAGAGACTAACCTGCTGCTGCTGCTGGGGAGACCGGCACACACTGCAGGGCCACGACGGGAGGACGGAGCCGGCGAGGGAGGGGGAGAGCCGCACACCGCCGCTCCTGTCAGCGGCAGCGGAGGAGGACGGGGAGCACACTACAGATGCCAATAACCGCCGGGACAATTAACACACACACAATTAACACACGCACACTGTCCCACACACACACAATTAACACACACGCACGCACACTGTCCCACACACACAAATAACACACACGCACACTGTCCCACACACACAATTAACAAACACGCACTGTCCACACACACACACACACACACACACACACACACACACACAATTAACACACTCACACTGTCACACACACACACACACACACACACACACACACACACATTAACACACGCACACTGTCCCACACACACAATTAACACACACGCACACTGTCCCACACACACACAATTAATACACACGCACACACAATTAACACACACTCAAACTGTCCCACACACACACAATTAACACACACTCAAACTGTCCCACACACACACACACACACACACACACACACACACACACACACAATTAACACACACGCACAATTAACACGCACTCAAAACTGTCCCACACACACAATTAACACACTCACACTGTCCCACACACACACACACACACACACACACACAATTAACACACACACACACACTGTACCACACACACACACAATTAACACACGCACACTGTCCCACACACACACAATTAATACACACTCACACTGTCCCACACACACACACACACACACACACACACACACACACACAATTTACACACTCAAACTGTCCCACACACACAATTAACACACTCACACTGTCCCACACACACACACACACACACACACACACACACAATTAACACACACGCAC
Source organism: Pseudophryne corroboree (assembly GCF_028390025.1). Lineage (NCBI taxonomy): Eukaryota > Metazoa > Chordata > Amphibia > Anura > Myobatrachidae > Pseudophryne > Pseudophryne corroboree. Next base: position 225,311,023 of record NC_086451.1, on the reverse strand, counting down.
TGTCCCACACACAACACACACGCACACTGTCCGACACACACACAATTAACACACACACACTGTCCCACAAGAACACTGTCCCACACACACACTTAACACACACACACAAAATGTCCCGCACCCCCTGTCCCGACAGGGAAGTATAAAGAAGATTACCCCGCTCACCTGCACTCACTGCTGTTCAGGGGCCGCGCGCCCCCCGAGGTCGCGCACGCGATCGCGTACACTTTGCAGGGGGGAGTAGGGGGAGGCTCCTGGCTGCCGCTGCCTGTCTATTGTGACAGGCACAGCAGCCGGGGAGACAGGGAAACCCCCCCCCCCCCCGCCGCCTGGCTGAGGTCTCCCAACCGCTTGCGGCAGCGGGCTATCGCCGGCCGCGGGTGCGCGCGGTCCCCCCCTCCGCTTCGCCGCCCGCCGGAGACAGGGTCCTGCTCTCCACGGGCGGCGGTGCTTCCCCAGCGTTGGCCGTTCCCGGAGCCCGGCGCAGCGGCAGAGCCGCGCGCGCCGGGGCTCCGGCCTCCACAGGCGTTAGTACGCCTCTCCACACGGCCGCGATTGACGGGTCACGTGACCCGGCGGGTTGGTGCCGCGAATCAGCGGTGAGGAGGGGAATGATGGGGCTTTCACCGGCCAGCTCCCCTGCGGGTGCCTGGCTGGTGCAGGATGTAGTGTCCCTGCCTTCTGGTCCAGGGACAACGGGGGGTGCGGGGCCTGCGTTTGAGCATGCGCAGGCTCTGTTTCCCCCCACCGTTTCCATAGGTGCCAATATCGTGGGGGGCAGCGGGGTGTCGGGCGTCAGCGGGCAGACATCTGGGATTTACCCCGGGGCGCTCCCGGTGTCCCAGATACTGCTGCCGCCTGTGAGTGGCCTGTGGCCCAGCGAGCCGACGCCGTCTGCTGGCCAGCTCCTGGTGCACCAGATGGGGTCAGGACCAAGTTCCTTGGCCGCTCCATTCGGGTACCGGGGCGGCACGTATACGGCTTCGCCCGCGGGTTTCCTTCCGGCGGCTTCGGTGTCAGTGGCCTGGTCGGGGTCATTGCAGCTCCCAGTCATGACTTCCGGGGCGGCACCCGCATTCCGCGGGGTTCCTGCCCCCTTTTCGTCCACTTATTTGCCGGCGGCGTTTACGCACGCGCAGGGATCGGTGACCTCATGGCCCACGCCGAGTGGTCCGGGTTTTGCGCAATGGGGTGGTTCTTACTCCAGTGGTTTTACCCCAGGGGCCCTCGGCCAGACGCCTTACTGGGCGTCGCCGTTTTCACAGGCTCCGTCCACTTGGCACGCTGGTTTTACTTCCCCGCGCACAGTGCCTCCAGCGTCTGGCGCTGCGTTTGAAATTACGGGCGTCGCGACACCGGGCTTGCCCGCACTTGGTTCGCGGCCCCCACTTGCGGCTCCCCCTCCCCCGCTACCTCCGGTTCCCCCCCGGAGGTGGCTGCTTTTGTGCCTCCCCTCCCCCCCCTTCTGTTTTCCCAACAGGTGCAGGTACGGCGAGGGGGGTCTCTCCCCCGGCCGGATTGCCGGGGGCCACGACGACAGCAACATCCAGCGAGGCACAGACAGGAGCGGCGAAGCAGGCTGAACATGTGGAGACGGGGGGATCTCGGGTCCCTGAAGAGGTTCCATCCGGCCCCTCCATCGCAGCAGTGGACGCGGGGGGTCCTCCGGGAACGGGTGAGACAGTTAATCCTTCTTCTGATAGCTCTTCTTCCAGCTCCTCTTCTGATACTAGGTCTTCCGGGTCCCCCAGGCGCCCGCGTAAGTTAGCTAGGCTCATTGCGCATCGCTTGCACAAGAAAGAGAGGAAGGCTAAGGGCGCAGCTGCGGCAGCCACGCCTGACCCTCCGCGTTTTACGGAAATGGTGCACTGCGCTAACACTGCGGTCACCAGGGGTTTACGTAAACGGATGAGGGAGAAGATTAAGAAAGGTAAATACGTCGACATGTTCACCCTTACGGATGACATGCGGAAGGCTTTCGATAAGGCCAAGAAGGTTGGTGGCATTGGCGAGAATGCATTTCGCAATTTTCACCAGTGGCTCCGGGGGTTTTTAGTGTTCACGGCGTGCTACGCCGAGACGAGGCCTAAGGAATATCACAACACGGTCAAGTATTTGTACCTGGTGCATGAAATGTACTTGACATCCAAGGGTTACGCGTGGAGGGATTACGATGAGAAATTCCGTCGTAACCAAGACGGTAACCCGACACTACCCTTGGGTTTCAAGGACGTGGAAGTTTGGTTAGAGGTCACTCATCAGAATAGGCCCCTTTATGAAGCCCAGGGCGGTAAGCCGGGTTTAAATGTCCGGCCGAGCCCGCCCACGGGGAATAAAGGGAAATGCTTTGCCTTCAACGAGGGCAAGTGTTCCCGGGGGGCTAACTGCCGTTTTCACCACTCCTGCAAGGCGTGCGGCGGGGGGCACTCGGCCAAAGATTGCCAGTCCCCTTCCGGGTCCAGGCCCTCTGATGCTGCCGAGGTGCCCGGAAGTGGAAAGTAAGGCGTTTTCCCCCATCAACGTCCCCGAATTGGCTAAATGGTTGGGCAGTTACCCCGACGTCACTTCGGGGTTGTTTTTGTTGGAAGGTTTTCGTAGCGGTTTCAGGCTTCCCATCCCGGATTCGGTCCTCGTGGTCTCCAGGCGCAATTTAAAAATTTCCCCTCCGTGGTCGCCCGTAAGGTTCGGGCGGAAATCGATTTGGGGCGCATGTGCGGCCCTTTCCCGTCCCCTCCCCTGCCCCGGCTGTGCATTTCACCGTTAGGGGTGGTCCCCAAGAAAGCTCAGGGTAAATTCCGCCTCATCCAGCATTTGTCACACCCCCGTGGCGGCTCGGTCAACGACTCCATCCCGGAGGAAGCTTGCAGGGTGCGATATCAATCGTTTGATGAGGCCCTGCGGTTAGTCCAAAGGGCGGGTCCCGGCGCCCTCATGGCCAAGCTGGACATTGAGTCCGCTTTCCGCCTCCTGCCCATCCACCCCGACTCCCTGCGTTTCCTTGGTTTCAGGTTAAGGGGTGGGTATTATGTAGACAGGTGCTTGCCCATGGGGTGTTCCATTTCTTGTGCCTATTTTGAGAAATTCAGCTCATTTTTGCATTGGTGCATAGTGTCGGCCTCCGGCCACCCGGGGGTCGCCCACTACCTAGACGATTTTCTCTTTGTGGGTCCAAGGGTGGGGTCGGCGTGCGGGGATGTACTGGATTTAGCTCAGAGTTTATTCGGTCGCCTGGGCGTTCCCATGGCCTCGGATAAGACCGAGGGGCCCACGGCATGCCTCAGTTACTTGGGCATTGAAATCGATTCGGAAGCCGGCTGTTGCCGGCTTCCGGCCGATAAGGTGCTCAAATTGTTGGGTCTCATAGAGCAGTGCCTCCTCTCGCGCAGGGTCAGACTACAACGGGTTCAGTCGTTGCTCGGGTCATTTAATTTTGCGTGCAGGATCATACCCATGGGCCGGGTTTTCTGCCGTAAACTTGAGAGATCCATAGCGGGGGTACGGAAACCTCACCATACGGTTTATATTTCGCGCGAGGTCAGGGAGGACTTGAGAACCTGGTCCACTTTCTTGGTTTCTTTTAACCGGGAGGTGTTGTGGCCAGCGAAACGCTGTTCCAACGCTGCGTTACAACTTTTCACCGACGCTGCTGGTGGTTCGGGCTTTGGGGATTTTTTCAGAACACAGTGGTGCGCCGCGCCTTGGCCCACAGCATGGGTAACCCGAGGGTTTACAAAGAACTTGCTCCTGCTGGAGTTATTCCCCTTGATAGTGGCGGTTGAGTTGTGGGCACTCAGCTTGTCGGATCGGAGTATTGTATTTCGCTGCGACAATCTGGGCGTCGTGCACGCCATTAATAACCAGCGCTCGTCCTCTCCTGAGGCTCTGCGCTTGTTGCGTTATCTTGTGCTCAAGTGCTTGAGGCATAACATTCATTTCACGGCTGCGCATGTCCCAGGGGTTGACAACAGAATTGCTGACGCACTGTCGCGTTTTGAGTTCGACAAGTTTAGGGAGCTGGTACCTGATGCGGAGGTTGGGGGTCTATTGGTGCCGCCCTTCCTGTGGAGAATCGTTGACTAAGGCCCTCCCCAGTGAGTGGGTCTTGCCCCTGCGGGCGGGATACCGTTTGGGTTTGGGCAACCGGTATTCAGTTGGCTAGGCTTGCGCCTAGTATAAGGATCCGTTAAGTATTGTTGTTATGGCGCCTGTTGCGCGAACCCGGAAACGTGTTTTACTCGTCGGTTTTTGAACGGCTAGCATTCAGAAATGGAGGGTGTGAAGTGAATTTTTAAATTTTCCTCCGAGGGGACCGAATTACAATTGGCATTCACACACGGTTCACGGGAGGTTTTTTGAGTTTTCTCCTTCACTCGGGTTCTTACTTGCATGTTTAAGTTAATTTGTTTTGATCTTTATAATGTCTGACGGTAAGGAATTTTCTTTTTGCAGCTACTTTGGACATCTCGGATCAGATTTGGCTCATTGGCCATTCTTTTATTTTTTGGGCGGAGAGGCATCCAATGGCAGGACGAACGGGCGAACTATTTGGGGACAAGGTAGTTAGATGGTTAGGAGTTAGAGGTTTACGTTGGATGGGTTTACTTCGCTTGCTGTTTCGCCATGAGCGGAGGTGGGGGCGGCCCGGCTGGGTTGTCATTCACCTCGGGGGGAATGATATGGGGAGGGTCAAAGGCATTGATCTCATCTTGAGTATCAAAGCGGACTTAGTGGCGTTACGGGCATCTTGGCCACGGGTGATAGTGGTGTGGTCCGACATAGTGCCCCGTTTCCATTGGCGGGGTGCCATTCATTTCTCCGCTATAGAAAAAGCTAGGAAGAAAGTTAATTCCGCAGTGTCAGTATACGTGCAGGTAATAGGAGGTTTAGTGGTTAGGCATCCGCTTTTGGTGCTGCACAATGTGCAGTTTTATAGGGAAGATGGTATTCACCTTTCCCCTGCGGGTATTGGTGTGTTCTTGGACAGTATTTTTAGAGTACTGTCCGGTTGAATCTCTTCTCCTGTTGTTGGTGGTTGGCGGTCTGCGTTTTTTTGTTAAAATCCTTGTTGTGGCGGAAAGTCGCTACCAGCCAGCGGTCAAATAGTTACATAAGTGGTCACTGTGGGGCACCCCCTTTTGAATGAACAGCGAGTATGCCCTCCCCTTGCGGGTGGACTATGGATGTTCCCGTGCGGGTTCGTCCACGGCTCTGATAAAGTAAGGGGGGTGAGCCTGCACAGTGCAGGTTATGTTAAGGAGGCGGTTGTGAGGCCCCTCCTATTTTATGGTTTATTATAGTTGACTGGTGCTGGTGAGTTGGTAGCGCCTTTTTCTTGCCATTCTCCAATATTCTTAGTTTAAACGACAGGTCACCAAACAATAAATATCTGTTTGACCTTTTAAATCTAGCAGTTGGTGTCCGTGTGTTTATTTCTTCGTGATAAGCTAGCTAGTTATAAATGTTAAGTTCGTCGGAATAAAGTCATGGGTGATTTAGGCAGGCAGAGATCCGCATAGGCTCGAAGCCACATAAACTCCCTGAATTTTTCTGACATGTGTTGAGGATAGGCAGGGCTAGCCTTAGTGATTGACAGTGGTGGTCAGATGACAGATGGGTGCCTATTAGGGATAGGTAGGAGGAGTTTGCACAGGGGTATATATATAGTTCAGGGTTTTGGCAGCCATCTTCCTCTTGCCAGTTTTTCTTGGATGCCCTCCCACCCTCCCTATAAGGTTGCTTGAGGCTCGCTTTTCGGGCCTCTAATTCCATTTCTCAGCAGGCTTTGATAGCCAGATGGGCGGAAAGTCGCTACCAGCCAGCGGTCAAATAGTTACATAAGTGGTCACTGTGGGGCACCCCCTTTTGAATGAACAGCGAGTATGCCCTCCCCTTGCGGGTGGACTACGGATGTTCCCGTGCGGGTTCGTCCACGGCTCTGCTAAAGTAAGGGGGGTGAGCCTGCGCAGTGCAGGTTATGTTAAGGAGGCGGTTGTGAGGCCCCTCCTATTTTATGGTTTATTATAGTTGACTGGTGCTGGTGAGTTGGTAGCGCCTTTTTCTTGCCATCCTCCAATATTCTTAGTTTAAACGACAGGTCACCAAACAATAAATATCTGTTTGACCTTTTAAATCTAGCAGTTGGTGTCCGTGTGTTTATTTCTTAGTGATAAGCTAGCTAGTTATAAATGTTAAGTTCGTCGGAATAAAGTCATGGGTGATTTATACAGAAGGAGGTGTCACGCCTCCTGCTGCATTCTTGTTCCGAGTATCTGCGACACCATCGGCCGACTGCATGACCCATGTGGTCGCGCAAGGCGGTTGCCCCAGAGCCTGGCCTTGACCCTCCCCCGCAATGGTGGCAACACGCCTCCATTTTGAGAAATTCTGACCCCAAACAGCATCAGACTGTCAATCTTTGACAGTCTGATGCCTCCTTGTATCCGCCGGTAAATACCAGTACTTCTGGAGCATGTGCAAAGTACCTTGCCCTGTGCTGGACGGTCCCCAACATGTAAGGAGATAGACGCAGATTTGGCTGTGTATGCAGTAATCTGCGTCCATCTCTGAATAAGGTCCACAGACAAAAGTAACACAGGTAGTTGTCAAGTCCTTTGGGTAATCACTTGTGACTATAACAGCAGAGGTGATACATGCGCAGTACAAGACTAACGGCTATATGCTATATGCATTGTAGTGGCACTTATTATTACTAGGGGGGTCATTCCGAGTTGTTCGCTCGCAAGCTGCTTTTAGCAGCTTTGCACACGCTAAGCCGCCGCCTACTGGGAGTGAATCTTAGCTTATCAAAATTGCGAACGAAAGATTAGCAGAATTGTGAATAGAAATTTCTTAGCAGTTTCTGAGTAGCTCCAGACTTACTCGGCATCTGCGATCAGTTCAGTCAGTTTCGTTCCTGGTTTGACGTCACAAACACACCCAGCGTTCGCCCAGACACTCCTCCGTTTCTCCAGCCACTCCCGCGTTTTTCCCAGAAACGGTAGTGTTTTTTCGCACACTCCCATAAAACGGCCAGTTTCCGCCCAGAAACACCCACTTCCTGTCAATCACACTACGATCACCAGAACGAAGAAAAAACCTCGTAATGCCGTGAGTAAAATACCTAACTGCATAGCAAATTTACTTGGCGCAGTCGCACTGCGGACATTGCGCATGCGCATTAGCAACTAATCGCTCCGTTGCGAGAAAAAAATAACGAGCGAACAACTCGGAATGACCCCCTATAGCTCTTATTGCTTTTCCTCTTAATGACTTACAGTGCCTCTCAACTTTTGCATTCTGCAGTCTGGGACAAAGGCTCTCACAACCTTTCCCTTGCCCGTGGGACACTGAGGCCTGTGGATGGGTCAGCGGGACAGTGTCCAAATTGCGGGACTGTCCTGCTGGAAATGGAACAGTTAGGAGGTATTTATCGAGGAGAAGTAGGAAGTAATAACGCATTGTATTAAAGTCTCATCTGCCGGAATGGTGGAGAGAAAACTCTCCCCTCCGGTGATCCTTGCAAGTCCCATAGTGCATCAGCCTAGTGCTGATGCACTACTTCCAGGGGCAAATGCCGGATTTCTGGATGGGGGGGGGTTCCAAATGTTTGATTTTAGAGGGACTGTTATTAGCCCATGATGAATGCATACAGTAGTTAGCATGTAACAAACTATAGGGCCTAATGCAGAGCTGATCGTAGATGTGCTAAAAATAGCACATCTACGATCACAATCTCTGACATGCGGGGGGACGCCCAGCACAGGGCTAGTCCGCCCCGCATGTCAAGCACTATCCCTCTTCCCTGGCCTAGCTGCAGAGGCAGGCTGCTACCCGCTATATTTTGGGTCGCAGCAGCTACGTGTGATGTCATGCAGCCGTCGCGCCTCTGCCCCAGCAATGATCCGGACATGCCTGCATTGTCCAGATCAACCCCCCCAGATTGGCATTAAAACGCTGCTGGCACGCCCCGCGACCGCCTCTGCCTATCACCACATAGGGCTTCAGGGTGTGATCGCTGCCGTTGCAGTGATCGGCTTTGAATTAGGCCCTTAGTCCATACCAAAAAAAGTGTAGTATATGTAATACAGTATTTCAGACATATGCATCATAATGATCACCAGAGATGTGCGGCGGACACTTTTCGGGTTTTGTGTTTTGGTTTTGGATCTGAATATCCGCTCATGTTTGGTTATGGATTGGTTTTGCCAAAACCAGTCTTTCGGGTTTTGGTTTTAGATCTGGATTTTTTTTTTTAAACCGAAAACTTAAAAACAGCTAAAATCACCAGATTTGGGGGTATTTTTGATCTTATGGTATTATTAACCTCAATAACATTCATTTCCACTCATTTCCAGTCTATTCTGAACACCTCACAATATTGTTTTTAGTCCAAAAGGTTGCACCGAGGTAGCTGGATGACTAAGCTAAGCGACACAAGTGGGCGGCACAAACACCTGGCCCATCTAGGAGTGGCACTACAGTGGCAGACAGGATGGCAGTTTTAAAAACTAGCCCCCAAAGAGCACATGATGCAAAGAAAAAAAAGAGGTGCAAGATGGAATTGTCCTTGGGCCCTCCCACCCACCCTTATGTTGTTTAAACAGGACATGCACAGTTTAATAAACCCATCATTTCAGCGACAGGTGGTCCCCCTGGAAAAAGCTTGCCAACTTCTCCGGATTATAGCTAGCTACAAACTTACCACCTCGATATTTGATGACTTTTTCCATTATGAAAAAGAGGCAAGAGGAAGAGGACAGTGTCAAGAAAGTGATTAAAAATTAGAGAGGCACACGCATTCAGGAACAACACACAGGCTTTCACCTCCACTCCTACATTGGTGTGGAATGGAAAGGATTTCAACCAAGCAAATATTTAATTACCACATTACTGGACAAACTGAAAAACTAGGGGCCAAAGCCTCTGAATTTGTACCCTCTTCTCCATTTTTAGGGATTAAGATAATCTCGGATTTAATGTTGGGATGCAAATAAACTGGTGTATACCACAGGATCAAGATTGGATATTTTCCCCTCCACGGAGTCTGGAGACTTATTTTGTGAAAATCTCATGGGTTTCTTTTTTCCATTTTTTAATTGCATTTTTATTTACATATTTTGTGGCAGATGCCTTATTTTCGTTTTTCACAGCTCTCAGTTTCACGCATGTGAGCATACCTGTGAGTTTTGTTTATTTTATTCATATTTTATTTTTAAATAAAGCAGCCCCTTAGATGTTTTAGCAGCCCCTCCTGGGCCCCCACAGCAGCACCGGATGGGGCAAGTTGAGTTCGGGTGGGTTTGGTAAAGTACTAAGCAGAACTGTGCAGTGATTTTTTTTTGTTATTGAGCCCCTGCCCTAGTGGAGCTTACCACACTACAGACGAAACCCATTTCATACTATAAGTAGGACTGTGGGAGGAAGCAATATTAACCTCTGTGCCCACAGCATGCCTCAGCCTGGCAAGCCAGACATCTTCCTGGCATTAAACCACCATGAGACTCCATACTGGGCCATATTTAGTAACTGCTTGTGCCTCACAGGAGCTCCTGGTCCATCTAGTGCTGCAGTGCAATGGAAAGCTGATGCAATGCAAGATCACTGAAACTCTGTTCTTCTAACTCCGCGAGGTCTTTTGATAACCCTACGCAGCCCCTAGGAAAAGAATCCTGTACAACAAATGCGCATTTTGTAAATAAATAATCCCAAAATGTGGAACATTAATAATAAATCAAAATTAAGGTTGACTAATTGGAGCCATTCATTTGAGTGAGTCCCTAACATGAAATAATTCAGAAGAACATCTCTCTAATGCTGAGTACACAGTGCACACCAAGAGATGTAGATGAGCGTGTTCAGACAGGGCACCCATGGAATTATATGGCAGATATATAGACATAGGTGTGTTTGGAAAATCTAGTTTTCTCTGGCAGGTGTGCTGGATTATGACTCTGTCTCTTCTGAGTCTGACTGACTTTGGCCACAAATGTGGTCTCATTGGAAAACACTTCGTCAAAATTGCAATTTTCATGTCTACCTTTGCTGCTATATGTTTTCACAAATCTATTTGTGATGTTGAAGCTTGTTTCATATTCTGCTCTAGGCTTTAAATTAAAGCTAGGATCAAGTACAGTGGCACCCCTGAAATTATACAGCAGTGCCTCTGGAGTTATACAGCAGATAGATAGCACCCCTGGACTTATACAGCATAGGCAGCCAGAGGCGTAACTAGGGGTGTGTGATCAGGGCACATGCCCTGGGCACCACAGCAGAACCGGCAGAGGTGGGGGGCACCCCTAAAACAGCATATCCACTGAGGTTTTTTATTTTATTTTATCCCCGCCACTGGAGGATCCCTCCCCCCAAACAGTCACTGCGTCGAACTTCAGCTGGATTGACAATCTGACATACTTGCCCCGGCACAGAGATGATGCTGCAGGCCATTGCTCTGCGTTGCAGGGATCCCTCCTGATACTGCTGATGCCACGGGCACCCCTGTGGCTGCTGGTGGATGAGATGCAGTGTGCGAGACCCGCTGAATGGAATGTGTGCCATGCCAACGTTGGATGGTGCAGGGTGCATCTCCCTTCCAGCTCACTTCCAGCTGCTGCTCTGCAGCATCCCGGACTTTCAGGTTGCCGGATGTGGTGAGCTCCCGGACTGCGGCGGTGCTCTCCACACCCAGCCTCTGCCCCAGGGACATGAAGGCCCTGCTGTTGGGGAATGAACCCTGCTTCAAGGAGGCCTGGTTCAGGGTGGCCAAGCTAGGGGTGGTTGCTGCCGACCTCAGCACCGACGTCTGGAGAGGGCTCCTGAGGCATTGCCTGGAGGCCAGTGGCCGCATCACTAGCCAGGTCTGTCACGTGTGTGCCTCATGTATGTAATGTATGTATCATGTATGTTGTATGTAATTTTTGTTGTGTGTAATGTATGTGTCATGTATGTTGTATGTATCATGTACTATGTGTGTGATGTATATGATTCATGTACTGTGTGTGTGATGTATGTATCATGTTTGTGTGTGTGTGTTTGTGTATGTGTATGTGTGTGTGTCATGTGCTGTGCACTGTAGGGAACTCTGAGGCTCCCTGTGAGAGGGCTTCTAATATCATATGTAATAATGTACTGTGGGGAATGTTATTGTGTATAACACACCTGTGTTACTGTACCGTATATCTCATACACACACACACACACACACACACACACACACACACACACACATGTAACAGCACCACATAAACACACTGACACCCACCGACATTTACATGATGCCAACTATTTATTATACACCAACATAATCATGCTGACACCTATACATATACCGGCATACACACACTGACACCTATACATACACCGATATACACACTCTGACACCTCTACATACACTGGCATACACATGCTGACACCTCTACATACACCAGCATACACACGCTGACACCTATATGCAAACTGACACCTCTACATACACCGGCATACACACGCTGACACCTCTACATACACCGGCATACACACGCTGACACCTATATGCACACTGACACCTCTACATACACCGGTATACACATGCTGACACCTCTATATACACCGGCATACACACGCTGATACCTTTACATACACCAGCATACACATACTGCCACCTCTACATACACTGGCATACACAAGCTGACACCTCTACATACACCGGCATACACATGCTGACACCTATATGCACACTGACACCTCTAAATACACCGGCATACACACACTGACACCTCTACATACAATGACACCTATGTATACACACGCTGACACCTATATATGCACTTACATAGCAATACAGTAGTGTAATGGTTAGCATTACTGCCTTACAGCACTGAGGTCCTGGGATCAATTCCCACCATTGCCCTAACTTTGTGGAGATTGTTTGTTCTTCCCGTGGTTGCGTGGGTTTCCTACTGGTGCTACGGTTTCCTCCCACACTCCAAAAATATACTGGTAGGTAGTTGGCTTCTGACAACAATTAACCCTAGTGTGTGTGTGTGTGTGTGTGTGTGTGTGTGTGTGTGTGTGTGTGTGTGTGTGTGTGTGTACATGGGTAGATGGGCCAAGTGGTTCTTATCTGCCGTCAAATTCCATATTTCTTTCCAACATTTCGCATATTCAAATTGGGGATGTGGCCTCACAGGAAGGGGGCATATTCTTGTGGCGCACCCCATGAGAAGTATGCTGTGTCAGCGGCAGCCTGCCTCCCCAGTCACCCACTATATCCTTGTCACCCACTTTCCCCCTGTCACCCCTCGCTACCCAGTCACCCACTATCTCTCTGTCCCCCTTGCTTCCTCAGTCACTCACTATCTCCCTGTCGACAACTATGTCCCCATTACACACTATCACCTTGTCACCTTCTCCGTCACCCTCTGCCTTCTGCTGTCAACCTCTGATTCTCCCTATTTACTTCTCACTGTCACCCTCATCTACCCTCAGTCACCTCTATTGTATTACCGTGCCATTTCCCTTCCATAGCAAGTGCTGCTGCCTGTATGCCGACTAGTGTGTGTCCAGACTGACGCTTGAGGTGAGGGATGCGGAGGGGAAGCAGTGAGACACCTGTAACAGCACCACCATTAACTGACCAGCTGAAGACCAGCAGGGACATTGCACTTTGCTTGACTATCACAGGAGCAGGTAAGCAGAAAATAGTGACCTGGGAACATGTCCCACTTTCTCTCTCGGCCATGTCTCCCATACTAACTGCCACTGGTCTACCTGTCTCTCTCTCTCTCTCTCTCTCCCATGTCTCCTTCCCTCCCTCTCTCTCTTTCTCTCTCCCATGTCTCCCTCACTCACTGCCCCTGGTCTCCCTGTCTTTCTTTCTCTCCCTCTCTCTCCCATGCCTCCCACTTCTCTGCCCCTGGTCTCTCTCTTCATGTCTCCCTCTCTCTCTGCCCATGGTCTCTCTCTGTCTCTCTCTTTCCTCTATGTCTCCCCTCTCTGCCCTTGGTCTCTATGTCTCCCATGTCTCCCTCTCTCTCTGCCCCTGGTAAATCTCTCTCTCTCTCTCTCTCTCTCTCTGCACCTGGTCTCTGTCTCTCTCTGCCTCTGATCTCTGTCTCTTTCTCCCATGTCTCTCTCTCCCTCCTCTGGTCTCTCTCTCTCCCTTGTCTCCCTCTCCCTGCCCCTGGTCTCTTTGTCCTTCTCTCACCCATGTCTCCCTCTCTTCTTCCCCTGGTCTCTCTGTTTCTCTTGCCCATGTCTCCCTCTCTCTCTGACCTGGTCTCTCTTGGCCCATGTCTCCCTCTCTAACTGCCCCTGGTCTATGCCTCTCTCTAGATGTTTCTCTCTCCCCCTTGTCTCACTTTCTCTGCCTCTGGTCTGTCCCTTCCAGCGCCCGGTCTCTGTTTCTCTCTGCCATGTCTCCCTCTCTTTGCCCATAGTCTCATTGCCACTAGCTCTCCCATGTCTCACTCTCTCTCTGCCACTGGTCTCTCCTCTGTCTTTCTCTCTCCCTCTGCCCCTGGTCTCTGTCTTTCTCTTACCCCCATGTCTCCTTCTTTCTCTGCCCCTGGTCTCTCTCCGTGTCTCTCTCACATGTCTTCCACTCTCTCTGTCCCTGGTCTCTGTCTCTCTCTCTCTATCTATCCCATGTCTCCCTCTTTCTCTGCCCCTGGTCTCTGTCTTTCTCTCTCCCCATGTCACCCTCCTTCTCTGCCCCTGGTCTCTCTCTTTCTCCCCACGTCTTTTTCTGTCTCTCTCCCATCTCTCTCTCTCTCTCCCATCTCTCTCTCCCATCTCTCCCTCTTTCTCCGCCTCTCTCTCCCTCCCATGTATCCCTCTTACTCTCCCCCATGTCTCCCTCTCCCTCTGTCCCTGGTCTCTTTCTCTCTCTCTCTCTCCCATATCTCTCTCTCCCTTCCATATCTCTTTCTCTCTCTGCTCCTGGTCTCTCTCTCTTTGTCCTATGTCTCTCACTCTCTCTGACTCTCTCCCTCACCCATGCCTCCCAATCTCTCTCTCTCTCTCTCTCTCTCTCTCTCTCATCTCCCTCTCTGCCACTGGTCTGTCTCTCTATCTCTTTGCCCCTGATCTCTGTGTCTCTCTCTTCCCCAGGTCACACTCTCTCTCCCCAGGTCACCTTCTGTCTCTATTCCATGTCTTCCTCTCTCTATGTGTCTCCCATGTCTCTCTCTCTGCCCCTGGTCTCTCTATTTTCTCTCTCTCCCATGTATTGCTTTCTATCACTCCCCCATGTCTGTCTGTCTCTCTCTCTCACCCATGACTCCCTCCCTGTCTTTCTCTCTCTGCCACTGATATCTCTCTCTCTCTCTCTACCATTGATTTCTCTCTCTGCCCCTGGTCTCTCTTTCACCGTTACCCAAAAAGTGATATGACATCCCTCCCAAGTCAACTATGCCCCTTTTTCGGGAGCGCGCTCAAGTTTTTTTTTTTGGGGGGGATGTCAATTTTACCCTGGGCTCCAAAGACCCTAGTTACGCCTCTGTAGGCAGCACCCCTGGAGAATTACACAGCACAGCAGACAGACAACAGCACATCTATACTTAAACGGCTGTGGTGCAGCACCCCTAATCTGATAGGGCAGAGAGGCAGCACCCCATATAGGGTAGGAATGATGTGGCAGACAAAGAAAAGACATGCTAAGATGGAATTGTACCTGTACCCTGTATTTTCAAAACACTCCAGTATTTTTACAGCATACAAGACAGAGCCAGCACCCCTTTATATTCACAGCCCCCCTGTATTTTTACAGCATACAGGACAGGGCCAGTGTATATTTATTTTCACAGCACCCCTGTATTTTAACAGCATACAGGACAGGGCCAGTGTACATTTATTTTCACAGCATCCCTGTATTTTTACAGCATACAGGGCAGGGCCAGTCACATTAATTTTCAAAGCAAACCTGTATTTTTACATCATACAGGACAGTGCTAGTGTACATTTATTTTCACAGCACCCCTGTATTTTTACAGCATACAGGACAGTGCCAGCACCCCTGTATTTTCACAACACCCCTGTAATTTTTACAGCATACAAGACAGGGTCAGCACCCCTTTATATTCACAGCACCCCTATATTTTTACAGCATACAGGACAGGGCCAGTGTACATTTATTTTCACTGCACCCCTGAATTTTTACAGCATACAAGACAGGGCCAGTGTACATTTATTTTCACTGCACCCCTGAATTTTTGCAGCATACAAGATAGGGCCAGTGTATATTTATTTTCACTGCACCCCTGAATTTTCATGGCATGGAAGACAGGGTCAGTGTACATTGATTTTCACTGCACGCCTGAATTTTTACAGCATACAAGACAGGGCCAGTGTACATTTACTTTCACTGCACCCTGAATTTTTACAGCATACAAGACAGGGCCAGTGTACATTTATTTTCACTGCACCCCTGAATTTTTACAGCATACAAGACAGGGCCAGCACCCCTGTATTTTCACAGCATACAGAAGGACAGTGCCCCTGTATAGCACAGCACAGCAGCCAGATCAGCAACACCCATGTACAGCTGC
The DNA here is from genome assembly GCF_028390025.1 of Pseudophryne corroboree. Lineage (NCBI taxonomy): Eukaryota > Metazoa > Chordata > Amphibia > Anura > Myobatrachidae > Pseudophryne > Pseudophryne corroboree. The sequence continues at coordinate 225,295,502 of NC_086451.1, read as the reverse complement.
AGCACCCCTAACAGCATATAAAACACCAGTGACAGCCAGGACAGCACCCCTAACATCACAGGGACACCACAGTGACAGGATAGCACCTCTAGAGAGCACACACTGACCCTACCCAACATTATCACCCACAGAAAGAGACAGAGGTCTGTCTCCCTCACTCTCCAAGTCTGGAGTGAAAATGCCGGCGACGCGCGGCTCCTTATATGGAATCCAAAGCCCGCGAGAATCCGACAGCGTGATGATAACGGTTTGCCTCATTCTGGGATCCGAGTCTGGCGGGAGGTCCCGAGCCGGACTCGGATCCGGGATAGGAGCGTGAAGTTTGGGGTGGTTTGGTTCTCTGACCCCCTCATCTCTAATGACCACGGTAAGCTACTTACCAGATTCTCTCTCTGGTGCAATGATTGAGCACTCAGATCCACAGACACACACACAGCAGACCTGGTAGGAATTTCTGCTGCTACTGGGCATGTGCAGAAGTTCCATTCCACCTTATATACTGCATGTAGTGGTTGCTGGCCAGGCTGAGGGGAAGGGTGATTTCCAGGCAACGCTGAAGTGTTCACTCTAGCTATTTGCCGCCATCCTCTTTTGTATAATCTCTACTACTGTCACAGACTCACTACACTCAATAAATAATATCACTTACTTTCAGAGAGGTATTGGTATAAACAGAAAGCACAGCCACCATCCTCCCCCTCCTCTGCACCCAATCCCCTATAAACAGAGAGCACAGCCACCGTCATTTCCTGGTAGCGCCTAGATCCTCTTCGCTTAGACTAGAGGATCTTTCCCATAATGCACTGGGTCAACTTAAGAATCTATTGGAAATAATAACCTGTGGCGAGCGAAGCGGAGTGAGACACCGGTCCTGAAGCGTGACTAGCAAAGCGAGCCCACGAGGGAACAACGGAGACTAAATGCAACAATATAACCTACTGTACAACAAACCTAGATTGGAGAAAAAAATAAAAATGCTTTAAGGGCATAAGAGAACTCACCTGATGTCACATCCGGGTCCTTTCCGTGAAGGGGATATAGATTCTACCATCGTCCCCCTCCTGTACACCCCCCCCCCCCATAAACAGAAAACACAGCAGTAGCCACCAACATTCCCCTCCTGCACCCCCATAAACAGAAATAAAAGCCACCATCATTCCCCCTGCACCCTCCCTTTCCCTCATAAACAGAAAACACAGCAGCCACCATCATTCCCCCCGCACCAGCACTCATGCTGGTCATCAAGCAACTGCTGCAGTTACCCACACAGTGATCACCCAGCTAGTATATTATAGACTACAGGGCTTGCCCCCTGGGTCTCCCCGATATGTGACACACACTTGGCAGAGAGTCAGTGAGACGGCTCCTCTGCACTTCACCTCTCATAGCCCCACATGAAAACTGCCTTAGACGAGCTGCGCACTGCAGTTCCCTCTGCATGCAGCCAGCTGCCAGCCTCTACATGTAAATATAAGGAGGCAACTGACTGCTGCAGCCGTGCCATTATAGATACTGTTGTATCGAAAAAAAAAGGTCATCAGTGCGATAGATAGGTCAGGGGAATATTCTAAGTACTCGGAAGCCCCCCTGCGTATGCAATGCATATGACTTCTTGCTTTCCAGCTGGCCCCCATGTCATACATGCTGACATCCTGGGCTGGCTGCTCTCTCCAGGAGACAGCAGCCAGGTCGGCTCAGCAGGGGGGCAAGACAGGGCTATGACACGCATAGGAGATGGGGCGGAGGCGGAACAGGGGCGGATGAAGGCGGAACAGGGGCGGGGTTATCATGGCACATACTTTAAGCCACGCCCTCTGCTCTGTAATGCCGCGATTACCGGCATTATACAGCAGGGGGCGTGGCTATGATGACGTGATACGGGTGGGACAACTGGATAGTGGGGGTAATTCAGATCTGATCACTGCTGTTTTTGCACAGTGGGCGATAAGGTTCTAACTGCGCATGCGTATACACCGCAATGCACACGCACACCGGACAACAACAACGGGCATCGATGGACAGCGATGAGATGGAGAGAAAAATCCATTCACACGGGCGTTCGGAATGTGATTGACAGGAAGAGGCCGTTTGTGGGTGGTAACTGACCGTTTTCAGGGAGTGTCTGGAAAAAAGTAGGCGTGCCTATGCGTTTTCAGGGAGGGTGTCTGACGTCAGCTCCGGCCCCCATATCAGCCTGTTCTCATCGCACTGGAGGAGTAAGTCCTGGGCTGCGCACACACTGGATTTTAGCAGCTCAGTTTACACATAAGATCGCACACTTGCATGGCAAATTTACACTCCCCCTGGGGGCGGTGACTATCTGAAAGAAGGAGAGCAGCCCAGCAATCAGGTCTTAATCACCCCCAGTGTCTGAATAGTGGAACTGTTACACTGGAATCGGGACAGCTGGGAGGTATGCTTGCATACCTCCCAACATGACCCTCTCCAGGAGGGACAGAATGCTCTGCTCCTGGACTTCCCTCTTAATGTATGATTGCCATCACCTGTGCTGAAACACCTTTCTTATCCATTAACCTGTTCAACACAGGTGCTGGCAATCATAAATTAGAAGAAAAGTCCAGAAGCAGAGCATTGTGTCCCTCTTGGAGAGGGTCATGTTGGGTCGTATGTGCTTGTGTGAGTAGAACTGGAAAACATGCACTGTTAATGGGACCTGAGGACTGGCTTTGAGAAGCACTGTTCTAGAAGATGCTACTGCTCTCAAATAATGTAATGTATTAATTCAATCTTTAAACTGTTTAACTAAATCTTTTGTCTGCTTTATTGTAGTGTCACTTTAAGGGTAAACTGTGTTCTCTCCCTTCAGGCTCAATCACCTACAAAGTCTGTGCTGTTCTGGATATTGCACAGATCCTAGGAACAAGTTATTAGCACTTGCAGTTAGAGCAGGCCCATAGCACTGACAATATGTGAACTAATCAGAAATTAACGAGGCACTGTAATGCTGCTTTATAAAACAAAGGCTGAATCTGATCCTTCAATTGTTGCTTCCAACTGAAAGATAATTACATCTTTGATGGGATAAATTCTGTGTCTGCTTATTTTCCAAAATAAATGGACATAGATCTTTGTCCCCCAGACTGGTCATCCACCAGATCAGCTTGTTGAAGGCTCTAATCTGTGTAAGGAGTGGAGGAGGCAGTGAGAATCTGTGTAACTGCAGCGTATAATGATAATAATTACCTCATAGGAAACACGGCTACTGTTCCCAGCCTGTACCAGCATAACTACACAAATACAAAGCCTAATTATTAGAGTAGTTTACGACTACTGGAGAAACACAGGGAGGTAAACGGATTTTCCCACGGTTCCACCAGCAGGACCACTTATTATCCAGAAATGTGAGAAAAATACTGGAGCTGCACCTAAATTAGTGTAAGCAGAAGTATTATGGCCGGTTGTGGACAACACCTTCATTGTGCTTTACATGGAGAAAAGAACTATTTAGCAGCTTGGATATACCTGATCTAATTAACTTTGTAATTGAACTGGTGGCACAAGGGTCTACTTAATAGTCTAGTAGAGACACGCACACACTTTATGTAATGAGGTGGCGGGCATACATGCTTAGAAATGTATAGGATTTTCATGAGAACTGAATGAAATACACACATTTCATTATTTGTCACTGCACCACTAATACTAGCTAAATTTCTATGTTAGATTATGTAATTCCCCCAAAAAATTATTAAATTCCCCCGGAATAAAAACAACAATATGAAGATTCTGTGGAGCACTTTGGAATATAAAAAATATAAAAAAAATATTGTTGTCAAATTGACAACAATATTTTTCAATACAACATTCCACACCATAAGATCTCCGTCTGATTCCAGGTCTCAAGGCAGCTGCACCAACTGCACTGCGGGCACTTCTACCCCTGGTTTCAAATTACTGTTATACAAAGCAGTATACAGCATATTTACATGGGCCTAATAAGCTTGTTGGAATATTTTAATTTGTGGACCAAACATTAATTGCTATAATTTAGAGATGTGCGGCGGGCACTTTTCATGTTCTGTGTTTTGGTTTTGGTTCTGGTTCCGTGATCGTGGTTTGGATCTGGATTGGTTTTGCCAAAACCACCCTTTCGTGTTTTGGTTTTGGATCTGGATGATTTTTGAAAAATACATAAAAACAGCTAAAATCACAGAATTTTGGGGTAATTTTGATCCTACAGTATTATTAACCTCAACATCATTAATTTCCATTCATTTCCAGCGTATTCTGAACACCTCACACCTCACAATATTGTTTTTAGGCCAAAGGTTGCACCGAGCTGGCAGTATGACTAAGCTGTGCGACACAAGTGTGCGGTACAAACACTTGGCCCATCTAGGAGTGGCACTGCAGTGGCAGACAGGATGACAGATTAAAAAAATAGGCCCCAAACAGCACATAATGCAAAGAAGAAAAAGAGGTGCAATGAGGTAGCTGGATGGCTAAGCTAAGCGACACAAGTGTGTGGCACAAATATCTGGCCCATCTAGGAGTGGCACTGCAGTGGCAGACAGGATGAAAATTAAAAAAACTAGGCCCCAAACAGCACAACATGCATAGAAGAAAATGAGGTGCAATGAGGTAGCTGTATGACTAAGCTAAGTGACACAAGTGTGCGGAACAAAAAACTGGTCCATCTAGGAGTGGCACTGCAGTGGCAGACAGGATGGCTCTTAAAAAAACTAGTCCCCAAACAGAACATGACGCAAAAAAAAAAAAAGAAGTGCACCAAGGTCGCTGGATGGCTAAGCTAACCAACACAGACAGGATGGCACTTCAAAAAACTAGGTCCCAAAAAGCACATCATGCAAAGAAGAAAAAGAGGTGCAATGAGGTAGCTGTATGACTAAGCTAAGCGACACAACTGTGCGGCACAAACAACATGGGTCGTGCTGGAATTTACCAAGATATAATACATGCACAATATTGGTGGCACAGGAGAGCGTACCCCCAAACCACAAACACATGGCAAAGCCTGTAAAATTAATTTGGATAATAATACCCTTTTTTTGGAGCTATTATAATAATATGCAGCACAGGCATATAATAAAATACAGGCACAGTACCCCTTCACCACACAGGGCAAATCCTGTAAAAATTATTTGGATAATAATATAAGTAATGTATATAACCCTTTTATTTGGAGTAAATAATATACAGCACAGGACACCACCACTGGACTTATGGCAGCACAAGACACAACACCACTGGACTGATGCAGCATATGACAGCACCACTGGACTGGACTTATACGGCAGTACCCCTGGACTTATACGGCAGTACCCCTGGACTTATACGGCAGTACCCCTGGACTTGTACGGCAGTGTCAGACAGGATGGCACTTCAAAAAACTAGTCCCCAAACAGCACATGATGCAAAGAAGAAAAAGAGGTGCAAGATGGAATTGTCCTTGGGCCCTCCCACCCACCCTTATGTTGTATAAACAGGACATGCACATGCTAGCAAACCAATAATTTCAGCGACAGGGTCTGCCACACGACTGTGGCTGAAGTGAGTGGTTTGTTTGGGCCCCCCACCAAAAAAGAAGCAATCAATCTCTCCTTGCACAAACTGGCTGTACAGTAGCAAGATGTCGACTACATCCTCCGATTCCTCACCCCTTTCAGTGTGTACATCCTCCTCACAGAGTATTAATTCATCCCCACTGAAATCCACCATAACAGGTCCCTGTGTACTTTCTGGAGGCAATTGCTGGTAAAGGTCTTCCTGGAGGAATGTATAATTCATTTTGATGAACATCATCTTCTCCACATTTTGTGGAAATAACCTCCTACGCCGATCGCTGACAAGGTTCCCGGCTGCACTAAATACTCTTTCAGAGTACACACTGGAGGGGGGGCAACTTAGGTAAAATAAAGCCAGTTTGTGCAAGGCCATCCAAATTGCCTCTTTTTCCTGCCAATATACATACGGACTGTCTGACATGCCTACTTGGATGCTGTCACTCATATAATCCCCACCATTCTTTCAATGGTGACAGAATCATATGCAGTAGCAGTAGACATGTCAATAATCATTGGCAGGTATTCAGTCCGGACCAGATGTCAGCACTCGCTCCTGACTTCCCTGCATCACCGCCAGCGGGTGGGCTAGGAAATCTTATCCTTTTCCTCGCAGCCCCAGTTGCGGAAGAAAATGAAGGAGGAGCTGTTGACGGGTCACGTTCTGCTTGAGTTGACAATTTTCTCACCAGCAGGTCTTTGAACCTCTGCAAACTTGTGTCTGCCGGAAAGAGAGATACAACATAGACTTTAAACCTAGGATCGAGTACGGGGGCCAAAATGTAGTGCTCTGATTTCAACAGATTGACCACCCTTGAATCCTGGCAAAGCGAATGAAGGGCTTCATCCACAAGTCCCACATACTTTGCGGAATTGCTCAGTCTTAGCTCCTCCTTCAATTTCTCCTGCTGCTTCTCCAAAATCCTGATGAGGGGAATTACCTGACTCAAGCTGGCAGTGTCTGAACTGACTTCACGCGTGGCAAGTTCGAAGGGTTGGAGAACCTTGCACAAGATGGAAAATATATGCCTATATCGTAGGGCAGGTGTATAGGCTTGAATGGCCTTTTGCTCCTCCTCCATCCTCTGAGGCATATAGAGTATTGAATTCCACCTTGTTACCACCTCTTGCTTCAGATGATGGCAGGGCAGGTTCAGGATTATTTGCTGGCGCTTCAGTGGCTGAATGTTGAAAGTGGCCCGCAATTTTTATCGGGTCACCGACAGCATCTCCTGCACGCCCCTGTCATTTTTAAAAAAATTCTGCACCACCAAATTAATTGTATGTGCAAGACATAGGACGTTCTGGAATTTGTCCAGATGTAATGCACGCACAATATTGGTGGCATTGTCCGACATCACAAATCCCCAAGAGTCTAAGTGGGGTAAGCCATTGTGCGATGATGTCCCTCACATTCCGTAAGAGGTTGTCAGCTGTGTTCCTCTTACGGAAACCGGTGATACATAGCGTAGCCTGCCTAGGAAAGAGTTGGCATTTGCGAGATGCTGCTACTGGTGCCGCTGCTGTTTTTGCTGCGGGAGGCAATACATCTACCCAGTGGGCTGTCACAGTCATATAGTCCTTAGTCTGCCCTGTTCCACTTGTCCACATGACCGTGGTTAAGTGGACAGTGGGTACAGCTGCATTTTTTAGGACACTGAGGACACTTTTTCTGACGTCTCTGTACATTCTTGGTATCGCCTGCCTAGTGAAGTGGAATCTAGATGGGATTTGGTACCGGGGACAAACTACCTCAATCAATTCTCTAAGTCCCACTGAACTAATGGCGGATACTGGATGCACGTCTAACAGCAACATAGCTGTCAAGGCCTCAGTTATTCCCTTTGCAACAGGATGACTGCTGTCATATTTCATCTTCCTTGCAAAAGACTGTTGGATAGTCAATTGCTTAGTTGAAGTAGTACAAGTGGTCTTCCGACTTCCCCATTGGGATGACGATCGACTCCCAGCAGCAACAAAAGCAGCTGCAGCAGTAGGCATACCACTCAAGGATCCTCTGGAAAAATCCCGATTAGGAGAGTACTCCTCAGTCTTGCCAGTGACATGGCCTGCAGGACTACCGACGTTCCTGATGCAGAAGGAATTTGACATTGAGGGAGTTGGTGGTGTGGCTTGCAGGAGCTTGGGTACAAGAGGAATAAGGGATTTAGGTGTCAGTGGACTGCTTACGCTGTTACCCAAAGTTTCTGAACTTGACAATGACTTCTGCACAGCAGGTGACGTATAAGGGAGGATGTTCATAGGTGGTTAACATCATTACCCCTACTTATTACAGATTGACAAAGGCAACACATGGCTTGACACCTGTTGTCAGGAGTTGTGGAGAAATAATTCCACACCGAAGAGGTGGCTTTTTTGGTATTTTGCTCAGGCACCACAATGGGCTTATTCATCCCATGGACTACAACTGTCTCCCCCGGTGCCTGATTTAAACAAGCCACATCACAATCAGAATCCTCATCGTCAACTTCCTCCTGAGCGCCAACAACACCCATATCCTCATCCTGGTGTACTTCATCAGTGACATCCTCAATTTGAATATCAGAAACTGGACTGTGGGTGCTCCTTCCAGCACTTGCAGAGGGCGTGCAAATGGTGGAAGGAGCCACCTCTTCCTGTCCAGTGTTGGAAAGGTCAGGCATCGCAACCGCCGACACACTTGGACTCTCCTTGGGAATTTGTGATACCATCTTAGAACACACAGTTCTTTGCTGTGCTTTTGCCAGCTTAACTCTTATAATTTTTCTAGCAGGAGGATGAGGGCTTCCATCGTCATGTGAAGCTGAACCACTAGTCATGAACATAGGCCAGGGCCTAAGCCATTCATTGGCACTCCGTGTCGTAAATGGCATATTGGTAAGTTTATATTTCTCCTCAGACCATTTACATTTATTTTTTTGGGTCTTTTTACTGAACTTTGGCTTTTTGGATTTTACATGCCCTCTACTATCACACTGGGCATAGGCCTTGGCAGACGACTTTGATGGCATTTCAGTACCACTGGACTGGATTTATATGGCAGTATCACTGGACTTATACACCAGTATCACTGGAATTATACAGCAGTATCACTGGAATTATACGGCAGTACCACTGGACTTATATGGCAGTACCACTGGACTCTATTGATACGGCAGTATCACTGGACTTATACACCAGTACCACTGGAATTATATGGCAGTATCACTGGAATTATACGACAGTACCACTGGACTGGATTTACACGGCAGTATCACTGGACTTATATGGCAGTACCACTGGACTTATATGGCAGTATAACTGAACTGGATTTATATGGGGGTACCACTGGACATATATACGGCAGTATCACTGGACATATACGGCAGTATCACTGGATTGGATTTATACACTAGTACCACTGGATTTATACGGCAGTACCACTGGACATATATGGCAGTATCACTGGAATTATATGGCAGTACCAGGGGACATATACAGCAGTATCACTGGACTGGATTTATATTGCAGACCACTGGATTTATACGGCAGTACCACTGGACATATACAGCAGTATCACTGGATTTATACGGCAGTACCACTGGACATATACGGCAGTATCACTGGACTGGATTTATACGCCAGTACCACTGGATTTATACAGCAGTATCACTGGACTTATACACCAGTATCACTGGACTGGATTTATACCGCAGTACCACTGGATATATACGCCAGTACCACTGGACATATACGGCAGTATCACTGGACATATACGGCAGTATCACTGGACTGTATTTATACGCCAGTACCACTGTATTTATACGGCAGTACCACTGGACATATACGGCAGTATCACTGGAATTATATGGCAGTACCAGTGGACATATACGGCAGTATCACTGGATTTATATGACAGTACCACTGGACATAAACGCCAGTATCACTGGACTTATACGGCAGTATCACTGGACTGGATTTATACACCAGTACCACTGGATTTATACGGCAGTATCACTGGGCATATATGGCAGTATCACTGGACATAGACGGCAGTACCACTGGACTAATACAGCAACACAGGGACACCACCACTGGACTGATTCAGGACAACACAGCACCACTGCAATGGACTGGACTTATACAGCAGCACTGGACATATGGCAGCAGAGGACACCACCACTGTGACTGGACTGATGCAGCACAAGACACCACCCCTGGACTGCTGCAGGACAACACAGCACCACTGGACTGGACTTGTACAGCAGCACTGGACATATGGCAACAGAACACACCACCACTGTGACTGGACGGATGCAGCACAAGACACTACCACTGTACTGATGCAGGACAACACAGCACCACTGCACTGGACTTATACAGCAGCACTGGACATATGGCAGCAGAGGACACCACCACTGAGACTGGACTGATGCAGCATAAGACACTACACTGGACTGAGCAGCACAAGACAGCGCTGGAATCTTCACCCCACTTTCCCTCCCGCACAGACACTGAGGACGGAGACACGTCCTCTCGCTACACTCTCCAATGCCGGAGTGAAAATGGCGGCGACGTGCGGCTCCTTATATGGAATCCAAAACCAGCGAGAATCTGACAGTGGGATGATGACGTTTTGCCTCATTCCGGTTTCTGAGTCAGGCGGGTAAACCCGAGCTGGGCTTGGGCCGGGCTTGGGTAGTGAAGTTCGGGGGGGTTCGGTTCTTAAGGTCCATACACACTTAACAATATAATGAGCGACGTCGCTCATTTTCCCCCTCCTTGAGCGACGTCGCTCATTATATCGTTAAGTGTGTATGCCGCCAACGACAATCGATGCGCGGCCCCGCGGGTCGGCAACGATCGTCGCTGTCGGTAGGGCATGCATGAAGGATGTGGACTGTCGTTCACGACCTTCATGCAGGGCTGGCGGGGGCGTGACGTCACTGAGCGATATGAGCGGTCATATCGCTCAGTGCGTACAGGCGGCCGCCGACCTGCCGGCCCGGGAGGGGGAAACGTTAGACGATGTCGCTCACAGAGCGACATCGTCTAATGTGTATGGGCCTTTAGAGAATCGAACCCGCTCATCTCGGGTAGTGAAGTTCGGGGGGGTTCGGTTCTTAGAGAACCGAACCCGCTCATCTCTACTATAATTGAATAGATTGACTAAACATAGAACCATCCTTTATGGAATAAATATTTTAAATGGCTGGAGACTACAAACTGTACTCTCTTTGGAGAAAACGACCTGTTAACTGTCGCATTGTTATTAAATTAAAAATAAGTAATGTAGGACAAATGTAGATAACTAATTATCTATATGAACCTCTTACTCTCCCAGCAAGGTGGGTTTATGAATGACAAAATAAAGTCATATGCATGACAGGTAGTCCTGGGCAGCAGATTCCCTGACACACATCCAGCAGCCATACAAAGACAGCAGAGTGACCTTGCACAGATGGCCACTTGATGAACACGCAAACACCTAGATCCATGACCAGATGGCTTAATTATAGGATTGGTAAAGTAACTGCAGGGGACAGGGTTTAGACTGCGGCACAGTGGCAGAGTGTGACTTACAGTTTAGTAACGGTAATGTGTATATTGTTAATTAAGACATCTTGGAGCAAATAATGGCATAATATTTTGTATTTCAGCTGAAAAGTTGTCCAGGACATTCACAACGTATAATTATACTTTAGTAAAGACAAATACCTTTAACCTGCTCATTTTACACAAGGCTGTTTTAAAAATAGTTGTTTATACTTCTTTAATTTAGGGATTGCTCAGTAAGTTATTGCTTCCCGTCTGCACTACATTGTAACTGACCCAGGTCTTCTGGTGTCAATCTGTAGTCAGACTTGCTCTCTTTTTTTATCTGGCACAGTCTACAGTAGATAGTTATTTAATTTAAGTTAATTGAAGACAACAAAGAACCCAATCCGTTCCACAAAATACAAAGCGCATCAGATTTTAAAAAGAAAATGTACTCCATATTATTTTAACTCTATTGTTCTTGAATTGTTTGGAAAAACAATAGATGGCTATTTACACAAAATTCTTTATCTCAATTTTTGTATTTACTAATATTATCAGTGGCACTGTTAGTTCATCCGAGATAACATTTTATTTTACTAACAGATTTTGTGCGTCTGATATTTAAATAAGTCAATGATGTGACAAACGACGCTATGGGAGTGTGCAAAGTGCGTACACACTCGACAATTTAGACAATTTTTTTGTTACAATCCGTTGGAAATTGGCAAATCATTCAAGATATCATGTAATGTGTACCCAGATTTACAGAACAAAGAAGGGGGGGGGGGGGCGCAGAAGTGCAAGAAACAAAGGAGTAGCAGAGAAACAAAGACTAAGGGGTCTATTCATGAAGCAGTGATAAGAGTGGAGAAGTGAGCCTGTGGAGAAGTTGCCAATGACAACCAATCAGCTGCTCCGTACAAATGTATAGTATGCAAATTATAAATGTTACTTCAATCCTGATTGGTTGCCATGGCCAACTACTCCACTGGCTCACTTCTCCACACTTTTTACTGCTTCATGAATAGACCCCTAAGGGAGAGAGGTGTTAAATTGGAGAAGTTGGCCATAGCAACCAATAAGCCTCTGTCATTTTAAACAGTGCTAAATAAATGATAGCTAGAAGCTTGGTTTGGTTTGATACATCTACCCAGGGCTGGCTGGCCAATTACTTCAGGTATGCAGTCACATACGCCGTCAAACTGCAAAGGTGCCATCTCCTACCGCCGTGCCAACAACGCCTGCCGACATTGTCAGTTTCACCGTCGGCTCCTCCCGGCATCTGGTCCCCGCTTACTGATCCAATCTTCCTCCTCTCCTTGCCTTTGCGGCCACCACCTGTGCGGCTGCCCGCCCATCTGCTCCTCCTGGGCCTGGCGCCCACACACAGCATCAGAAGGAAGTACTGATCCGTACACTGGGGGTAATTCCAAGTTGATCGCAGCAGGAATTCTGTTAGCAACTGGGCAAAACCATGTGCACTGCAGGGGAGGCAGATATAACATGTGCAGAGAGAGTTAGATTTGGGTGTGGTGTGTTCAATCTGCAATCTGATTTGCAGTGTAAAAATAAAGCAGCCAGTATTTACCCTGCACAGAAATAAAATAACCCACCCAAATCTAACTCTCTCTGCAAATGTTATATCTGCCTCCCCTGCAGTGCACATGGTTTTGCCCAACTGCTAAAACATTTCCTGCTGCGATCAACTTGGAATTACCCCCACTGCTTGTGAACACAGGTGTTTCGCTCACTCTGTCTTTAGTCACCCTCTCATTTGGTCCAGTGAAGATCCAGTATCTAAAAGTTGTTTAATATGTGCCTTTTCTCTAATTGAAGCTACAGTATATGACATATTTATGACAAATTTATCACCCTCCAACTTTCACTCTGTGAACACTATGCAACCCATTTGCAGAAAAGAACATATGTAAGATCTCGTTTCCATCCATAATCAGGATCACAAAGATCTTCTTTGGGACAATTGTGAGTTCATCTTCTCATCTACAAACACTTACAATATCTAACAGAATTACCATTGCTTCTTAACCCTCTCACAATCCTTTCATTTCTTACAGCCCAAATACATTTCTGCACCCACTTTATCTACGCTTTTGACTCATTTCATACTAAATCTACACCCATTGAGCCTACACTGCTTTTCTCACCTGCATTTCTGCAATTCTTCTGCTCTGATTCCCTTACAGTCTCCTCTCCTACTTCCACTTTCCCTCAACCTATTTACCTACTTAACACTATGTCAAGGCTTTCTTATACTCCCCACATCACTCAATGGCCCTCATTCCGAGTTGTTCGCTCGGAGATTTTCATCGCATCGCAGTGAGAATTCTCTTAGTGCGCATGCGCAATGTTCGCACTGCGACTGCGCCAAGTAACTTTACTATGAAGAAAGTAAGTTTACTCACGGCTTTTTCATCGCTCCGACGTTCGCATTGTGATTGACAGGAAATGGGTGTTACTGGGCGGATGCACGGCGTTTTAGGGGCGTGTGGCTGGAAACGCTACCGTTTCCGGAGAAAACGCAGGAGTGGCCGGGGAAACGGTGGGTGTGCCTGGGCGAACGCTGGGTGTGTTTATGACGTCAGCCAGGACCGAAAAGCACTGAACTGATCGCACAGGCAGAGTAAGTCTGAAGCTACTCAAAAACTGCTAACTCGTTTGTAATCGCAATATTGCGCATACATCGGTCGCACATTTAAGAAGCTAAGATTCACTCCCAGTAGGCGGCGGCTTAGCGTGTGTAACTCTGCTACATTCGCCTTGCGAGCGATCAACTCGGAATGAGGGCCAATGTCTACCTAATAATGTATCTTTATCTTTCCACCCTAGTCTCCTACACCTCATCCTCTGTCTCCCCTCCATCCCTGTTTCCTTTCCCCTCCTTTTCCTGTTACCCCACTTTCATTTACCTCTGTCCCATGGTCCTGCTACCCAACAACTCAGCCCTGCTCCCTTTCTCCATTCCCTGTCACCTCCCCATACCCCCATCCACATCACACTGATCTCCCTCCCTCCCTGCCCACCTTCTGCAGTTTCCCCTCCCAGCTCAGGCACCCGCACCATCACTACTCTCTCATCATCCCTGCCCTCAAAGTTAATCTCACCTCATCGCTACAGCAACCCTGATAATCTCATTCACATCTCTCCCACAAACTCATACCCCCTATCCTGTGCCCTCTGGAATGCCTGATCTGTTTGTAACAAACTGGTCCCCTCTCATGACCTTTTCATTTCCAACTCCCTACACCTACTAGCCATTACTGAAACTTGGATTACGCCCTCTGACACTACTTCTCCTGCTGCTCTCTCTGCTGGGGGCCTCAAATTCACACACACACCCCGACCTGGGGGTCGCCATGGGGGTGGTGTTGGGGTCCTTTTACCTTCTAGTTACTCCTACCAACTCATACCACCAGAACCATCCCTTACATTCTCTACATTTGAGGTCCATGCCACACGCCTCTTCCAACCAGTCCATCTTAGAGTAGCTGTCATTTACCGGCCCCCCTCGCACTGCTTCCAAATTCATCGACAACTTTGTTTCCTGGCTTCCTCACTTCCTCTCTTCTGACATTCCCTCCATTATCCTAGGCGATTTCAACATCCCTATTGACATCCCCACACAATCCCCTGCCTCTAAACTCCTTAACCTCACCTCTTCACTTGGTCTCTCCCAGTGTACCTCCTCACCCTCCCATGTGAATGGGAGCTCACTGGATCTGGTCTTCACTCACCGCTGCGATATTTCAGATTTTTCCAACTCCCCATTTCCCCTCTCTGATCTCCACCTGCTCTCCTTTAACCTATCTCTCTCGACTTCCCCATCTCTACCTCCTAAGGCTACCATCACTAAGCGTAACATTGAAGCTATTGACACCACATTTCTTTCCTCCCTGTTTGATTCACTTCTCTCTCCTATTCTCTCTCTCTCATGCCCTGAACAAGCCACTTCCACATACAATGCATCCCTTACTTCTGCTCTTGACTCTGTTGCTCCACCAACCACTATTCACCCTTGCAAATTAACACCTCAACCCTGGCACACCAAATGCACCAGATATCTGCAAAAATGCTCACGTACTACTGAGCGACACTGGAGGAAATCACGCTCTAAGGCAGACTTCCTCCATTTCAAACTTATGCTCTCATCCTTCAGTGCTGCCCTTTCTCTTGCTAAACAGTCATACTTCAAGAACCTCATCTCCTCCCAGTCTTCCAACCCCCGGCGCCTCTTTGCCACTCTCAACTCACTCCTCTGCCCACCTCCACCTCGTCTCCCTTCCTCACTCTCTGCTCTTGACTTTGCCACTTACTTCACATCCAAAATTGACTCCATACGTCAGGACATCACATCACACCAGACCATCAGTAACCAGCTTTCTCCCATCCCTTACCAACCCTCCCCATCCCTCGCACCTACTCTGAGATCTTTCTCCCATGCATCTGGAGAGGAAGTCATGGCCCTCATTCGTTCCTGTCCCCTCACCACCTCCACACTTGAACCCTATCCCCTCCCGCCTCCTCCGCTACCTCTCTCCTTCTGCTTGTTCCCATCTTTCCCACCTTCTCAATCTGTCCCTCTCATCAGGCACTGTCCCCTCTGCCTTCAAGCATGCACTCATCTCTCCTATTCTTAAAAAACCTACACTTGATCCAAACACTCTCTCCAACTACCGACCCATCTCTCTCCTCCCTTTTGCCTACAAACTCCTTGAGCGTATTGTCTACAACTGCCTTACTTCCTTTCTTTCCTCACACTCACTGTTTGACCCATTCCAGTCTGGCTTCCGTCCTCTCCACTCCACTGAAACTGCCCTTACAAAAGTATGCAATGACCTCCATGCTGCTAAATCTAAGGGACACTACTCTATACTTATTCTACTTGATCTCTCTGCTGCTTTTGACACTATGGACCATCCTCTCCTACTGCAAATTCTTCACTTCATTGGTCTGCGTGACACTACCCTCTCTTGGCTGTCCTCCTACCTTTCTGACCGTTCTTTCTCTGTCTCCTCTCATGACTCCACCTCCCCCTCACTTCCACTAACTGTAGGGGTACCCCAAGGTTCTGTCCTTGGTCCTCTTCTCTTCTCTCTCTATACGTCCTCACTAAGTAAGCTCCTTAGTTCTTTTGGTTTCCAATATCATCTCTATGCTGATGACACCCAAATCTATCTTTCCTCTCCAGACCTCTCCCCTGCTCTCCTCACTCGTGTCTCCAACTGTCTCTCTGCTACCTCTTCCTGGATGTCCCAGCGCTTTCTTAAACTTAACATGTCTAAGACAGAGCTGATCATCTTTCCTCCCTCCCGCATAACCTCACCTCCTACAATCTCATGATCTATTGATAGCACTACTTTCTCCTCTAGCCCCCAAGTGCGCTGTCTTGGAGTAATCCTTGACTCCTCCCTCTCCTTCAAACCACACATTCAGCACCTCTCACAAACCTGCCATTTTCATCTAAAAAATATTTCCAGGATCAGACCCTTTCTGACCCAGGATGCTACTAAGGGGTATATTTACTAAGGTCCCGATTTTGACCGAGATGCCGTTTTTTCATCAAAGTGTCATCTCGGTAATTTACTAAACTCAAATCACGGCAGTGATGAGGGCATTCGTAATTTTTGGGTAGTCCATGAAAATAATTACGAATGAATACACCTTCGGTCAAAACGCGGCTGTTTAAGTATGAATCTCGGTCATTTACTAAGAAGTGCAAAGCAAAAAAAAATAAAACACTGCCGTGAAAAATTACAACTCGTAAAAAAGTGCTAAAAAAAAACAGACCTGCTTTTTTAATCCGTGATTGTATAGGCATGCAGGGATCCATGAGATCCGTGCATGTATATCAGTGGGAAGGGGTGGGAAAGTGGTTATTTTCTCAAAAAAAATTGCGTGGGGTCCCCCCTCCTAAGCATAACCAGCCTCGGGCTCTTTGAGCCGATCCTGGTTGCAGAAATATGGGGAAAAAATTGACAAGGGTTCCCCCATATTTAAGCAACCAGCATCGGGCTCTGCGCCTGGTCCTGGTTCCAAAAATACGGGGGACAAAAAGAGTAGGGGTCCCCCGTATTTTTAAAACCAGCACCGGGCTCCACTAGCTGGACAGATAATGCCACAGCCGGGGGTCACTTTTATATAGTGCCCTGCGGCCGTGGCATCAAATATCCAACTAGTCACCCCTGGCCGGGGTACCCTGGGGGAGTGGGGACCACTTCAATCAAGGGGTCCCCCCCCCAGCCACCCATGGGCCAGGGGTGAAGCCCGAGGCTGTCCCCCCCATCCAATTGGCTGCGGATGGGGGGCTGATAGCCTTTTGTGAAAATGAAAAGATATTGTTTTTAGTAGCAGTACTACAAGGCCCAGCAAGCCTCCCCCGCATGCTGGTACTTGGAGAACCACAAGTACCAGCATGCGGCAGAAAAACGGGCCCGCTGGTACCTGTAGTACTACTACTAAAAAAATACCCAAAAAAAGACAAGACACACACACCTTGAAAGTAAAGTTTTATTACATACATCCACACAAACATACATACATACTTACCTTATGTTCATACGCAGGTCGGTCCTCTTCTCCAGTAGAATCCAAGGGGTACCTGTTGAATAAATTATACTCACCAGATCCAGGGTCCCAGGCTCCTCGTAGAGGTGCTGGTTTTAAAAATACGGGGGACCCCTACTCTTTTTGTCCCCCGTATTTTTGGAACCAGGACCAGGCGCAGAGCCCGATGCTGGTTGCTTAAATATGGGGGAACCCCTGTCATTTTTTTTCCCATATTTCTGCAACCAGGATCGGCTCAAAGAGCCCGAGGCTGGTTATGCTTAGGAGGGGGGACCCCACGGAATTTTTTTTGAGATTTTACAGTGTTTAGTTTAAAAAAAAAAAAAAAATGAACCCCAGCACGGATCAAACAGATCCGGCCGAGATTCATTTTTAAAAAGTCGGCAGTGTTTTGCTAATCACTGCCGTAAAAAAGGTAAAGAAAACACGAATGACATCGACATCGGAACAAATGAAAATGCAGAATACGACAGCTTAGTAAATTAGTCGTAATCAATTCAAAAAGTTGCAAGTTTACACTTTCGATGTCATTCGTGATTGAACTTTGACCTTTTTCCGAAAATTACGAATGTTAGTAAATATACCCCTAAGACTCTTATCCACTCACTGGTCATCTCCAGACTGGACTACTGTAATCTGCTCCTGACTGGCATTCCTGACAAATACCTCTCTCCACTCCAATCTATCCTCAATGCTGCTGCCCGGCTCATCTTCCTCACCAAACGCACTACGTCCACCTCTCCTCTCTTACTAGACCTTCACTGGCTCCCCTTCCCTTTCAGAATCCATTTCAAGCTACTCACACTCGCTTACAAAGCCCTCACCCACTCCTCTCCCATCTATATCTCTGACCTTATCTCCCTTTACAATCCCACCCGTCCTCTTCGCTCTGCTAATGCACGCCGACTCTCCTGCCTACGGATTACTTCCTCCCACTCCTACCTCCAAGATTTTTCACGTGCTGCACCACTTCTTTGGAATTCCCTACCTCTCCCCCTCAGACTCTCCACCTCTCTACAAAACTTCAAACGATCTCTCAAGACCCACTTCTTCACCAAACCCAGCCAAATCTCATCCTAACCCTCTGTTCTACGCTCTCTATGTACCCCATCTGTGTCACCCCTGTCTGTCTACCCTTCCCCTTTAGAATGTAAGCTCTCACGAGCAGGGCCCTCTTCCCTCATGTGCTTATCCTTTCTTACTTTAATAATCTTCAACTGCACCACATCCAGCAGTCTTCTGCCATCTGATACTTATTCCAGTGTCATCTGCTGATGTAACTATGTTTATTTACCCTGTACTTGTCCTATACTGTCATCAACTGTAAGTTGCTGTTTTCCTGTTTGATTATTTGTATATGTATTCTGTAATTGGGCGCTGCGGAACCCTCGTGGCGCCATATAAATAAAGGATAATAATAATAATAATAATATGCTTTCAGTTTGGAGGTCTGAACACAGTATTGTCCCTTACTATATGTGATGTATTGCCTGGAGATAAGTTTATAAATGGCACATATACTGTACCTGCAGGAATTGGTGATGAAGGTTACAGGATAACTACAGCTTTCCTGGATGTGAGATTGGCCATGGCCTAAGTCACCTTACAGTTCATATTAATGGTACGCCCATCACTAAGTATTGGTACGTGTTGATGGGAATAATGTTTAAATAGTTGCACTGCAAACAAAGACTATTATTTATTGGGGATGTAGTTAAAATGCCGCCGGACGGGATCCCGGCAGTCGAAATACCGATGCCGGAATCCCGAACGATGGCATAATGCCGGCATCGAAATCCCAATGGAGCACGAGATCCAGGCGTCAAAATCCCGACACCCGGAATCCCAATCCTTTTTCCAGCGGGCACCCACAAGGGAGGGTTAGGGTAAGAGGCAGGGAAGGGTTAGGGTACTTTTGGAGGGGCTGACGGGATTCTGATGGACGGGATGATGCTGTTGGGATTCTGATCGCTGGCATCCCGTCCATCAGGATATCATACTGAATCCATTTATGGTAGACTGATGTTAACATGACACTCCATATGTGTATGTATTTCTCATAAGAAAGGGGTATTTGAAGTTGGTCTTATTATACCTTTTGGGAACAGGATCAATCCAAATTCATCAACACAGGTTGTGACATGACTACGATATGATTATTTGATCCACAACCACATTCCCAGAAATAAGGCTGACACTGAGGGGCATACTAGCTAGAAGTAGGTTACCATACCATACTTCACAGGGGATTATTATATAGATACTTATTTCCCCTTTTTTAAATAATCGTTTTGTGTTCTGTTCATATATTTTATTATTTATTTATTATAGACTACTGGCCCCAACATATGTGACATGCACCTGGCTGTTGCAGAGTGACTCGGAGTACCGGAGACAGCCATTGCCTCATATGGCTCTATCTCAAAGTCCCACATACTGCCTGAGAGAAGCTGCAGCTCCCCCTACATGCAGCCAGCTTCTCACTGTCAGTGTAAGGAGGGAGCTGCTGCAGCCACGTTACAGGTGCAGCTTGCCTGAGCTCCTCCTAATAAACAACAACAAAAATCGGTCAGTACTGCCGATAGATTGGCGGCAGGGGGGGTTCTAGGTACTCGGAAAACACCCTGTGTGAGTGTATGATCTTGTACACAGGAAACACGTCTCAGGCGACTCAGTTGTGGTGCCCATACTGGGTGAATATAGACTCACTCAGGAGTTCGATATTTGTTTGATGTGCATCAGTGCTGCGAATGTGTACGCAGTTGCAGGTACCTGCGGACACACCGGTGGGCGTCTCTGTACAAATCCTATCGGCTGTAACATTAGCATATTTTTCGCACACCCACTAAGTCAACAATCACATCTGCAGCAGAATTAGCTTACAACTATGAATCAGGCCCAATAACCCCAACCTTTGTAGTGTTGCTGCTTGGAATCCCATCTAGTTCCTAAGGATGTGCAGCTGGATATTTCACACTTTTAGTCAGGCTTAGGGCCTAATCCATGTTTGCAAGCAATCGCTGATGTTCATGCAATGGATCGATCAGCCAACTGTGCATGTGCTGCAATTGCAATGCGCATGCATCAAGGTGCCACTGCGATCTTGCTTGCAATTGGGAGTTCATGCAGAAGTGATTGAAAGGGAGTGACCGACAGGGAGTCAAGGTGTTAATGGGGAGTGGTTGGAACGATGCAGGCATGTCATGGTCGCTTTCAGGGCCTGTATTTGCTGTCAGCTGCGAGGTTATACATGCAAAAACATGGCGTCTGCGTTGCTACTGCTGTGTCCAGTCTACATAGCAATAGGCCTATACTTAACCTTGATGTTCTTCATTTTTGCATATGCACTGTCCCCTCTGCCTTCAAGCACGCTCTTGTATCCCCTATTCTTAAAAAACCTACCCTTGATCCAAACACCCTCTCCAACTATCAACCAATCTCTCTCCTCCCTTTTGCCTCTAAACTCCTTGAGCGTATTGTGTACAACCGCCTCACTGCCTTTCTTTCCTCCCACTCAATGCTTGACCCATTCCAGTCTAGTTTTCGCTCTCTCCACTCCACTGAAACTGCCCTCACAAAAGTCTGCAATGACCTCCATGCAGCCAAATCTGAGGGCCACTACTCTCTGATATTCTTCTTGACCTGTATGCTGCTTTTGACACTGTGGACCACCCTCTCCTTCTGCAAATCCTACACTCTCTTGGTCTGTGTGATACTGCCCTCTCCTGGCTGCCTCCTACCTCTCTGATCGTTCCTTCTCTGTCTTCTCTCATGACGCTACACCCCCCCCACTTCCACACACTGTTGGTGTCCCCAAGGTTCTGTTCTTGGTCCTCTTCTTTTCTCTCTCTATACGTCCTCTTTAGGTGAACTCATTTGTTCTTTTAACTTCCAATATCACCTCAATGCTGATGACACTCAAATCTACCTTTCCTCCTCTGATCTCTCCCCGGCTCTCCTCACTCGTACCTCCAACTGTCTCTCTGCTATCTCTTCCTGGATGTCCCAGCGCTTTCTTAAACTCAACATGTCCAAGACTGAGCTGATCATCTTCCCACCCTCCCGCACAACCTCACCTCCCACAATCTCATTAATCATTGATGGCACGACTATCTCCTCTAGCACCCAAGTACGCTGTCTTGGCGTAATACTTGACTCCTCCCTCTCCTTCAAACCACACATTCAGCACCTCTCACAAACCTGTAATTTTCATCTCAAAAACATTTCCAGGATCAGACCCTTTCTCACCCTGGATGCTACCAAGGTGGTCATTCCGACCCGTTCGCACTCAGTGCTTTGTTGCTGAGGTGCGAACGGGTCCGGGTTGCGCATGTGCGGCGGCCGCCCTGCGCACGCGCGTCGTTGCCCGGCGACAGAGGTCACCGGGTTACATTGCGAACAACGAAGAAAGCGGTGGCAGAGACGACCGCAAGAAGATTAACAGAAAGAAGGCGTTCCTGGGCGTCACCGGACCGCTGCCTGCCGTTTTCGGGGAGAGGTGAAGAAAACGGAGGCGTGTCCAGGAGAACGGAGGGCGGATGTCTGATGTCAAAGCCGGCCCCAGCATCGCTGAGATCGTCGCACAGGGTAAATATGTCCAGGGCTAGTCTTGTTCTGCTTGAATTTTCTTTAGCTTAGCAGGGCTGCACAAGCGATCGCAGCCCTGCTAAACTAAAATACACTCCCCCATAGGCGTGGACTAGTTGATCGCAGCAGCAGCAAAAAGTTGCTATGTGCGATCAACTCGGAATGACCACCCAAGATCATTATCCACTCACTGATTATTTGCAGACTGGATTACTGTAATCTCCTCCTAACTGGCCTCCCTGACAATTACCTCTCTCCACTCCAATCTATCCTCAATGCTGCACCAAACGCACTACATCCACCTCCCCTCTCCTACAAGCCCTTCACTGGTTTCCCTTCCCTTTCAGAATCCAATTCAAACTTCTCACACTCACTTACAAAGCACTCACCCACTCCTCTCCCACTTACAGTACATCTCTGACCTTATCTCCCTTTACTCTCCCACCCATCCTCTTCGCTCTGCTAATGCACGCCGACTCTCCTGTCTTCTGATGACTTCCTCCCACTCCTATCTCCAAGATTTTTCACGTGCTGCTCCCTTACTCTGGAATTCACTACCTCTCCCCCTTAGACTCTCCACCTGTCGAAAGAACTTCAAACGGGCTCTTAAGACCCACTTCTTTACCAAACCCTACCAAATCTCATCCTAAACCTCTGTCCATGCTCGGTCTACCCAATTTGTGTCACCCCTGTCTGTCTGCCCCTCCCCTTTATGTAAGCTCTGACGACTAGAGCCCTCTTCCCTCATGTGCTTATCCTTTTCTTACTTTAATAATCCTCAACTGCCCAAATCCTGAATCCAGGTACAAACATGAATTAGGCCATTAGTATCTACACTCTTGTTATGTGCTAACTATCATAGAATGGGAAGAACTACAATTTTGCATACATTTTGTTGGCCTGTTGCATACCTCCCAACTGTCCCGATTTTCGCGGGACAGTCCCTTTTTTGGTGTTTGTCCCGTTGTCCCTCCCGCGGGCCGCAGTGTCCCGCGGTGGGGCAGTTAGGAGGCTCCTGATCAGTCCCTGCTCTGCTCAGTTAAGAGCAGAGCAGCAGTGAATACTGAATAGATGATGTGCGCATGCGCACAGCGTCTATTCTAGTGAGGCAGAGGGACTGGGGGCATACCAGCAGTTCACAGAGCACTGCCCATGCCCCCACTGTGATGGAAATGGGAGGCGTGGCTCGCAATTGTGTCATTCATGCAAAGCCACACCCCTTTCCATTAGACCACGCCCTCTTTTCGGTGCTCCCAAGCCTACGGATGTTGGGAGGTATGGCTTGGTGTATAAACTGACATTATTCAGAAAAGAAATGGGGTGAGCTACTGCACCATTCTTTCTTTTTACCATCCAATAGGTTTTCCGGCCATTTCCCTTATAAAAGGGCATGCTCCAAACTTTTGAACTATGGCCCTCATTCCGAGTCGTTCGCTCGGTAATTTTCTTCGCATCGCAGCGTTTTTCTGCTTAGTACGCATGCGCAATGTTCGCACTGCGACTGCGCCAAGTAATTTTGCTATGAAGATAGTTTTTTTACTCACGGCTTTTTCTTCGCTCCGGCGAACGTAATGTGATTGACAGGAAATGGGTGTTACTGGGCGGAAACACGGCGTTTTAGGGGCGTGTGGATGAAAACGCTACCGTTTCCGGAAAAAACGCAGGAGTGGCTGGAGAAACGGAGGAGTGTCTGGGCGAACGCTGGGTGTGTTTGTGACGTCAAACCAGGAACGACAAGCACTGAACTGATCGCAGATGCCGAGTAAGTCTGAAGCTACTCTGAAACTGCTAAGTAGTTTGTAATCGCAATATTGCGAATACATCGTTCGCAATTTTAAGAAGCTAAGATTCACTCCCAGTAGGCGGCGGCTTAGCGTGTGTAACTCTGCTAAAATCGCCTTGCGAGCGAACAACTCGGAATGAGGGCCTATGAATGGATTTCACTAGCTCAATTGCCCCAAAGATTTCCTAGGTAAAACTGGTAAAAGCAATTTGCATCTGTTGGGCACTATTTACATTTGCATTATTCATGCGTTAGAGGTCTGCTTTATCTGTTGGAAAGTCCACAGTTCACACTTGTTGTGCTTTATTACTTTTAAATAGTTTTATTTGAAATGAATACTATTTAAATAATATTCTTTATATATTTTGTAAACATCTAAATATTTTAATTGTAATTGTTGTTTATAATTGAAAAGCTGTTTGATTTTCACAATTAAAAACATTAAAATACCATAATTCTTTCTCACTCATTTGTGAACTGGCTGGAAACACTTGTTCACTAATTCAAAAATGGTTGAATATGCTTATAAATGTTCCAGGGCTTTGTGGGGCACATAGCAACATGAAGGGGACTCCAATGTGTCTAGAACAGTGGTTGTTCATTTTTGTCCCATAAGAATGCCCTAGTACATTGCATGCCCCATATGAGTACTCTAGTTTATTCTTTACATGGAGCACCAGTTAATATCATTCCACATTGATGTGGCCCCAGTTTAAAAAATTCCACATTGTAGTGCCCTCAGTTCACATTATGCCACACAGTGTCCTGAGTTCATATTGTTCCACATTGCAGTTTCCCTGTTCAAATTGTGCCTCATTGTAGTGCCCCAGATCCCATATTGACACACAATGTCCCGTTTATATGATGCCACAATGTTGTGCCCCAATTCACATTATGTCCCACTTTAGAGCACTCAGTTCACACATTCTGTCACACAGTATCCCAGTTCATATTATGTTCCATTATAGTGCCCCCAGTTCACATTAGGCCACACAGTTCCCCAGTTTCCATTATACCTCACAGTGACCTTAGTTAACATTATGCCACACAATGCCCCCGATTTATATTATGTACATTGTCGTCCCCCTAGTCCAATATTTCCCACTACAACAGTTTATATTATAACACATTATAGTACATTATACAACACTGTAAACCTCCCATTTGCATTATGCCACATAGTGCCCCCCCCCAGTTCATATTATTATGCAATGATGTGGCCCCAGTTCACATTATACCACATTGTTATACCTCCAGCTCTAATTATACCATACAGTTTCCCCTGTTTGTATTATGCCGTGCAATGCCCCAGATCATTTTTGCTCTATTGTAGTGCTCATAGCTCACATTATGCCACATTGTAATGCTCCTAGCTTGCATTATGCCATTATGCATCAATTCCCATTATGCCACTCAGTAACATTAGTGCACATTATGTCACATATTGCTTCCAGTATACATTATGCTACATTGTAATAGGTTTCCAGTTCACATTATGCTGCATTGTTATACCCTCAGCTCTAATTATGTCATACAGTGTCCCCTTTTCGGATTATGCCACTCAGTGCCCCAGATAATGTTTGCTCTATTGTAGTGCTCCCAACTCACATTATGCCACATTGTAATGCTCCTAGTTTGCGTTATGCCATTGTGCATTAATTCACATTATTAAGTGACCTCTGTGCACATTATGTCACATAGTGCTTCCAGTACACATTATGCCACATTGTAATAGATTTCCAGTTCACACTATGCTACATAGTTGTGCCTCTTGTTTACTTTATTCCACACAGTAGCCCCACATGCAATTTTGGTCACTATAAAACAGAGACACTATAAAGATATATAAATGACACTTCCCTTAGGTATTTGGTGCTGCGATCTGAAAAAAACTGTGACATCAAATGAACATGTAAATATGAAAAAGCATATAGTATAAAACCTTACAACTAACCATACATTAGTGGTTTGGCACAGGATGATCCTATAAGTATTCTCCTTACTTCAACTAGAAGTAAACTGGTATGTCAAGATATAGCGTGAAACATGGACAATCGTCAGATGAAAGATCCTTTAGTAGAAGATATACCTTTTCTCCTCCAATGAGGTCCAGTTCAGACATTCATATTATGAAATGGTGATACACCAAACATAGCGCATTATATTTTAAGCACAATTTAAATCCAAAAATGTCTAGCACTATTTAAAATGAGTCAAAAATAACTGTATGGGTGGGTTCGTACTGAATGCAGAGTAGTTTTATAGTTCACATGGCTCCAGATCCACTGCAGTTTCCCTCAGATGCACTGTAGATGAGGTACTGCAAATCTCGTTGGAACCCTCCACAGAATTTGACGCGTTTTGAGCCAACTGTTGACTCTTATTCAAGACAAAATGATAATGTCTGTTAGAAAGGATCCACCTTAAATACCCCTGTGTGAGGGTACTTCCGTCAGTGTCACAACTGGAAGTTATATGTCCAGTGAAAATGTAAAACATAGTACCGTTAGTTCACATTGACGGGCTCCTGCTTACAGCACTCTTTGTGTGTTGCCTTCCACTTGTGCTATGTATGCTGAATCTGCAGCACACGATCCTCTGTAACGTGATGGAGATGGACTCATAGAAAGGGAGACTCTGCAAACTATTAGCAAGTAGCACACAAATACTGGGTAGTTTTAGTTTACACTAGAGATGTGCACTTGAAATTTTTCGGGTTTTGTGTTTTGGTTTTGGGTTCGGTTCCGCGGCCGTGTTTTGGGTTCGACCATGTTTTGGCAAAACCTCACCGAATTTTTTTTGTCGGATTCGGGTGTGTTTTGGATTCGGGTGTTTTTTTCAAAAAACACTAAAAAACAGCTTAAATCATAGAATTTGGGGGTCATTTTGATCCCAAAGTATTATTAACCTCAAAAACCATAATTTCCACTAATTTTCAGTCTATTCTGAATACCTCACACCACACAATATTATTTTTAGTCCTAAAATTTGCACCGAGGTCGCTGGATGATTAAGCTAAGCGACCCTAGTGGCCGACACAAACACCGGGCCCATCTAGGAGTGGCACTGCAGTGTCACGCAGGATGGCCCTTCCAAAAAACACTCCCCAAACAGCACATGACGCAAAGAAAAAAAGAGGCGCAATGAGGTAGCTGTGTGAGTAAGATAAGCGACCCTAGTGGCCGACACAAACACCGGGCCCATCTAGGAGTGGCACTGCAGTGTCACGCAGGATGGCCCTTCCAAAAAACACTCCCCAAACAGCACATGACGCAAAGAAAAAAAGAGGCGCAATGAGGTAGCTGTGTGAGTAAGCTAAGCGACCCTAGTGGCCGACACAAACACCTGGCCCATCTAGGAGTGCCACTGCAGTGTCACGCAGGATGGCCCTTCCAAAAAACACTCCCCAAACAGCACATGACGCAAAGAAAAAAAGAGGCGCAATGAGGTAGCTGTGTGAGTAAGATAAGCGACCCTAGTGGCCGACACAAACACCGTGCCCATCTAGGAGTGGCACTGCAGTGTCACGCAGGATGGCCCTTCCAAAAAACACTCCCCAAACAGCACATGACGCAAAGAAAAAAAGAGGCGCAATGAGGTAGCTGTGTGAGTAAGATAAGCGACCCTAGTGGCCGACACAAACACCTGGCCCATCTAGGAGTGGCACTGCAGTGTCACGCAGGATGGCCCTTCCAAAAAACACTCCCCAAACAGCACATGACGCAAAGAAAAAAAGAGGCGCAATGAGGTAGCTGTGTGAGTAAGATAAGCGACCCTAGTGGCCGACACAAACACCGGGCCCATCTAGGAGTGGCACTGCAGTGTCACGCAGGATGGCCCTTCCAAAAAACACTCCCCAAACAGCACATGACGCAAAGAAAAAAAGAGGCGCAATGAGGTAGCTGTGTGAGTAAGATAAGCGACCCTAGTGGCCGACACAAACACCGGGCCCATCTAGGAGTGGCACTGCAGTGTCACGCAGGATGGCCCTTCCAAAAAACACTCCCCAAACAGCACATGACGCAAAGAAAAAAAGAGGCGCAATGAGGTAGCTGTGTGAGTAAGATAAGCGACCCTAGTGGCCGACACAAACACCGTGCCCATCTAGGAGTGGCACTGCAGTGTCACGCAGGATGGCCCTTCCAAAAAACCCTCCCCAAACAGCACATGACGCAAAGAAAAAAAGAGGCGCAAGGAGGTAGCTGTGTGAGTAAGATAAGCGACCCTAGTGGCCGACACAAACACCGGGCCCATCTAGGAGTGGCACTGCAGTGTCACGCAGGATGGCCCTTCCAAAAAACATTCCACAAACAGCACATGATGCAAAGAAAAATTAAAGAAAAAAGAGGTGCAAGATGGAATTGTCCTTGGGCCCTCCCACCCACCCTTATGTTGTATAAACAGGACATGCACACTTTAACCAACCCATCATTTCAGTGACAGGGTCTGCCACACGACTGTGACTGAAATGACGGGTTGGTTTGGACCCCCACCAAAAAAGAAGCAATTAATCTCTCCTTGCACAAACTGGCTCTACAGAGGCAAGATGTCCACCTCATCATCATCCTCCGATATATCACCGTGTACATCCCCCTCCTCACAGATTATCAATTCGTCCCCACTGGAATCCACCATCTCAGCTCCCTGTGTACTTTGTGGAGGCAATTGCTGCTGGTCAATGTCTCCACGGAGGAATTGATTATAATTCATTTTAATGAACATCATCTTCTCCACATTTTCTGGAAGTAACCTCGTACGCCGATTGCTGACAAGGTGAGCGGCGGCACTAAACACTCTTTCGGAGTACACACTTGTGGTAGGGCAACTTAGGTAGAATAAAGCCAGTTTGTGCAAGGGCCTCCAAATTGCCTCTTTTTCCTGCCAGTATAAGTACGGACTGTGTGACGTGCCTACTTGGATGCGGTCACTCATATAATCCTCCACCATTCTTTCAATGGGGAGAGAATCATATGCAGGGACAGTAGACGACATGTCCGTAATCGTTGACAGGTCCTTCAGTCCGGACCAGATGTCAGCATCAGCAGTCGCTCCAGACTGCCCTGCATCACTGCCAGCGGGTGGGCTCGGAATTCTGAGCCTTTTCCTCGCACCCCCAGTTGCGGGAGAATGTGAAGGAGGAGATGTTGCAAGGTCGCGTTCCGCTTGACTTGACAATTTTCTCACCAGCAGGTCTTTGAACCCCAGCAGACTTGTGTCTGCCGGAAAGAGAGATCCAAGGTAGGTTTTAAATCTAGGATCGAGCACGGTGGCCAAAATGTAGTGCTCTGATTTCAACAGATTGACCACCCATGAATCCTTGTTAAGCGAATTAAGGGCTCCATCCACAAGTCCCACATGCCTAGCGGAATCGCTCCGTGTTAGCTCCTCCTTCAATGTCTCCAGCTTCTTCTGCAAAAGCCTGATGAGGGGAATGACCTGACTCAGGCTGGCAGTGTCTGAACTGACTTCACGTGTGGCAAGTTCAAAGGGCAGCAGAACCTTGCACAACGTTGAAATCATTCTCCACTGCGCTTGAGACAGGTGCATTCCACCTCCTATATCGTGCTGAATTGTATAGGCTTGAATGGCCTTTTGCTGCTCCTCCAACCTCTGAAGCATATATAGGGTTGAATTCCACCTCGTTACCACTTCTTGCTTCAGATGATGGCAGGGCAGGTTCAGGCGTTTTTGGTGTTGCTCCAGTCTTCTGTACGTGGTGCCTGTACGCCGAAAGTGTCCCGCAATTCTTCTGGCCACCGACAGCATCTCTTGCACGCCCCTGTCGTTTTTTAAAAAATTCTGCACCACCAAATTCAAGGTATGTGCAAAACATGGGACGTGCTGGAATTTGCCCAGATTTAATGCACACACAATATTGCTGGCGTTGTCCGATGCCACAAATCCACAGGAGAGTCCAATTGGGGTAAGCCATTCCGCGATGATCTTCCTCAGTTGCCGTAAGAGGTTTTCAGCTGTGTGCGTATTCTGGAAACCGGTGATACAAAGCGTAGCCTGCCTAGGAAAGAGTTGGCGTTTGCGAGATGCTGCTACTGGTGCCGCCGCTGCTGTTCTTGCGGCGGGAGTCCATACATCTACCCAGTGGGCTGTCACAGTCATATAGTCCTGACCCTGCCCTGCTCCACTTGTCCACATGTCCGTGGTTAAGTGGACATTGGGTACAGCCGCATTTTTTAGGACACTGGTGACTCTTTTTCTGAGGTCTGTGTAAATTTTCGGTATCGCCTGCCTAGAGAAATGGAACCTAGATGGTATTTGGTACCGGGGACACAGTACCTCCAACAAGTCTCTAGTTGGCTCTGCAGTAATGATGGATACCGGAACCACGTTTCTCACCACCCAGGATGCCAAGGCCTCAGTTATCCGCTTTGCAGCAGGATGACTGCTGTGATATTTCATCTTCCTCGCAAAGGACTGTTGGACAGTCAATTGCTTGGTGGAAGTAGTAAAAGTGGTCTTTTACGATTTCCCCTCTGGGATGACCATCGACTCCCAGCAGCAACAACAGCAGCGCCAGCAGCAGTAGGCGTTACACGCAAGGATGCATCGGAGGAATCCCAGGCAGGAGAGGAATCGTCAGAATTGCCAGTGACATGGCCTGCAGGACTATTGGCATTCCTGGGGAAGGAGGAAATTGACACTGAGGGAGTTGGTGGGGTGGTTTGCGTGAGCTTGGTTACAAGAGGAAGGGATTTACTGGTCAGTGGACTGCTTCCGCTGTCGCCCAAAGTTTTTGAACTTGTCACTGACTTATTATCAATGCGCTGCAGGTGACGTATAAGGGAGGATGTTCCGAGGTGGTTAACGTCCTTACCCCTACTTATTACAGCTTGACAAAGGCAACACACGGCTTGACAAATGTTGTCCGCATTTCTGTTGAAATACTTCCACACCGAAGAGCTGATTTTTTTGGTATTTTCACCAGGCATGTCAACGGCCATATTCCTCCCACGGACAACAGGTGTCTCCCCGGGTGCCTGACTTAAACAAACCACCTCACCATCAGAATCCTCCTTGTCAATTTCCTCCCCAGTGCCAGCAACACCCATATCCTCCTCATCCTGGTGTACTTCAACACTGACATCTTCAATCTGACTATCAGGAACTGGACTGCGGGTGCTCCTTCCAGCACTTGCAGGGGGTGGAAGGCGCATGCTCTTCACGTCCAGTGTTGGGAAGGTCAGGCATCACAACCGACACAATTGGACTCTCCTTGTGGATTTGGGATTTCGAAGAACGCACAGTTCTTTGCGGTGCTTTTGCCAGCTTGAGTCTTTTCATTTTTCTAGCGAGAGGCTGAGTGCTTCCATCCTCATGTGAAGCTGAACCACTAGCCATGAACATAGGCCAGGGCCTCAGTGTTTCCTTGCCACTCCGTGTGGTAAATGGAATATTGGCAAGTTTACGCTTCTCCTCTGACAATTTTATTTTAGATTTTGGAGTCATTTTTTTACTGATATTTGGTGTTTTGGAATTTACATGCTCTGTACTATGACATTGGGCATCGGCCTTGGCAGACGACGTTGCTGGCATTTCATCGTCTCGGCCATGACTAGTGGCAGCAGCTTCAGCACGAGGTGGAAGTGGATCTTGATCTTTCCCTAATTTTGGAACCTCAACATTTTTGTTCTCCATATTTTAATAGGCACAACTAAAAGGCACCTCAGGTAAACAATGGAGATGGATGGATACTAGTATACTTATGGATGGACGAGCGACTGCCGACACAGAGGTAGCTACAGCCGTGGACTACCGTACTATGTCTGCTGCTAATATAGACTGGATGATAATGAGATGAAATCAATATATATATATATATATATATATATATTATCACTAGTACTGCAGTCGGACAGGTATATATATTTATTATGTAATGACTGATGACGGACCTGCTGGACACTGTCAGCTCAGCAGCACCGCAGACTGCTACAGTAAGCTACTATAGTAGTATGTATAAAGAAGAAAAAAAAAAAAAAAGCACGGGTAGGTGGTATACAATTATGGATGGACGAGCGACTGCCGACACAGAGGTAGCTACAGCCATGGACTACCGTTCTGTGTCTGCTGCTAATATAGACTGGATGATAATGAGATGAAATCAATATATATATATATATATATATAATATCACACTAGTACTGCAGCCGGACAGGTAGATATATTTATTATGTAATGACTGATGACGGACCTGCTGGACACTGTCAGCTCAGCAGCACCGCAGACTGCTACAGTAAACTACTATAGTAGTATGTATAAAGAAGAAAGAAAAGAAAAAAAAACACGGGTAGGTGGTATACAATTATGGATGGACGAGCGACTGCCGACACAGAGGTAGCTACAGCCGTGGACTACCGTACTGTGTCTGCTGCTAATATAGACTGGATGATAATGAGATGAAATCAATATATATATATATAATATCACACTAGTACTGCAGCCGGACAGGTAGATATATTTATTATGTAATGACTGATGACGGACCTGCTGGACACTGTCAGCTCAGCAGCACCGCAGACTGCTACAGTAAGCTACTATAGTAGTATGTATAAAGAAGAAAGAAAAAAAAAACACGGGAAGGTGGTATACAATTATGGATGGACGAGCGACTGCCGACACAGAGGTAGCTACAGCCGTGGACTACCGTACTGTGTCTGCTGCTAATATAGACTGGATGATAATGAGATGAAATCAATATATATATATATATAATATCACACTAGTACTGCAGCCGGACAGGTAGATATATTTATTATGTAATGACTGATGACGGACCTGCTGGACACTGTCAGCTCAGCAGCACCGCAGACTGCTACAGTAAGCTACTATAGTAGTATGTATAAAGAAGAAAGAAAAAGAAAAAAACACGGGTAGGTGGTATACAATTATGGATGGACGAGCGACTGCCGACACAGAGGTAGCTACTGCCGTGGACTACCGTACTGTGTCTGCTGCTAATATAGACTGGATGATAATGATATGAAATCAATATATATATATATAATATCACACTAGTACTGCAGCCGGACAGGTAGATATATTTATTATGTAATGACTGATGACGGACCTGCTGGACACTGTCAGCTCAGCAGCACCGCAGACTGCTACAGTAAGCTACTATAGTAGTATGTATAAAGAAGAAAAAAAAAAAAAACCACGGGTAGGTGGTATACAATTATGGATGGACGAGCGACTGCCGACACAGAGGTAGCTACAGCCGTGGACTACCGTACTGTGTCTGCTGCTAATATAGACTGGATGATAATGAGATGAAATCAATATATATATATATATATATATAATATCACTAGTACTGCAGCCGGACAGGTATATATATTTATTATGTAATGACTGATGACGGACCTGCTGGACACTGTCAGCTCAGCAGCACCGCAGACTGCTACAGTAAGCTACTATAGTAGTATGTATAAAGAAGAAGAAAGAAAAAAAAAAACGGGTAGGTGGTATACAATATTATATATATATTATATACAATTATATATATATATATATATTAATTAAACTGGTGGTGATTATTAAACTGGTGGTCAGGTCACTGGTCACACTATCAGCAACTTGCAAGTAGTACTCCTAAGCAGACAATCATAATATATATTATACTGGTGGTCAGTGTGGTCACAATGGCAGTGTGGCACTCTGGCAGCAAAAGTGTGCACTGTAAGTTATATGTACTCCTGAGTCCTGCTCTCAGACTCTAACTGCTCCCCACTGTCAGTGTCTCCCCCACAAGTCAGATACACATTATACAGTCACACTATCTATCTATCACTTCAGCAAGTAGTAGTACTCCTCCTAATGCTCCCCAAAATTACTACTGTGTCTCTCTCTACTCTAGTCTCACTCTCTTCTCTATAAACGGAGAGGACGCCAGCCACGTCCTCTCCCTATGAATCTCAATGCACGTGTGAAAATGGCGGTGACGCGCGGCTCCTTATATAGAATCCGAGTCTCGCGATAGAATCCGAGCCTCACGAGAATCCGACAGCGGGATGATGACGTTCGGGCGCGCTCGGGTTAACCGAGCAAGGCGGGAAGATCCGAGTCGCTCGGCCCCGTGTAAAAAAAAATGAAGTTCGGGCGGGTTCGGATTCCGAGGAACCGAACCCGCTCATCTCTAGTTAACACTGTGATTTAGAGCTGAACAAGGATACTCCACCTTCTAGAATACACTAGTGGTGAGTTCAATACAGTATCACCTGTTCTTACCATGTCTATTAGCACTGGTGCTGATGTGACATGGCTGCAGAGCAGGCGGGCCTGAAGACAAGTCCCTTAAGACTATGGGCTCTCTAGCATCAGAACTCCCTGAACTCACTATAGTTACACCCCTGACATACTTGAATCACATCAAATATGGATTCCATTGTCGTATTTAGTCTGACTATTTAATCAAACGAAAATTTGCGGCCAAATCCATACAATTTGGAATCAGGTCACTATGCAAAGAAGAGGTACAGTCACATAACACTTAGGCATGCTATGTTCCCTTGAGTAAGATTAGCACTTCGGAAGTATTAGACGACCCCAAGAACACCTCTGTGTTGCAATTGCCACATATGGAAGGTGTGTGTGTAGCACACATTTACCACTGCTCTTCCAGAGCAAACACATAACATTCTGTCCATCAGTACACAAGTGTAGAATTGGGATTGTCTTACTGTATCTAAATCAGGACATTTGGGAGGCATGTAAACCTGTCGCTCCACACAGATTGTTTCAAATCCTAATTTGTGATGTGCACAAATCTATATTATTATTATTTATTTATTTATTATTATTTATTACCAGTTATTTATATAGCGCACACATATTCCGCAGCGCTGTACAGAGAATATTTTGCCCATTCACATCAGTCCCTGCCCCAGTGGAGCTTACATTCTATATTCCCTACCACATGTACACAGACACATTCATACTAGTGTTAATTTTGTTGGGAGCCAATTAACCTACCAGTATATTTTTGGATTGTGGGAGGAAACCGGAGTACCCGGAGGAAACCCACGCAAGTACGGGGAGAATATACAAACTCCACACAGTTAGGGCCATGGTGGGAATCGAACCCATGACCTCAGTGCTGTGAGGCAGTAATGCTAACCATTACACCATCCGTACTGCCCCATACTATTACTAGAGCAACATCTGAATGGCCACTATGGCTGGTAGTTGACAGATTCCACCCAGCTCTCATAGACACCTGATTATTCTGATAATTTCATCCTTGACCCAATTAAAGTTTGCTTCATTAAATCTGACTACTTAACCAGATCTGACCGAATAAAAAAAAAAAAGCTAATAGTAAAAGTATGCATTGCTTAGCTAAATATTAAAATCACCCATACCTGACATTGAAAAGAGAATAAGATTTGAAGACTAATGGCTATGGATAACCTAATAGCCTCTCAACATGCTGGGCTGTCTACGGCAATTTAATAACACCTTGGTCCACAGTTTCTCAAGTAATCCAGACCGCAGTTTAATTGTCTGGGCCCATCAGCTTGAGGGGAAAAAGAGTAATGCTTCCAAATGTCTACAATCTGTCAAATTTCTAGTCTGAATTATTAACAGAAATTTAAATTATAGCCAAGTGTATGTAAGTCCTCAGTAATAAAAATTATATTCTCTGACACCCTCCTGCCCTGTGGCAGAATTCAGCCTCTGTGCTGACTCATGAACAGATAATTAATCAAAGATCTTATAAACAAAAAAATATTTTGTAAATAGTGTTTTGTGCATGTCTTGATCTTGAGTAAAACAGGTGGCACTGCCTTGAGTGAGAAATACAGTATAAAGAACACCTTTAGTTGTCATTTATGGCTGCTACAAAGCAGTCTCATCTGTTTGATGTCAGCAGTTTTAAAATCCCTCATACAAATTAGCATTTTTGGAGAGAATTTCACAACCCAGATTTCCAGAAACACTCTGCTCACCCCAGCTCTGGTCATGCAATCCAACAACTTCTAGAAACATCACAGCTAGTATCAGTGGCATAACTTGTGGGTCCAGGTGCAAAAATATGCTTTGGACCACCTCCCCCTCCTCTGCCTCACCCCAAATTTATAACATGACACAGCAGAGAGTGACAGAGAGAGGCAGTGGGTGACAGAGAGAGACAATGGGTGATGCCAGGGAGAGGCAGTGGGTTACAGAGGGTGACAGGGATAGGGAAGTGGGGGACAAGGAGAGGCAGTAGGTGACAAGGAGAGGCAGTGGGTAACAGGAGAGGGTGACAGGGAGAGGCAGTGAGTGATGGGGAAAGAGTGACAAGAGAGGCAGTGGGAGACACCAGGAAGAGGGTGACATGGAGAGGCAGTGGGTGAAGCCAGTGAGAAGGTGACAGATACAGGCAATGGGTGGTGCCACAAGGTGACAGGCAACTTGTGACAGTGTGAGAGGGTGACTGTGACAGGGAGAGGCAGTTGGTGACAGGGAGAAGGGGACGGAGACAAGTAGTGGGTGACAGGGAGAGGGTGACTGAAAGAGGGTGTGGGTGAAATGAGGAAGAGGGTGATGAAGAGAGGCAGTGGGTGACAGGAAGAGGTAATGGGTGACAGGTAGAGGGTGACAGAGAGAGGCAGTGGGTAATGCCAAGGAGAAAGAGTGACATAAAGTAAGGGAGCGAGTGATGGAGACAAATGTGGGTGACAGGGAAAGGGTGATAAAGAGAGGCAGTGAGTGATGCCAAGGATAGGGTGACAAGGAGAGGGTGATGGACAAGGCAGTGGCAGTGGGTGACAGGGAAATAGTAACAGAGACAAGTAGAGGGTGACAGAGACAAGTAGTGGGTGACAGCAGGGAGAGGATGACAGGGACAGGTTGATGGAGACAAGTAGTGGGTGATGCCAGGGAGAGGGTGATGGAGACAAGTAGCGGCTGACAAGAAGAGGGTGACAAAGAAAGGCAGTGGGTGACCATGCAGAGGCAGTGGGTGAAGGGGTGACAGAGACAAGCAGTAGGTGACAGGGAGAGGGTGACTAAGATAAACAGTGGCTGGTGCCAGGGAGAGGGTGGCAGGGAGAATGTGATGGAGACAAGTAGTGGTTTACAGGGAGAGGCAGTGGGTGACTTCACGGAGAGGTAGGGGGTGACAGGGATAGAGTAACAGATACAAGTAGTGGTTGACAGGGAGAGGGTGACAAATATAGGCAGTTGGTGACAGGGAGAGAGTGAGAGAGACAAGTAGTGAGTGACAGGGAAAGTGAGGCCAGAGACAAGTAGTGGGTGATGCCAGGGAGATAGTAACAGAGACAAGTAATGGGTGACAGGGAGAGGGTGACAAAGAGAGGCAGTGGGTGATGCCACGGAGAGGGTAACAGGCAGTGTGTAACAAATACATTACAATTCACTTACCTGGCCATGAACTGCAACACAAGGAAGGTGGCTCCTCTATGGGTTATAACACCAGAGATGATCACGTGAGCCCCGTCACCAGGGACAGCCTCAGCCTGCTGGCAGAGAGGAACTGGAGGAAGCTGTGGTCGCAGCAATGAAAGGAGAGGGGAGGGGCGGGCAGGAGAGGGGATTGTGGCCCCTTCTCTCCCTCCAGCCATACTGTTTCTACACTGACAGCAACTCTGTCTCAGCTGCTGCTGCTCATAATTGTATGTTACAGAGGGCCCACAGAGCAGGTTTGGGCAGCGGCATATCATGAGTTACTGTGACTTATTGTAATATCGGCGGCTGAGGGCCCTTTCATTGCAGTGGGCCCCAGTGCAATGCACCGGCTGCACCGCTGCTAGTTCCACCACTGGTTAGTGTATGAATGAAAT
The DNA here is from genome assembly GCF_028390025.1 of Pseudophryne corroboree. Taxonomy (NCBI): domain Eukaryota; kingdom Metazoa; phylum Chordata; class Amphibia; order Anura; family Myobatrachidae; genus Pseudophryne; species Pseudophryne corroboree. The sequence continues at coordinate 225,257,682 of NC_086451.1, read as the reverse complement.
AAACTACATCCCATTGGGGTTAGTCTAGAAGGGTATTTTATTAGCGGTGATGTGCAGTCACATCGCTATTTATTACGGTAACATAAAATCTCAGATTTTTTTCTTGGAACTCTATAGGCTACATGGAAAGATATGCAATGTTGGGTTTGTCAAGGTGCCAGAGAAAAAGTTGGAACCTTGGCACCCAACAGTTAATTGAATACCCCTAAGGAGTCAAATTTATATCTGGACTAACCATATTGCAATGCAATCTCCCTTCTCAATTCTTAATCTGTCTGCACATTTTAAATGTGTCCCAACCTGCAATGCCACATGGTTTTGCCAAGATGCAAAACTGTATTCCAGATAAGTTTACACCTAAATCTAAATGAGACCCTTATACAGGGGTACTGTCTATTACACCAAGTTTTAGGGGTGTGACCTGGAGCAGCAGCCATCAGCTTCTTACCTGTTATGCTTCTCCATGTCAATGATGGGCTAGAAGTGTAACACTGGACTATGACGTCAGCGCATTCCCAAAGGATCAGGGCAGTGCTAACAAAGCTTCCATTTGCTATGCCAATATGTGCAACATAACTGATAATGAAGCTTATAAAATAGTACATAGTCACTGGATTGGCCCCATTTTGTAAAATAAAAACATTTTGAACTTCCTATATGACATGCACTGAATATGCACTACAAATTGCATTGGGTTTAGTATGTGGCGCTCTTTGGAGTGCTTTGGGATGGCTTGGGAGACTATAGGGGCAAAGCTTTTTGTTATTACTAGTGATGAGCGTTCCGGATTCCAAGGAACCAGAACCGTTACGAACTCCTGGGTTCCGAGTCCACCTGAGTCGTGGCTTGGGTGTTCCCGCCATACTCATATCCAACTTCGAGGCCAAACGTCGTCCTCATGGCGTCGGATTCTGGCAGGATTTGGATTCTATATAAGGTGCAATGGTTGGTACTTGGTGCCATTTCACTGTCATGCATGCTGCTGAAAGCTTTGCTGTACTCTGCTGTATTGGCTGTACTGAGACTCCAGACTCACAAGTGGCCATGCTGTCTAAAGTGACTGTGGGGACACGCTGCATGCTGCTCTATACTGCGCTGTACTCTTCTGTATTGGCTGTGATGTGTCTAGACTCACAAGTGACTGTGCTCTGTATAATGACTGTTTGTAGGGGCACACTTCACACTGCTGTATGCTGTGCTCTTCTGTATTGGCTGTGCTGTGTCCAGAGACTCCAGACTCACAAGTGGCTGTGCTCTGCATAGTGACTGTGTATAGGAGCATGCTGCGCTTTGTTCATGTGCATCTGTGAGCCCTGTGACTCCACGCAGTTTGAACCGAGCTGCAAGTTCAAAAACAGAAAAAAACATATATTTCTATTGATTGTACTGTGTGGTGCGCTTTACCTAGTGCTCTTTGTTCACATGCATCTATAAGCCCTGTGGCTCTATGCAGTTTGAATTGAGCTGCAAGTTCAAAAACAGAAACATAAAAAATACATATAGGTCTATTGTTTGTACTATTTGATGCGCTTTACCCTAGTGCACTTTGTTCATGTGCATCTATAAGCCCTGGCTCCACACAGTGATCTGCAATTGAAAGCTGGATAACAATCAGTTTAGAGAACAGCAACCAAATACTGTGACTGCAGCTGTTGCCACCAGTCATAATGACGATTATAGTCCTTCAATGTCATCTACTAAAGACAATGCTCAAGGGCATAGAGAGTTTAAGTCAGGGCATCTAAAATAAAAAAAAACAATATACAGTGGTAAAGAAAAAAAACACATCTAATAAAAGGAAAGTTTTCTGCAGAAAAAACATACAATTGGCAACATGCCATTCACCACACCCAGTGGCAAGGAATGACTCAGGCCTTGGCCTTTATTTCTGAGTGGTGGTTTTTAACTGTCAGTGAGGCATCTTCTACAGCCTCTCATGAGGATTCAAGACCTTTTCACTCAAAGTCTAGAAAAGGTGTAAAAAGATGAAAACCACTAAGGCATTAGGACAAAGTGTGCATTCAGAAACAGAAATGTCACAAATCCCTGAGGAGAGTCTAAGTGTGTCCTCGAGTGCTATGTGTAAACCTTTCTGATTCTGAATTCACAGAGATGTCACCTTCCACCATTCTGCTCCCTCTGCAAATGTGGGGATGAGCAGCATAGCTGATGACATAGACATTGAGATGCCACCGTGAAAGTGCAAGAGGATGAGGGAGATTTATGTGTAGCTGACACTGGCACTAATGAGAATGTTGAGGATGGGGTTTTTTTTGTGTAAGTCAGGCACAAGTGCAAGCAGCTCTTGGCCATGATAAGAAGGCTATTGTCATGCATGGGCATAGGATCAACAAATCTACCTCTTATGTGTGGAATTATTTTTACCCAAACCCTGACAACATTTGTCAAGCTATCTGTAGCTTTTGTGGAACCACAGTTAGTAGAGTTAGGGAAGTTAAGCATCTAGGATCCTCCACCCTATTATATAATTTGCTGCAAGCTCATGACAAGTTTTTGATAACATCAGAAACTGGTGCTAAAAAGTAACAAGCAGTCCAACATCAGCTAGCTTCCATCTCTCAACTAGATTCCAGCACCTGCAATCTCCACCGCCAACACATTCATCCTCAATATCCTCAGTTATGATTGGATGTAGTTCTTCATCAATTTTGTTAAGGCTAGGTGACTCCTCCCCTTTCCAGGATTCCTCAGAAGAATCCTTGAGCGCTACGCTTGCTGCTTCTGCTGGGGGTGGATTTTCATCCCAGCAGTGGACCAAGAAGACTTTTAGTAGTAGTTTCACAAAACAATTGACTGTTAATCCTTTGAAAGAGCAACCAAGTAAGACAGCTCTTACCCAGTCGCACAGCAGATCACTGATGCCATGACGGCTATTCTAGTATTAGATCTGCGTCCAATATACACCATTAATGCAGTTGGTACATCAAAGTACAGAGACTTCTGTAGTGGGGGATTTCAGTGGGGATGATATACACATTGATGAGGATAGCAATGACATCTTGCCACTGTATAATTGTTAGCTTAGCTGCCTTAAGCCCATGGGTAGCTTGTTTTGTGGGGCCAAAACAAACCAAGCACTTCAGACACAAAAGTGGAAGTCCCTTTCCCTGGTTTGTTAAAGTGCATGTCCTTTAATATCCAACATAAGGGTGGGTGGGAGAGACCAAGGACAATTCCATCTTGCACCATTTTTCTTTTTTTGCTGTGTGGCAAAGGTTCATAAATGTGCTATAAACTGCCTTGTGTTTGTGACACTCCTCTGTCACTTAGTAACCAGCCAGCTTGCTGCAGCCTTTGGTAAATATTGGTGAAAACAATATTGTCAGCTGTAAGGTGGTCAAAATTGATTGGAAAGCACTAGAAATTAATTGAGGTTAATAATACTCTAGGAACAAAGAAAGACCAAATTATGTGATTTTAGTTTTTTTTTGGTACATTTTTTTAAAGAAGTCCAAGCTTCATGGTGGTTCGGCAAATCCAAATCCAAAACCGGACAATGAATCACAGCCATATCCAATTTCAAAACCAGCAAAAATGGTCCGACGCACATGTCTAGTTATTACATTGGTTGAAGTTCAGAAAAAAAATAACTTTCCCTCAAAAGTTCAGCTAGAAGGCACAGTTGCATTACATTACAGGTATAGAGATGAGACCTCAGGTAAAATGTAATAGGGTGTAAGTTTATGTGGATTTATGATCTCACGCTTGCAGTTGCGAGTATGAGAATGTTCCGTAACTCACAGTTTGTAAAAGGGTGAGAGTTTTAAGGTGCTGACGTAACTTGCTTGAGACACCACATGATATTTCTGATGAGGGAGACCGCAAAGATCTGACAAATCAGAATGCGAGTTCCATTACATGTGAGTTGTTAGTTTAAAACAAAGTGATCTATTAGTCACCCAAAATGTCCTGATTTGTACCTCATAGGCCCTACATAATTCCCACCTCTGCCAGTTTGTCCTGTGGCAGTTCACCTCATCTGCTTGTTATGGCGTCCCCGTAAGTGGTTGGGCAGATGGCCTTTTCCCTTGTGAGTCATTGTCCCCATAAGCGTAACAAGTTTTTGCTTAAGCTAGGCCATTCTTCCCCTGCCACCATACCCACGTGTTTATGCTAAAATCCCTCCAAATAAAAAGCTGACCCTTTCTCTGCCAATTCAGTTGTCCGAGTCTTTATCTCTTATATATATTTGTGTGAATTTCCTTCTTCTGAGCTAATCTGATGTTTTACAGCAGTTGTTCTCAAACCCGGTATACAGGACCCCATTATAGTTGACGTTCTCTAGGTCACCCAGCAGGAGCACAGGTGTATTCATTACTCACTGATATATTTTAAAGGATCCACAGATGGAACTAATTATTTCACTTGTAATGCTGTAAGGAGACCTGGAAAATATGAAAAGTTTGGGGTCCTGTGGACCGAGTTTGGGAACCTATGTTTTACAGTCATGTGTCACATTGAACTTGCCAGCGTGAAGCAGGTCTATTTTATTGCAAATTCTTTTTACTAGTTTTGTGCAAATTTACAACTTGCAGCCTATTACATGCAGCAAGTTGTATGTTGTTAAAGGGAAAACACCTGGTTGCGAGTATTGCCATGCAAGTAGTGGAAATGTGAGTTTAATGTGAGTTTGCATGTTCTCGCAGCCTATTACATGTGAGAGTTTGCATGTTTTGCGAGTTTAGCGCTGAACTTGCACCTTTTGCAAACTCACACCTTGGTCCTATACACTCCGCCCCCCATCTCTGAAACTTCAGAAGTTGAGGATAATTCAAGTTTTTCCGGGAGAAAAATGTTATATGCCCTTTTATGAAGACAATCCCTGTAATTGCAACTCTCTACTACTCTGTCATTTAAATAATTTCATTGCCAGGATAAAACATATAAAACAGCTTGTACTGATGCACGCATCCCATCTCAATGTCTAAGTATGGAGACTTTCAGCACTATGCTATTATTTTATATTCTGTCTTTATAGACATAGATAGACTGGGCATTTTTCTATATGCATTGGGCAATATTTAATTATAAATTTACATAAAAGCCTATAATTTCAGCTTCTTTTCATATTTCCATTAAAATACTGCTCGTCAAACTCCATTCATTTATTTTTTAAGTCATGAGGGCATCGAAACGGTCTCCATTTTATGTAATACATTTGTACTTTTTAATGGTTTTATTAGATTGGTATGTATGCTCCAGGGATGTGCAGTCAGAGGAGGCAGTGCCTCCCCTGTCATTAATGATTAAAATAATACAAAGAAGATACTTATGACACATATTCTGTGTCATAAGTATCTGCTTCATATTATTTTAAACATTTTGACTCTTAAATTGACATTAGGAGGCACCGATAGTGGTGCCTCCTGTAGTCAATGGGACAGGGGATAAAGCGGGGGGCAGGTCCATGCTGCAGGCTGTAAAAGCCCGTTGGAAATAAATGAAGAAGCGGCACCATTAGAAGTGCCGCTGTGACACAGGGACGTGCTTTCACCCATGAAAGCACACCCCTGTCAGGGAGGAGGGATGTGATTGGCCAGCGGATCTGTCACTGGATCCGCTGTCAATCATCACTGAGTGGGAGCGGGCATATGCGCCAGCGGTGCGGACGTTGGCGGCGGCGGTGCGGGCATTAATGGCGGTGGAGGTGCGGGCGTTAGCGGCAGGTCTGGATCCGAGAGGATCCAGTCCCTGCCTGCAATTTACAATTTTGAGTTTGTCAATGGTGCCAATTTAAAAAATTTAAGATGACTGCCGCGAGCCAATCACGTCTCGCCGCATCATTGCCCCGCCCCTCTGGCTGACTTATAAGTCAGCGCGAGGGAGCGGCTGTCAGTCCGACGGCGGAGGAGGAGCAGAGAAGAGCTTTTGAAGCCAGAAGACGCCGTGGGAGTCCTGGATGGGTGGCGGATATGCAAAAGAGCCTAACAGCCGCCGCCCACCAGGTGAAGACGCCTAGAAGCCCTGGGGAGGCAGCGGCCATGCAAAAGAGCTTCCAAAGGCCGCCGCCCACCCAGGTGAAGACCGAAGATGCCTGGAACCCTAGGTAGGGGGTGGCCATGCAAAAGAGCTGCCCAAAGGCCGCCGCCCACCCAGGTGAAGACAGAAGACTCTGGGAAGCTCTGGGGAGGCGGTGGCTCCCCAGGTGAAGACAGAAGACTTCAGAAGTCCTGGGGAGGCAGTGGCCATGCAAAAGAGCTGGCCAAAGGACACCGCCCCCCAGGTGAAGACCCTGTATAAGAAACTTTTTTTTTAAAAATGTGTTGTGTATTGGCATGAACCCCGCACCCACCGCCACCAGCGGTGAAGTGAGCGATCTACAGGTTGAGTATCCCTTATCCAAAATGCTTGGGACCAGAAGTATTTTGGATATCGGATTTTTCCGTATTTTGGAATAACTGCATACCATAATGAGATATCATGGTGATGGGACCTAAGTCGAAGCACAGAATACATTTATTTTTCATATACACCTTATATACACAGCCTGAAGGTAATTTTAGCCAATATTTTTAATAACTTAGTGCATTAAATAAAGTGTGTGTACATTCACACAATTCATTTATGTTTCATATACACCTTATACACACAGCCTGAAGGTCATTTAATACAATATTTTTAATAACTTTGTGTATTAAACAAAATTTGTGTACATTGAGCCATCAGAAAACTAAGGTTTCACTATCTCACTCAAAAAATTCTGCATTTCGGAATATTCCATATTTTGGAATATTTGGATATGAGATACTCAACCTGTACTAGAATTTGCCTGCATGCAGGCCAATCTAGTACCGACAATAGAGACGTGCAGTTCCGCACAACGCTATTGCCACGGATCGCTATCGCTGGGGGGCAAACACACGGAGAGATCTGTGCTTAATTTCTAAGAAACCTAGTCAGATTGTTTAGAAATTAAGCACGGATCTCTCCATGTGTACCTCCCTTTACATTTAGATTGTAATATCTCAATCCTCCCAGCCTTGTCCACTGGAAATAGCAAAAGTTTATGCCATACAGTCAACTAATTCTTGATGCACTCCTCCTAGGGCTTACGAACAAGCTCGATCTTGCAAAAATAAGTTCATGATTTAGCAAACTTGTACTAGCACTGCAGGCCCACACTTTGTAGCTTCATAAATAGATGCATAAATAAATAAGAGAAGGCAGCAAAATAGTCAGACTAGGTAGACCATTCTTTTCTGTCATGAAATTTTATGTTTCTATTTAAGTCTTTCCACAGGGCACCTGCAGACCTGTAAGTACATCAAACTTTCTACAGTAACCTGCTACTATGACAGCATGTAGCTGTGTGCCACAACCCCTGAGATATGAGCGTCTTACTAATGTAGAACATGCCCCCGCTGTCTGAATCTGTATTTTAGGCTAATGTTGCTTAACATTCTGTGAGAAAAGAGAAGTTACAGTAATTTAATACTAATTTAATTTAAGACTTCTAATCCTTTGAAGCTATTTACCTTCCTGCTACCTATTGGGGTAACTTACAGAAGGGGAGATTCAGACCCCACAAGCAGAGGAAGCTGAATGGGAGGAGGGCTCAGACCCCTGACTCAGTGATAACATCTTGTTAAAACATTCATGCCTGAATCTGAGATCATGAAACATTTAGAAGCAGCTGTGATAAATTATGAAATATTTAGAGTGCTCCCGTTAGCTAATTGCCTTCAGAGGGGGCAAAATGAAACAGGATAAAAAAATAATAATAATAATAATAATAATAATAATAATAATAAACAAACAGTAAATAAAACTAATAAAACTCCCAGGCTAAAAAGGGAACCAGGAAATAACCCTTCCGGTGCCAAAGACCTTTCTCCCATTTGCTGTCTGACACATAAGTATATTTATTATAGAAGAAAAGTGATGCAATCACCATTTTAATCCAGGATATATTAAAGAAACATAAGTCATTCTGCAGAATTTTTGTATGAAACTAATTAAAATAGCAACCTGGTAACTTTAGATCAAGGTCACTTTCAGTGTGATTGAAACCTTTTAACAAACTGAAAAATTCAAATGTACAGAAGGAAAATAAAAATACTCAAGAGAGAGAAAAGCCAAGTAGAATTCTCCCTTAATCACTTGGCTGGAGAGTTTCCACCCCTCCCTTGTGACCAGACCAATGCTCAGATTTTGACATTATGCCTGTTTCACGGGGGAAATGTTATTTAACTTCTCAGTCTATTCAAAGTCATGTTTTATTACTTTTTTTTATTACATAAAATGCTTCCTTTTAACAGTATAGTAAAATCGGCACATGTGTAGTGTGGCTTCTGCCCATGTGCAAATGTAAAAACATCAGAGATTTGCGTAAACATCAGGTGTATGTACATCTCTGAGATAGGCCCAAGGTTTGTTTACTATACCTCCCTGAGTTAGCATGTAATACAACCTCATGTTTTTACCCCAAAGTATAATCACCTGCTGTAAGTTTCCCAAGTACAGGGCCAGGTATACCAAATATGCATAAGGTCTGACCAAGTGAAAATGTTCAGGGGAAAAAGAGAATATTTTAGTTTTTAAAAGTTTTTTTATTATTCTCATGCTATGATGCTACAACATATGATTCGTTCTAATGCGCCTGAGGGTGCAAGGGATGGGAGAACAAGTGCCAGGGACCAGCTCGGTTTGGAAAGTTTTGAAGTGACCTTGTTTCTGTGTGACATTCATATGTTTACAGAAAATGTGCTTCACTAGCTATTTGGTCTGTATTATTTATATATTATTATTTTATCATTTCAGTGTTTTGTATTGACATTGGTTGCAAGTGACATCAGCAGGCTTCCTCCATGCACTGCAGACTCGATGCATCGTTACTATCTTTATTACAGTGCAAATTGTTATTTTTTTATTGGTACTTATCAGAATCATAGGAAAAAATGACTTATCGACATGACTGCTATTTTATCGTCATGGCAGCTGAGAAGTACGGTACTCAGCAATCATGATGAAAATGTCCAGGGCAATAATGATAATCTCTCTGCTGACTTCCTTTCAGTTCAACTGAGCTTTTTAAACAAAAAAATAGATAAAAAGCTTGAAAAAAAATATATAGATGGTAAATATACAAGTTGTACAATATAAAAGTAATATTATAAAAATGTGCATCTTATCTTTTTATGCTGACTTTAATAAAAAATATTTTGCACTAAAAGTTATATTATATCTCTATAATTTATGGTTGCACAGTGGTTAGCATTGCTGCTAAATGTAATTGGAGCTTCAAACACCCCACCATAATTGGGTACCATGTATCTGTACCCCTACTAACAGCGTCCCTGCCTGGAATATGGGCAGATGTTGTGTAAATTATAATGCAGGTATTTATACACACATATAGTGATTTAAGCAGAGGAATATTCTCATACAGTATGACAATGCCCTGTATATAGGGGGTCATTCCGAGTTGTTCGCTCGCAAGCTGCTTTTAGCAGCATTGCACACGCTAAGCCGCCGCCTGCTGGGAGTGAATCTTAGCTTCTTAAAATTGCGAACGAAAGATTCGCAATATTGCGAAAAGACATCTCTGTGCAGTTTCTGAGTAACTCGAGACTTACTCGGCATCTGCGATCAGTTCAGTGCTTGTCGTTCCTGGTTTGATGTCACAAATACACCCAGCGTTCGCCCAGACACTCCTCCGTTTCTCCAGCCACTCCCGCGTTTTTCCCAGAAACGGTAGCGTTTTTTCACACACACCCATAAAACGGCCAGTTTCCGCCCAGAAACACCCACTTCCTGTCAATCACATTACGATCACCAGAACGAAGAAAAAACCGTGAGTAAAATTCCTAACTGCATAGCAAATTTACTTGGCGCAGTCGCAGTGCGGACATTGCGCATGCGCACTAAGCGGAAAATCGCTGCGATGCGAAGAAATTTACAGAGCGAACAACTCGGAATGACCCCCATAGAACACACATCTGCATGCAGGTGTCAGAGGTTGTCAATAGGTTATTGTGCATACTCTATGAACTTAAATATCCCTAGTCAGTAATATGACAGAGCCTGGGAAAATAATTGTGCATATACCTGGGATATGGGAAGCCGTGTGTAAGTGATAATACAGACAGGATTGACAAGGAATTACAGCAGCTCATGTTTAGTTTAAATTACTTTACAAATCTGCTGCATTTCTAAACCACAATCAAACACTGTTAAAGTCAAATAGTAGAGTAAAGAAAGCATATTTGTACACAGAATTATATAATATCAAGGAATATTGGAGAAACTCTTTCATCATAATTTCTGCCGAATGTAGCCCATAGGCTACAGCAGCTAATGCCATCTTGGCATTCCAGAATATGACAAACCTGACAGCTTCTGGCAACTGTCGGAAATAGAGGGGCCGCGGGATATATGGAGCTATCTTCTGTGCCCCTCCTTCATACATTTGGGGTATCCTTAATATTTGCGGGTACCCCCTGAAAACAGCAGGGATATGCTGCAAAAAATATTTTATAAATAGGCCCCTTAGTCTCCGAAAAGTAACATTCAGGGATTATTCACACATTTTTTGGTCTTAATGTGCATTTCCGATGCTATTGATCACCTTAACACTACATTTAACAATGGATGCATGGTTTCTTAGGGAGAAATAGAGATGAGCGGGTTCGGTTCACAGAGAACCGAACTCTACCGGACCTCAAGCTCCAAGCCCGGATCCGAGTCAGGCTCGGGTTTTCCCACCTGACTCGGAAACCAGAATGAGGCAAAATGTCATCATCCTGCTGTCGGATTCTCGCGGGGTGTGGATTCCATATAAGGACCCGCGCGTTGCCACCATTTTTACTCCGGCATTGGAGAGTGTAGAGAGAGGACGTGTCTCCATTCTCTCAGTGTCCTCAGTGTCCGTGTCTTGTGCTGCATCTGTCCAGTCACAGTGGTTGTGTCCTCTGCTGCCATATGTCCAGTGCTGTCCAGTGGTGATGTGTTGTGCTGCATCAGTTCAGTGGTGGTGTGTTGTGCTGCATCAGTCCAGTCACAGTGGTGGTGTCCTCTGCTGCCATATGTCCAGTGCTGCTGTATAATAAGTGCCTTACAGTGGTGCTGTGTTGTCCTGCATCAGACCAGTGGTAGTGTCCTGTGCATCAATCAGTCCAGTGAGCAGTCACAGTGGTGTCCTCTGCTGCCATATGTCCAGTGCTGCTGTATAATAAGTCCCTTACAGTGTTGCTGTGGTATGCTGCATCAGACCAGTGGTAGTGTCCTGTGCATCAATCAGTCCAGTGACCAGTCACAGTGGTGTCCTCTGCTGCCATATGTCCAGTGCTGCTGTATATCCAGTCCATTGCAGTGGTGCTGTGTTGTCCTGCATCAGTCCAGTGGTGGTGTCCCTGTGCTGTCGCCTATGTACAGTGGTACTGCCGTATATGTCCAGTGGTACTGTCGTATATGTCCAGTGATCCTGCCGTAAAATTCCAGTAATAATGCCATATAATTCCAGTAATCCTGCCGTATAATTCCAGCAATCCTGCAGTATAATTCCAGTAATCCTGCCGTATAATTACAGTAATCCTGCTGTATAATTACAGTGGTACTGGCGTATAATTCCAGTAATCCTGACAGACAATTCCAGTAATCCTGCCATATAATTCCAGTGATCCTGCCGTATAACTCCAGTGATCCTGTAGTATAATTCCAGTAATCCTGCCATATAATTCCAGTGATTCTGCCATATAATTCCAGTAATCCTGTCGTATTATTCCAGTGATCCTGCCATATAATTCCAGCAATCCTGACGTATAATTCCAGTAATCCTGCTGTTTAATTCCAGTAAACTTGCCGTATAATTCCAGTAATCCTGCAATATAATTCCAGTAATCCTGCTGTATAATTATTTACTCCAAATAAAAGGCTTATATACATTACTTATATTATTATCCAAATAATTTTTACAGGGTTTGCCCTGTGTGATGTAGGGGTATGCTTGCCTGTGCTGCATATTATTATAATAGCTCCAAATAAAAGGGTTATTATTATCCAAATTAATTTTACAGGCTTTTGCAGAAGTAGCTGGAGAAATTGAAGGAGGAGCTAAAACGGAGCAATTCCGCAAACTAAGTGGGACTTGTAGATGGAGCCCTTCATTCACTTTGCCAGGATTGAAGGGTGGTCAATCTGTTGAAATCAGAGCACTACATTTTGGCCACCGTGCTCGATCCTAGGTTTAAAGTAGAAATGAGTGGGTTCGGTTCCTCGGGATCCGAACCCCCCCAAACTTCACCCATTTTACACAGTTCCGAGGCAGCCTCAAATCTTCCCGCCTTGCTCGGTTAACCCGAGCGCGCCTGAACGTCATCATCCCGCTGTCGGAATCTCGCGAGATTCATATTCTATATAAGGAGTCGCGCGTCGCGGCCATTTTCACTCATGCAATGGAGATGATAGCGAGAGGACGTGGCTGCGTTCTCTCAGTTTCTGTGTTCAGTGAGCTGCAAATATCTGTGCTCAGTGTGCTGCAAATATCTGTGCTCAGTGTGCTGCAAATATCTACGTACTCTGACTGAAAATGCTCCATATCTGTCCTGCATTGTAGGAGGACAGTGCAGAATTTTGCTGACCACCAGTATATATATAGCAGTACGGTACAGTAGTCCACTGCTCTACCTCTGTGTCGTCAAGTATACTATGCATCCATACCTGTGCTGCATTTTAGTTGTGCACAGTATATAGTAGTAGGAAAGTGCAGAATTTTGCTGACCACCAGTATATATATAGCAGTATAGTACAGTACAGTAGTCCACTGCTCTACTTCTGTGTCGTCAAGTATGCTATGCATACATATCTGTGCTGCATTTTAGTTGAGCGCAGTATATAGTAGGAGGACAGTGCAGAATTTTGCTGACCACCAATATATATATAGCAGTACAGTATAGTAGTCCACTGCTCTACCTCTGTGTTGTCAAGTATACTATGCATCCATACCTGTGCTGCATTTTAGTTGTGCGCAGTATATAGTAGGAGGACAGTGCAGAATTTTGATGACCACCAGTATATATATAGCAGTACGGTACAGTAGTCCACTGCTCTACCTATGTGTCGTCAAGTATACTATGCATCCATACCTGTGCGCAGTAAATAGTAGGAGGACAGTGCAGAATTTTGCTGACCACCAGTATATATATAGCAGTACAGTACAGTAGTCCACTGCTCTACTTCTGTGTCGTCAAGTATACTATGCATACATATCTGTGCTGCATTTTAGTTGTGCGCGGTATATAGTAGGAGGACAGTGCAGAATTTTGCTGACCACCAGTATATTTATAGCAGTACGGTACAGTAGTCCACTGCTCTACCTCTGTGTCTTCAAGTATACTATGCATCCATACCTGTGCTGCATTTTAGTTGTGCGCAGTATATAGTAGGAGGACAGTGCAGAATTTTGCTGATCACCAGTATATATATATAGCAGTACGGTACAGTAGTCCACTGCTCTACCTCTGTGTCGTCAAGTATACTATGCATCCAAACCTGTGCTGCATTTTAGTTGTGCGCAGTATATAGTAGGAGGACAGTGCAGAATTTTGCTTACCACCAATATATATATAGTAGTACGGTACAGTAGTCCACTGCTCTACCTATGTGTCATCAAGTATACTATGCATCCATACCTGTGCTGCATTTTAGTTGTGCGCAGTAAATAGTAGGAGGACAGTGCAGAATTTTGCTGACCACCAGTATATATATAGCAGTACGGTACAGTAGTCCACTGCTCTACTTCTGTGTCGTCAAGTATACTATGCATACATATCTGTGCTGCATTTTAGTTGTGCGCAGTATATAGTAGGAGGACAGTGCAGAATTTCGCTGACCACCAATATATATATAGCAGTACAGTATAGTAGTCCACTGCTCTACCTCTGTGTTGTCAAGTATACTATGCATCCATACCTGTGCTGCATTTTAGTTGTGCGCAGTATATAGTAGGAGGACAGTGCAGAATTTTGCTGACCACCAGTATATATATAGCAGTACGGTACAGTAGTCCACTGCTCTACCTATGTGTCGTCAAGTATACTATGCATCCATACCTGTGCTGCATTTTAGTTGTGCGCAGTATATAGTAGGAGGACAGTGCAGAATTTTGCTGACCACCAGTATATATATAGCAGTACGGTACAGTAGTCCACTGCTCTACCTATGTGTCGTCAAGTATACTATGCATCCATACCTGTGCTGCATTTTAGTTGTGCGCAGTAAATAGTAGGAGGACAGTGCAGAATTTTGCTGACCACCAGTATATATATAGCAGTACAGTACAGTAGTCCACTGCTCTACTTCTGTGTCGTCAAGTATACTATGCATACATATCTGTGCTGCATTTTAGTTGTGCGCGGTATATAGTAGGAGGACAGTGCAGAATTTTGCTGACCACCAGTATATTTATAGCAGTACGGTACAGTAGTCCACTGCTCTACCTCTGTGTCTTCAAGTATACTATGCATCCATACCTGTGCTGCATTTGAGTTGTGCGCAGTATATAGTAGGAGGACAGTGCAGAATTTTGCTGACCACCAGTATATATATATATAGCAGTATGGTACAGTAGTCCACTGCTCCACCTCTGTGTCATCAAGTATACTATGCATCCATACCTGTGCTGCATTTTAGTTGTGCGCAGTATATAGTAGGAGGACAGTGCAGAATTTTGCTGACCACCAGTATATATATATAGCAGTATGGTACAGTAGTCCACTGCTCTACCTCTGTGTCGTCAAGTATACTATGCATACATATCTGTGCTGCATTTTAGTTGTGCGCAGTATATAGTAGGAGGACAGTGCAGAATTTTGCTGACCACCAGTATATATATATAGCAGTATGGTACAGTAGTCCACTGCTCTACCTCTGTGTCGTCAAGTATACTATGCATCCATACCTGTGCTGCATTTTAGTTGTGCGCAGTATATAGTAGGAGGACAGTGCAGAGTTTTGCTGACCACCAGTATATACATAGCAGTACGGTATAGTAGTCCACTGCTCTACCTCTGTGTCGTCAAGTATACTATGCATCCATACCTGTGCTGCATTTTAGTTGTGCGCAGTATATAGAAAGAGAACAGTGCAGAATTTTGCTGACCACCAGTATATATATAGCAGTATGGTACAGTAGTTCACTGCTCTACCTCTGTGTCGTCAAGTATACTATGCATCCATACCTGTGCTGCATTTTAGTTGTGCGCAGTATATAGTAGGAGGACAGTGCAGAATTTTGCTGACCACCAGTATATATATAGCAGTATGGTACAGTAGTCCACTGCTCTACCTATGTGTCATCAAGTATACTATGCATCCATACCTGTGCTGCATTTTAGTTGTGCGCAGTATATAGTAGGAGGACAGTGCAGAATTTTGATGACCACCAATATATATATAGCAGTACGGTACAGTAGTCCACTGCTTTACCTCTGTGTCGTCAAGTATACTATGCATCCATACCTGTGCTGCATTTTAGTTGTGCGCAGTATATAGTAGGAGGACAGTGCAGAATTTTGCTGACCACCAGTATATATATAGCAGTACGTTACAGTAGTCCACTGCTCTACCTCTGTGTCATCAAGTATACTATGCATCCATACCTGTGCTGCATTTTAGTTGTGCGCAGTATATAGTAGGAGGACAGTGCAGAATTTTGCTGACCACCAGTATATATATAGCAGTACGGTACAGAAGTCCACTGCTCTACCTCTGTGTCATCAAGTATACTATGCATCCATACCTGTGCTGCATTTTAGTTGTGCGCAGTATATAGTAGGAGGACAGTGCAGAATTTTGCTGACCACCAGTATATATATAACAGTACTGTACAGTAGTCCACTGCTCTACCTTTGTGTCATCAAGTATACTATGCATCCGTATGTGTGCTGCATTTTAGTTGTGCGCAGTATATAGCAGGAGGACAGTGTAGAATTTTGCTGACCTTTACCAGCAATTGCCTCCAGAAAGTACACAGGGGCCTGTGATGGTGGATTCCAGTGGGGATCGAATTAATACTCTGTGAGGAGGATGTACACACTGAAAGGGGTGAGGAATCAGAGGATGAATATGAGGTTGACATCTTGCCTCTGTAGAGCCAGTTTGTGCAAGGAGAGATTGATTGTTTCTTTTTTGGTGGGGGCCCAAACAAACCAGTCATTTCAACCACAGTCGTGTGGCAGACTCTGTCGCTGAAATTATTGGTTTGTTAAAGTGGGCATGTCCTGTTCATACAAAATAAGGGTGGGTGGGAGGGCCCAAGGACGATTCCATCTTGCACCTCTTTTTCTTCTTTGCATCATATGCTGTTTGGAGACTAGTTTTTTAAAGTGCCATCCTGTCTGACACTGCCGTACAACTCCAGGGTTATTGCCATATAAGTCCAGGGGTACTGCCGTATAAGTCCAGTCCAGTGGTGCTGTCTTGTGCTGCATCAGTCCAGTGGTGGTGTATTGTACTGCCATAAGTCCAGTAGTGGTGTCCTGTGCTGTATATTATTTACTCCAAATAAAAGGCTTATATACATTACTTATATTATTATCCAAATAATTTTTACAGGGTTTGCCCTGTGTGATGTAGGGGTATGCTTACCTGTGCTGCATATTATTATAATAGCTCCAAATAAAAGGGTTATTATTATCCAAATTAATTTTACAGGCTTTGCCATGTGTGTGTATGGTTTAGGGGTACGCTCTCCTGTGCCACCAATATTGTGCGTGTATTACATCTGGGCAAATTCCAGCATGTCCCATGTTGTTTGTGCCGCACACTTCCTGTGCCACCAATATTGTGCGTGTATTACATCTGGGCAAATTCCAGCATGTCCCATGTTGTTTGTTCCGCACACTTGTGTCGCTTAACTTAGACACCAAGCTACCTCATTGCACCTCTTTTTCTTCTTTGCATGATGTGCTGTTTGGGGCCTAGTTTTTTTTAAGTGCCATCCTGTCTTCCATTGCAGTGCCACTCCTAGGTGGGCCAGGTGTTTGTGCCGCACACTTGTGTTGCTTAGCTTAGTCATACAGCTACCTCATTGCACCTCTTTTTCTTCTTTGCATCATGTGCTGTTTGGGGCTATTTTTTAAATTTGCTATCCTGTCTGTCACTGCAGTGCCACTCCTAGATGGGCCAGGTGTTTGTGCCGCCCACTTGTGTTGCTTAGCTTAGTCATCCAGCCACCTCGGTGCAACCTTTTGGCCTAAAAACAATATTGTGAGGTGTGAGGTGTTCAGAATAGACTGGAAATGAGTGGAAATGAATGTTATTGAGGTTAATAATACCGTATGATCAAAATTACCCCCAAATTCTGTGATTTTAGCTATTTTTATGTTTTTTTTCCAAAAATCATCCAGATCCAAAAGCAAAACACAAAAGGGTGGTTTTGGCAAAACCAATCCAGATCTAAAACACGAGCATGGAACCAGAACCAAAACACAAAACACGAAAAGTGCCCGCCGCACATCTCTAGGGAAAACACAGCATAATCTATTTTTCACATGATCACGTGTGATACTTGTAGAGGTAGAAAACACATCCAAAGTGCAACAAAAATACATAATGAAAATGTGCATAGAGTGCCTAGGGCATATGTGTGAATAAGCCCTTGTTATAAACTCTACTAATTATCACCTTGCAGTCTTATGCAAGGATTCTTTAGGTAAGGCTTATTGATGTTGATAAGTGTTAATATTGTATCTCCATAGATATCGAAGTGGCTAAAACTACCAGTAGAAAGGGTTTTTAAATTAGAGCTAGCTGGGTTACACTGGTAGACATCCTCTTAGACTTGCCCAGCAAAATGGTAAGATAATGGGGCCCATACATCTGCAATGTATTGCCCCAATTCCACATTCTGCTGATGCCAGGGCTGAGAAATCGTGAAAATTAAACAAGTTGTAAATCCACAGTATGTCGGTACTCTTATCATGCTGAACTTCCTAGTTTCCCAGACAGATCACCAATAATCAATTCAGTTTTGATCGCCGGATCGTTATGGTGTCAGAAATCACGCAATGATGTATGGCCCGCATTAGATTTTAATGGTAAACTGGCAATAGCAGATTTTGTATCACTGTGAATATCATTATCATCATTACTGCAACATATTATTAAATAATACCTTAATTATTTTTATTTACATTTGCAAAAAAAGCAAACCACATTACAATAGTCAGTCTGCACAAAATATGTGTGTAAATGTGTGTTTGCATTAGTTTCTCTGGACAGCTGTGCATGTTAAATGTAGTTTTAAATACATCTGAATAGTATTTTCATTGACAATGTGTTTCTACTCGTTCAAAAATATCCTTAACACTTTCGTGAAATCTTTTTTATTGACAGCTTTTCATTTAACTTGACTACAGTTGCTTCTATTCTGGAGCTGATATCCAATAAACAAAAGAAAACATCCTACTTCTGCTAATATTAGCAATGCCAAAAAAAAGACTTGAGACAGTGAAGTTTCCTTATATATTAAATGAACACAGTTTTTAAATGCAATAAAATAATAATAATAATAATAATAATAATAATAATAATAAAAAACAACAGCCAAATAATATTGTGGCTGTTTTTTAAAATTTCCTTTAAAAGCTGTTAACAATTTTTGCACTGACATCTTTAGGACTCTGGGCCTGAATCTAAGTTGCATGCAATGCGGATGTACATGCGGTGGAGCGAGCATGTAAAATTCTGGAAACCCCTACGACACATGCGGTATACAGAATGTATGCACAAAAGGCGGATGGTATTACAAAGCTGACGGTAAAGTGATGGGTGTTCCTGGGTGGAGATTGGGCTGTTGCTAGTAGTGCATGCAAACTTGGTCTGTTCAGTGGGCGTGTAATGAGAGTGTCGCCGACGTGTCAATGCAAGTGGCTGCATTCACAGACACGTGATCGCAAGCATAGGAGGCCATGGTCAGACTGAGACACTGCATCTGCTAAAGGGCTAGTGCTAATTCGATAATGTGACTGGTGGTGCATTAGAAGGATGCACCAATCAGTATTACAACGTGCTAAAAGTGGGCATCTCACAATGGCCGGTGGATGTATACAAGGGAAGGAGATATAGGTCACTTGCATAGACCTCCAGACATGTTAGCGCCAATAGGTGCTGCTGCATTCGCCTTTGTGTGCTCTGTATTATGAAAGGGAAGTCTGCCCACTGTTTCAGTAATTACCTGTTCATATTCACTATACTTCATATATCGTGTTCATTTAAAAACTATTGTATAAAAAAAAAGTTACCTACTGAAGTATTTTATTTTTAATAGGTCTACACTGACATTTGATGTACTAGTAAAGGCTGACAATGAGCTGTTATGTTACATAGCACTGTGAACTGTTTCACCTTTTGGCTTTTGTATTTATGACTAACAGGGCCGTTTCTTGGGGCAGGCGAGCAGTGCAACCGCACTGGGCGCCCGCTGCAGCACTAACTGTGGCTCCTTGCTTCTCCCTCCTATTTCGCGGAGTTTCACGGAAAGACGCGGTTGCGTCATTACGTCACGACGCAACCCCGTCACGACGCGAAACTCCCCCCCCTCCCCCCGAGCGGAGTACAGAAGGGGATCCAAGTTAGGAAGAGGGAAAGGCCGGCGCAAGGAGCGACTGGTGAGGCGGGCTAAAGAGCAGTAATCGCCTCTGTAAGTATTCTCTCTCTCTCTCAATGTGTAAAATGGGGACACCTGCCGTAATGTGTGAAATGGGGACTCTTTCCTGCCGTAGTGTGGGGATTTAATGTATCAAGGGCATTGCGGTGTGTGGCATAATATGGTGCAGGGGTCATTACTGTGTGGGGCTTAATATGGTAGATTTTTTTTTTCCTGTGGTGGTCGTGATCTGTTGGAGCAGGGTCAAAAACTGGATTGTGAGGTAGTCTTTTCAGACGAGGCCATGGCCATTTAAATGAGACCACACCCATTTAGAAGAGGCCACGCCCCTTGCCGTGTGTGCACGCAAGTTTTTTTTATCTGGGTGTGTGGGGGTGGGGGGGCACATTTTTTTATGTCACGGGGGGGGGGCGCATTTTTAAATCTCGCACTGGGAGCCAAATTGGCTAGAAACAGCCCTGATGACTAAATAAATGAAACATAATATTTGTTAAAAAGAAGAGAAGAACTGTCTGTGCTTCCAATCACGTGAAACATGGTTGAAACAGTATCAATCAACCACCGACGGAGCTTCTTCGGACAATAAACTCCTTCACCACAAAAGAGACAGATACTAGCTGTTAACAGACCACAGCCTAAGCACTGTCATTGGTTGTAGCATTAAAGATGCACTTCCTATAATGAATCCAAGGCAATCAGAGTTCATTAGGAAATGCAGCAGTAGTGTAGTAATCAATAACATTGCTATTGGGGCTCACTGCATATTGTTGGCAAGGGAATGCATGTGATGATGGCTTTATGACATTCTAGGAAATTATTAACATTATTAACATGTATTTATATAGTGCAGAGCCGGCCCTAACCAATATGATGCCCTAGGCAAGATTTTGGCTAGTGCCCCCTAGCACCACTGCTGGTTCCTCCTCTGACCTTGCACTTCTTTCCCAGCACCATCACCCCTCACCCATAGCAGTCCTTATTTTGGTGTTTGTACCCCCTATATTTTAAATAGGAACAGTTCGCACATTTGGCGCACAGCCCAAAAAGGGGTGTGTTTTTGCTGGCAAGGGGCATGACCACACAATAGTAACCCCAATTCCAAATATGCCACACAGTACTGCAACTTCATTCACATTTGATCATGCAATAGTGTTCATAATTCATATTACATCCCACAGTAGTATAACTTTACCTTATACAGGTTGAGTATCCCATATCCAAATATTCCGAAATACGGACTTTTTTGAGTGAGAGTGAGATAGTGAAACCTTTGTTTTTTGATGACTCACTGTACACAAACTTTAGTTTAATACACAAAGTTATTAAAAATATTGTATTAAATGACCTTCAGGCTGTGTTTATAAGGTGTATATGAAACATAAATGAATTGTGTGAATGTACACACACTTTGTTTAATGTACAAAGTTATAAAAAATATTGGCTAAAATGACCTTCAGGCTGTGTGCATAAGGTGTATATGAGACATAAATGCATTCTGTGCTTAGATTTAGGTCCCATCACCATGATATCTCATTATGGTATGCAATTATTCCAAAGTACGGAAAAATCCGATATCCAAAATACCTCTGGTCCCAAGCATTTTGGATAAGGGAGACTCAACCTGTATATGTTACTACTCACAGTAGAGCTCCTTATTCACATTACATCACACTGAATTGCTCCTTATTCACATTACACTACACCCTATTGCTCTTTATTCACATTAGACGACACAGTAGTGCCCTTTCTATACGCAACACCACATAGAAGAGCACCTTAAACACACAATTCCACACAGTAATGCCCCTAACACATATGAGACACATTATTAATGTCCTTCTAAACATAATGTGCTTACACATTATGACAACCTTTATTAATGCCCTTTTACACATAATGTCCCTTACACATATGCCGCACATTATTAATGCCCTAATACACATAATGACACACATAGTGCCCCCTACACATTTGCTGCACATTGTTAGTGCCCCTATACACATAATGACACATACATTAGTACCCTGTTACACATACAGTATGCCACACATTATTAATGCCCTTATACACATAATGACACACATAGTGCCCCTTATACATATGTTGCACATTATTAATGCATTTTTACATGACACACATAATGCTCCTTACACATATTCCGAACACTACTGCACAACCAACCCACTCACATGCACACAGCACTCACACTGCCGCTAACACTGTGACCTCTGCCTCTGCTTGGATACAGATGTGTCCTCATAAATCTTGCCTCAGTGCTAATGTTGGGCAAATGTTTTAATGAAAATGCAGCTTATTTGCATTGTTATGTGGCTAGGATTCACAAGCAGCTTCTGCTGATTAAAATGATATACAGCATGTCTTTATACTGTGTGAGACTGTGGCTGTATCTGCATATGAAATGCTACACACAGAATATAGGCATGCCGCATATCATTTTAATCAGCAGAAGCTGCTGATGCCCCTGGGCATATCAAATGCCCTAGGCAATTGCCTAGTTTGCCTATAGCTATGGCCGGCTCTGATATAGTGCCAGCATATTTAGTTTACAATTGGGTTCCACTATATGCCATACTTGCCTACTTTTTAAAACGTGTCGAACCCTACCCTAAGGGCTTGTCTAGTTCCACAAATGGGCGTGCCTATGCTTAAATGCTTGTTGTTACAAGATATTTCTATATAACATTAGTAACAGTATATTTTGTGAGGTTTTGTAAGTATTGATACTAACATTACTGCCTGAAATACGGGGTTTCTTATTTGCAATATGTTTTCGCTGTGATATTTATTTTCTTCTCACTCAGCACAATATGCATGTGATGCCTACTGTATGCAATCAATTCCAAATGCAAGTTGACCACGTGTGAATTCATCCCTAAACATATACGTAAATGATTATTTTGGTGTAGTAGATGATATTTTTATTGTGAACACTGGATTGTCTGTGTCTTGTAGGCACTACCTATATTTATTGGATGTGCTATTTTCCATTCCATTACAGCATTAACCAAATCATTACAGACACAAACTACTCTATTTAAACAAATGTGTTTAAATACAGAAAGATTACTAACAACAATTCTTACACCACAACCACCACCAGCAGCAGCAGAGGCATGCTATGGGTCAGTGCACTCCAGCACAGATAAGAGGAGTGCGTGATTAGGTACGGCTGTCTCTCTCTCTCAGGGGTTACACAAGGGGGTAATGATGTTATGAGCCACAGCAGTAGCTCATTCCTATTTTGCATTTTGATTATTTATTTTATGTTATACTTCTGTTTCTGTTCCCCGTGGGTGTCATGGGGTGTCCAGAGTCCACCCTTAAGTAGAGGGTACTGTTATGAACCACAAGCAGTGGTTCATTCCTGTTCATGTATTTTATGTTATAGTTCTCTTGCAGGCCAGGATTTCCTTTGCTCTGGTTTAGAAAGACTCTTGTTGGCCGCCGGTGGTGAATCTGTGTAATTGCAGCCTGTTTCCATGTGTTTAGCCTCACCTGTTTGTTAATTGCACTTGTCAGTTTGGAGTCGTGCAACAGGGCAGCTGCACGACATAATTAATCAGGGTCCCTGCTGTGATTGGAAGAAATCCTTGTTATATTCTGTCTCAGTGCATTACGCATACACCGGTGATAGTTTCTGTCTAGCTGCTTCCAGCCTTGAAGCATTCTGATCCAGTGTCTGCTCCAGTGTCTGATCCAGTGTCTGATCCAGTGTCTGATCCAGCTTCTTGCCTTGAAGCATTCCTGTCCTGAAGTCCATTGGCTTTGTCTGTTCCTGATCCTGATCCCGTATCCTCTTCCTTGGTGTCCACTGCTCAGTCGTTGGAACTCTGCCTGTCCTCCGGTCCTGAGAGCCTGTGTCAGCTACATTGGGGGTTTTATGAGTAGTGGCTTTGCCAAGGCCGCTGTATTCTTTAGTTATACTAGTTACTGGTGTTTTGCAGAGGGTTCTACATATGCTGTCACCACCGGTACACAACAGTATTGTGTCGGTGTGTGGACAGCATTTCCTTTGTTGTTATTTATCCTGGTGGCTGTGCCGCATATACGTTTAGTTTTAGGTCTCTTTGTAGCCCCTAGCTCTCAGTTTGGTTTAGTTAGAGGTCCCATTGTTATCATCCCGTCTCGGTTTACGCCTTGTCTCACATTAAGACCTGGGGGCATCGGAGTTGGGCAGACCTAATCCACCCTTCAAACGCGGATGCCGTAGGCACAAGAAACCAGTCTCGCAGGTGTAAACTGACCACGCGGGTGAAACAACGGAGGTAGGCTGCTAGGGGCAATTACTACACCTTGCCTTTATTTCAGCATCACATTCTGGTGCTTTGGACTCAGTACGCAACACCTCTTTCGTTCTGAGCACCAAGAACGTAACAAATGAGAGCCATCAGCAGTGATTCCTGAGCAGCTACAGCAAATCACTGTTCTTGCAAAGAAACTCCTTAGTGTCACCCCTGACAGAATCTGAAGAATCCGGGAGAATTGACCTATAAAGCAGGGCACCAGGAGATTTATGGCTGAATCGGGAGGCTCCCGCAGGATGTGGGAGGGTAGGCAATAATGCTATATGCAGGATGTGGAAATTGAGAGAATACTTAATCCACCTGTAATAGCAAAATGTTCCAGTATAAAGAAAAATTAAAACTCAGGGGTAAATTTACTAAGGTCCCGATTTTGACCGAGATGCCGTTTTTTCATCAAAGTGTCATCTCGGTAATTTACTAAGCAATAATCACGGCAGTGATGAGGGCATTCGTAATTTTTTGGAAGTCCAACAAAAAAATTACGAATGAATACACCATCGGTCAAAACGCGGCTGTTTAACTATGAATCTCGGTAATTTACTAAGAAGTGCAAAGCAAAAAAAAACCAAACACTGCCGTGAAAAATTACAACTCGTAAAAAAGTGCTTAAAAAAAACAGACCTGCTTTTTTTTACCGTGATTGTATAGGCATGCAGGGATCCATGAGATCCGTGCATGTATATCAGTGGGAAGGGGTGGGAAAGTGATTATTTTCTCAAAAAAAATTGCGTGGGGTCCCCCCTCCTAAGCATAACCAGCCTCGGGCTCTTTGAGCCGATCCTGGTTGCAGAAATATGGGGGGAAAAATGACAGGGGTTCCCCCATATTTAAGCAACCAGCATTGGGCTCTGCGCCTGGTCCTGGTTCCAAAAATACGGGGGACAAAAAGAGTAGGGGTCCCCCGTATTTTTAAAACCAGCACCGGGCTCCACTAGCTGGACAGATAATGCCACAGCCGGGGGTCACTTTTATATAGTGCCCTGCGGCCGTGGCATCAAATATCCAACTAGTCACCCCTGGCCGGGTTACCCTGGGGGAGTGGGGACCCCTTCAATCAAGGGGCCCCCCCCCCAGCCACCCAAGGGCCAGGGGTGAAGCCCGAGGCTGTCCCCCCCATCCAATTGGCTGCGGATGGGGGGCTGATAGCCTTTTGTGAAAATGAAAAGATATTGTTTTTAGTAGCAGTATTATAAGTCCCAGCAAGCCTCCCCGCATGCTGGTACTTGGAGAACCACAAGTACCAGCATGCGGCAGAAAAACGGGCCCGCTGGTACCTGTAGTACTACTACTAAAAAAATACCCAAAAAAAGACAAGACACACACACCGTGAAAGTAAAGATTTATTACATACATGCACACAAACATACATACATACTTACCTTATGTTCACACGCAGGTCGGTCCTCTTCTCCAGTAGAATCCAAGGGGTACCTGTTGAATAAATTCTACTCACCAGATCCAGGGTCCCAGGGTCCTCGGGGCAACCATTTGTAATCCAGGTACTTGAATAAAATAACAAAACGGATACCCGAGCCACGAACTGAAAGGGGCCCCATGTTTTCACATGGGACTCCTTTCCCCGAATGCCAGAAACCCACTCTGACTGATGTCTAAGTGGGTTTCTTCAGCCAATCAGGGAGCGCCACGTTGTAGCACTCTCCTGATCGGCTGTGTGCTCCTGTACTGGGTGACAGGCGGCACACGGCAGTGTTACAATGTAGCGCCTATGCGCTCCATTGTAACCAATGGTGGGAACTTTCTGCCCTGCGGTTGACCTAAAGTGGAACTTTCTGCCCTGCGGTTGACCTAAAGTGACGTCACCGCTGAGCAGAAAGTTCCCACCATTGGTTACAATGGAGCGCATAGGCGCTACATTGTAACACTGCCGTGTGCCGCCTGTCACTCAGTACAGGAGCACACAGCCGATCAGGAGAGTGCTACAACGTGGCACTCCCTGATTGGCTGAAGAAACCCACTTAGACATCAGTCAGAGTGGGTTTCTGGCATTCGGGGAAAGGGGGCCCATGTGCAAACATGGGTCCCCTTTCAGTGCGTGGCTCGGCTCTCCGTTTTTTTATTTTATTCAAGTACGTGGATTATAAATGGATGCTACGAGGAGCCTGGGACCCTGGATCTGGTGAGTAGAATTTATTCAACAGGTACCCCATGGATTCTACTGGAGAAGAGGACAGACCCTCGTGTGAACATAAGGTAAGTATGTATGTATGTTTGTTTGTGTGGATGGATGTAATAAAACTTTACTTTCAAGGTGTGTGTGTATTGTCTTTTTTTGGGTATTTTTTTAGTAGTAGTACTACAGGTACCAGCGGGCCCGTTTTTCCGCCGCATGCTGGTACTTGTGGTTCTCCAAGTACCAGCATGCGGGGGAGGCTTGCTGGGCCTTGTAGTACTGCTACTAAAAACAATATATTTTCATTTTCACAAAAGGCTATCAGCCCCCCATCCGCAGCCAATTGGATGGGGGGGACAGCCTCGGGCTTCACCCCTGGCCCTTGGGTGGCTGGGGGGGGGACCCCTTAATTGAAGGGGTCCCCACTCCCCCAGGGTACCCCGGCCAGGGGTGACTAGTTGGATTTTTGATGCCACGGCCGCAGGGCACTATATAAAAGTGACCCCCGGCTGTGGCATTATCTGTCCAGCTAGTGGAGCCAGGTGCTGGTTTTAAAAATACGGGGGACCCCTACTCTTTTTGTCCCCCGTATTTTTGGAACCAGGACCAGGCGCAGAGCCCGATGCTGGTTGCTTAAATATGGGGGAACCCATGTCATTTTTTTCCCCATATTTCTGCAACCAGGATCGGCTCAAAGAGCCCGAGGCTGGTTATGCTTAGGAGGGGGGACCTCACGCAATTTTTTTTTAAGTTTTACAGTGTTTATTTAAAAAAAAAAAAAAAAATGAACCCCAGCACGGATCACACAGATCCGGCCGAGATTCATTGTGATAAAGTCGGCAGTGTTTTGCTAATCACTGCCGTAAAAAACGGGAAAAAAACACGAATGACATCGACATCGGAACAAATGAAAAATCCGAATACGACAGCTTAGTAAATTAGGCGTAATAAATTCAAAGAGTTGCAGTTTTACACCTTCGATGTCATTCGTGATTGAACTTTGACCTTTTTCCGAAAATTACGAATGTTAGTAAATTTACCCCTCAGTGTTACTCCTTGGTACTCTTTAAGTACTTGCTTGAGATGGTGAACAGTTATTTGGTGGTACTGGTGCAAGTAAACCTGTGATAATTGTTAATAAATAGGCCTTAGGATTCTGGCTGAGTATGTGAAGTATAGTATCATTTTTAAATAAAGATTCACAATTTTGGACATTCCAATCCTATATGTTTCTTTGCTAACAGTGCCTGATCAACCATAGACACTGAACAGTCACATAGACACTGCCTTGTATGGTGGTCCCTAGAATGGTGTGGAAAGCCTTAACTAGACATTGGTACTTTGTGGGTGGAGGGGATGGGCATCAGTGGCGGCACAGGGGTTGGTGACACATGGGGCGGTCAATAGTATCCCCCTCATGATATGAAAACATGCTCATTTGGAAAAGGGGCATGGCTCTCATGAAGGGGTGTGTCAATGTGGGAGTCCTGATGGCATGGATAAGCAGGAAGCCCCCCCCCCCCCCCCTGATAAGCTCACTCTGGGGGTGTGACCAGCATCCCCAGAGATGCTACGCTGCCCCTGGAGACTAGTCCTTGCAATGCCGGCTCCTTCTCAGTGACAGGAGCCGGCCACTGCAGGATAAGGTCACACTGCAGCACCCAGCTCCTGTCACTTTGGTGTCACCCCATGTAAGGGTGACACCCGGGTGCGTCACCCCCACTTGTGACGCCTATACTGGGCACTACTAATGTATTAGCTTGAGCAACCAGAACCCTCAACCAACTCCTGTCTGCTAAATGGTGCACTGTAAAGATACAGTACATAAAGTCCTACAATGGTGGTACACGTGCCCATACTCGCACACAAAAAGTGGCACCTTATTTGTGCCCAGTGATCATAGATTAAAAGGCCTCAGTACTAAATAATAGATGTTAGCATCATGTACTGTGTGTGATAGTTGATACATTATTAAATTAGGACATTTTATTATATGGTGACAATTTACAATGTACTTAGCACATTTTGATGGTAGAAAAAACAGAATGCATGCACTAAAAATGTGGCAAAGAATTGGGCTGCAATAAAATACAATGCAAACTTACATATTCTAGGCCCTTTTATAGTCAGAGTTTAGCAATGTAGCTTAAAGCTGTCTGTGGCTTAGGGGAGATCAGATAGTCATGCCTGGCTCTGGTTCATATGATAATCGGATGCATGTGTCTGTGGGAATATTTTTGGTCTTGGTTTGCTAGCCGTGCCTGGCAGGAAGATTCTGTAGCTCGTGATTAGATGTGTTGGGCAGTGTGGTGACTGTAATTTCCCAAGGTCACTGTAGGACAGACAGGAAGCTCTCCAACCTCAGCATTCTGGGACTTGTAGTATTGCAGTGTAGCAACTGCTGGACATAATTACAGAAAGAAAAATGTCATTGCAGTACATACAAATAATATTACTCTATGTGTTTCAATTTCCCCTGAATGTAATCTACAAGGCAACTTTTCCTCTTTATTATTTTCTTACTGTTATTTTAAACTCCCAAACCTCTTCATAATCTATTTGACTTATGCATGTGGAAATAATATGGAAAAATACACTTCTTTGTAATGCTCTACATATACTTTTGGCCTGTTTAATTCATGTTTGGGGACATGAGGACTATTTTCTTCTCATGAAGAGCTGGGGTATGGGAGAGTGTAAGATTTTCCATGGAAAATAAAGGCTACTTATGGTAGACCACCTACAGTACAGTACAGGATACATTTTAAAGACCTTTAAGGGTTAGAGAGTGAGCCTCTGTGAAAACATTTCCATTTCAGTAGGTGATATCTATGTCTTAGAGATCTCAACCAATATTCTTTCAATGCAAGGTTTTTAATGCGTCTAAGAGCATTTCCTAACAGAAGTGCACAAATCTGAGAACTTAAGTAACTAATAAAGTAAAAATGGCGCCATTTTTACTTTTGCTGACATGAGCAATTCTGTACTGTAGCAACAGGCCCACAATATATAACGCAAGCGTCTGCACAGGCAACATCGATAAGAATAGTAGATGTTTGCTCCAATGTTGGCACCAGTAATGCAAAGTCTTTTCTATAAATATTTATATTACAATTAAAATTTATAATGCTCTGAAGTGTACTGCTTGTTACTTGGGTATCTATTTATCAAAATAGTAATAAATAGCAAGAAATCTAACTTTTTCATTGGAAGCAATTTAGGAACGAGTTTGGGGGCTATATTTTTTCTTTGAGTATTTAAGCATATTTGTATGTTTTTGAACAATTAGTCCACAGTCACTACTGTGGGGCTGTGGTTCTCACTGGAAATGCTAAAAAAGTAGAAAACAGCTTTTCAAAGTCCACACTACTAATAATTTTAGGATCAGTCCCTTTACTATTCTCCCACAAGTCATTCTTAGAGTGCAAGTACTGTACATGGCATGAAGATGGTACTTAGAGATGGCTGCAGCTCTGTGCGAAGGGTGTGGGAATGACAAGGTGGTACAGAAGCGTGTGATACCAAATCCTTACTGGAATACAGTCTCAAATCACCTGGGTTCAAGCGTTCTTGCTGTTCATATTTCTCATCCTCCTTTAACAATCTGTTTTTGGAGTAACTGGTAGATAACTACAACAGTGCCCGAGTGTCACAAGAGTGAACACTTATCCCATAACCACAAGAGGAAGACAAATGTAGCTGTCTGTCTGACATTTCAACAGAAACTAGCTCATCTTTCATGGTTCCACTGGGATCCATTCATAAAGTCAACACCACAATATCTACATGGTTCAACATGTCGACAGTCACTGTGTTGACATGTTCATAATGTCGACATCTGAAATATTGCCATGTGAAATTTCAACATCTTAAGAATGCTGACAAAGTTAGGTGCCCTTAGGAAGGTTAAGGATAGGCTGTGGGGAAGGTTAGGGTTTGACTGTGTGGGCTGTGGGATTAGGATTAGACACTAGGGATGGTTAGGGGTAGAGATTAAGATTATGGATAGGGATGGAATAGTTACAGGAAAACTGCTCATCAGACACCTGCACTGGTACTGCACATCATATGACCCAGAAGAACATGCTGGAGCCTCTGCAGCTACCGAGACAAAGCAAATGACCTCTGGGCCACCACTGAGCTGACTTTCTGTAATGTCGAAATGTCATCCGTGTAATGGATCTCTCTCATTACCCCTCCCTGAGTATCACTCACTTCCCCTTAATACATCTCTCACTCCCCATATCTATTTTCCTGCCTCCTCATAGCTGTATCATTGCCCCTCCCTCCATTAACACTGATGGTCCCCTCCATTGTCATCTCATTGCCCTTGCATAGTTATATGATTGCCTCCTCACAGCTGTCTTATCGTACCTTCCCTGCATATCTCCCTGATTGCCACTGGGTTCCCCTCCACAGCTGTCTCCAGGGCCGGTGCAAGGTCTCTATGCACCCTAGGCAAAGCTTCAACCCGGTGCCCCCAGCTTCAACCCGGTGCCCCCTAACCTGCAAGCCCCCTGCAAGAGGTGCATCAGGGCTATGAGGAGCAGCCATGGGGTACCCCTCGGGAGCCATAGTTACATCCGCATCCTATGCGCCTTCACATGACTTGATGTTACTCATGTCGGCACAGAGGAAGTGCTGAGGCACTATGTGGTACAGCCTAATAGTGGTAGCTGCACTTGATTAGACCCGCAGCAGCAGCCAGCGCAGTGTAAAAGGAGGAGGCCGCATACAGAGACATCCTTCAGTTTTTTGCTAGATGAATTCAGTGGCGCCCTCCAGGAGCTGGCGCCCCTAGGCAGCCGCCTAAAGCTGCCTAATGGTAGAGCCGGCCCTGGCTGTCTCATTACTCCCTCACTCCATATCACACTGACCCCTCACTGCACACACTGACCCTAGCTGCTGTCTCATAGCACACTGACCTCCCTCCCAGCTCAATCACTTGTTCCCTACAGCATCAGACTGAGCCCTTGACAGCATACACAGTGACCCCTCACTGCCAGGGCCGTATACTCGCAGGGGCTCAATGGACAGTTGCCCAAGAGCCACAGGAGTATAAGGGCCGTAGACTGATAGCTGAGGGTCTCCTTTTTGCAGGGGTACCAGATTTTTGAAAATCAGCCCTGGGGAACCGGAGCTATCCAACTTCAAAGCAGTGGTCCCCATCTAAGCCTGTTAATTGTTCTTCCCAGCCAGATATCTTGGGTTCTGTCTAACTTACAGTTTTTTTGAGGGCATACACCAAAATCTTGGACACTCCCCTTTTGGAGAACACTGGCAGCTTGTCTCTACTATACCCAGAACCAGAGATATCAGCCTCCCAGCAGATGGTCCCTGCTCCAGCTTCACATGCCTGGTATGCAGTTTTATATATTCGTCAGTGGATTGCTCTGGCTCCTGAACTCTTCCCCAAGTCCCCAGTATCTCCTGAAAGGTGTGACTCTCTAGTTTTATGCCATTGAAAGCTAAGAAATCTATTTCCAGGAACTGGAGATATCTGCAGTCAAGCAAGCTGGCCTGCCACCAGAAATTGATGAATATTAAGCCCACTCCACTATCCACGCCTCCCCTGCATATTAAACAACCCCTACCACCCTGGAAGTTATGTACCAGGGCCCCTTCATTCAGCCCAATGTCCCCTTCTACAGTTTAGTGTTGTCCCTCCTGCCCCATCTCCCACCATCTGTACAGTAAATGATTAATCAGCAGAAATTACTGCTCCAGGTCCTACATGCTGAGCGGAAGATAGAACACCCCCTACTGCCCGTGAGACATCAAAATTGCCACTGATAGTACCCCCACCCATACTGCTGAACGATGGGTAGGGACCAAGTGCATTGCTTTGCCCAGCAGTCTACACTGCTGTTAAGATGGCCCTCTATATGCAATGCATTCTCACATTGGAATAGTCACACATAACTGTCAAGGCCAATACCAAGATCCCACATGCAGCATTATAGTTAATCTGCCCCATATCTCAGTGTGTGCCAAGATGACCAGCATACAGTATATGAAAACTGTTCAAGCAAAATAATTCAGATCATTGAGAAAATCAGTCAGCAGATGATCACAATCTCATTTTGTAATCCAGACCCTCAGCCTAATAGCAAAATGCTAGATCTGTCACAGTTGGTCACTCATGTGTATTGCCTAAGATTTAAGCATTAGGATAGGCCCCTATGAATGATCTCAAAAGACAAAATCAGGTCACCCTACTGTATTTTACATTAATTATCCCACTAAACCAATGAAGTGCAAAGCCTAGTTTTGTGCTATTAATGAATGTTATACCCAGGGTCGTATCTACCTATTGGCCAGGATGGCACTCACCAGGGGTGCCAGCGGAGGAGGGGCGCTGCCCAGCGGTGTCACCCGCAGCCAGTAGGTAGATTCAATTTTAATGGCAA
Source organism: Pseudophryne corroboree (assembly GCF_028390025.1). Classification (NCBI taxonomy): domain Eukaryota; kingdom Metazoa; phylum Chordata; class Amphibia; order Anura; family Myobatrachidae; genus Pseudophryne; species Pseudophryne corroboree. The sequence continues at coordinate 225,225,189 of NC_086451.1, read as the reverse complement.
ACAGCTGTCCACCGCCGAACATCCCCCTCCACCCACCCACCGGTAGTTGATCACCCACACTGACGCACAGGAATGACCATAGCAGGTAGCAGCAGCAGCCACTGTAATTGGCACCAGGATCCGGCACCACGCTACAATCAAGAAAATACATAAACTACACCTCCCAGCAGCCCTTTCTGCCGGGAGCTCACTGCAGCAAGGGCTGCTGGGAAGTGTAGTTTATGTAGTTTCTTGATTGTAGCATGGTGCCGGACCCCGCCGCCAATTACAGTGGCTGCTGCTGCCTGCTATGGTCATTCCTACAGGTGAGGAACTAACCTGCCTGCTATGCTATGGTCGTCAGTGACAGGAGCACAGTGGGGAAGACACTTAGCAGGTGGGTGACAATAAGCAGATCATAGAACTTCAATATGCAGTCCCCTAATATGCCATAAAAGAAGATCAGAGGAGGCATATGGGGGGGGGGGGGGGGTTATATTGAGGAGAGGGCATAGAAGGGGCTAGCCTACTGAGGTGTAAAAGGGATGATCCATTTAATAATAATGTATATCTATATATGTTTATGCTGGCCTGTATGATTATGAATTGAATACTGTTATTTTATCTAATATTATTAAAGAAAATAATTTTTTAACAGAGCTATTCTGATTGTCTGTCTGTCTTGTTTCTGAAAAAATAGGGTAGAGAATTCCCCTTGTTGGATGACAGCTGCTAATAGAGTGTAAAAATTATATGTAAGCACCAAGCTTTATGTTTTTTTGTGGCATATTGGCGAGCTGGCCTATTGAGGAGAAGAGCTAAGTGGGGGGTTGGCCTATTGAGGAGAAGGGATAAATTGTTGGAGGTGGCTTATTGAGAAGGGGTATATGAAGGGGGAGTTGGTATGTTGAGGAGACGGCCTATTAGGAGAGCTGGCATACTAATATATATGTATGGTGGGAAGCCATATAGGGGAGAAGAGATGTAGACAGCTGGTAATTGTAAGGCACATGGGGGGGAGTTTGCTGGCATTTTCGAGGGGAAGCATAACTGGTGATGATGAGACGCTGGTCGTTTAGAGGGTTAGCTGGCATGCTAAGGAAAAGGGATATGAAGGGGATGCTGGTGTATAAAGTAGATGGGATATGGATGGTGCTGTCATGGGAAGTTAGCTGAAAAATTGAGAAGGGGTGTGTGGTAAAGGAAATGGTATGCAGGGGGGCTGATGTGTAAGAGTGGAGGGACATTGCTGTTTTAAAAGGAGGTAGCAGACTGGGAGGGGATGAATTGTGGGAAGGCAAGATGGAAGGAGGCCTGGATTCTGATAAAGGACAATGTAACCTTAGAATGGCTGATATCATGGACAGTAATTTGCACTCAGCTACACAACAATTGTTCATACATATGTGATGATGGTGAGGTGTAATGGTAGAATTACTGTCTCACAGCACTGAGGTTATGGGTTCGATTCCCACCATGGCCCTGACTGTGTGAAGTTTGTATATTCTTCCCATGCTTGCGTGGGGTTCCTCCGGTTTCATCCCATAATCCAATAATATACTGGTAGGTTAACTGACTCTTCCTAAAAAAATAAAATAGACGCTAATGTGTAAATGTGTGCCTTGTGTTTACGGAAGACTAGATGGGCAAAGTGGTCCTTATTTATGTCAAATTCTGTGTTTCTATGTACCTGTGTGGCCCGGAGACTGGCACAGCAGGCAGGAGCTGCTGTTACTGGCACCAGTGTCCAGCACCACACTACAGTGATCATCAAACTCAACATAAACTACAGCTCCCAACAGCCCTTGTAGTAGCACTTCTGCTGTTGGTATATGTAAGGGTCACTACTACTGTGCAGGCATAATGTGTAAGGAGCACTATTACTGTGGACATAATGTGTAAGGGGCACTACTGCATGGCATAATGTGTATAAAGAGTACTTCTGTGTAGTGTAATGTAAATAAGGGCTCTAGTGTGTGGCATAACGTGTATAAGTGGTACTACTGTGTGGTGTAACGTGAATAAGGGATAATAATATGTGGTGATATGTGAATAAGGGACATTACTATGCAGTGTAATGTGAGTAAGGGCAGTACTGTGTGGCATCATTTGAATTTGGGGTACTATTGTGTGGCCACAAACCTTAACCCATGAACCACAACCCTATTTCAGCATGAACGCCTTCCCTATTTTTAATATGGGGGGGGCGCCAGACCCTTAATTTGCCAGGTGCGTTCGGACCCATAGATACACCCCTGGTTATACCTGTTGAATATTAAGTGCGCAGTCAAAGAATGTATCAGAAAAATAATGATGTTCTGTTTGGCCTAAAGAATGGAGGATGGGTTGGGGCCCCAGTGCACTGCTTTGCCCAGAGGCCTACACGGCTGTTAAGACGGCCCTGCTCACCGCCCAGCTTTAGCACTCACTGACACCAACTACCCACCATCCAGTACTGACAACCCCCCCCCCCCGTCACATTTTCAGCTCAATCCCCCACAGCACCCACTATCCCTCCTCACAGAACCACCTCAAAGCACATACTGCCCCCTTCACAGCACACACTGCACCCTTCATTGCCACAGCACCATATATTGCCGCCTCACAGCAGATACTTCCTCCTTCACTGCTCACCTCACAGCACACCTTCCCTTCCCACTTCAGCAAATCTACCTGCTTGCGAAGCCTTAAGTCTTCTGGTCAGTGACAGCATTCTGTTGGTGACTTTTCCAACTGATGGAGGCCAGCTGGCTCCTCTGCAGTAGTGTGCAGATAGGCTATGAACAGTGCTGCCTCCAAGAACCCCTTGTTTGTCGGGAACACCAAGATGCCTGGTTGCAGATTGCGGGATTGCGGACTGCTGCCAGCCATGGAAAGACTAAAGAAGAAAGAAATACTAGATGCTTCCATTTTCAGACTAATTAGGGGTAGCTGTTGATTTACAACATAATTAGTCATAATCCCGACAGCCATTGACCGATGGTCCAAATACTGACACGGTCAAAATACCAACATTCATTATACTGACATGTTCAAAATGCAGACATAGTTCGAATACCAACATTTGAAATGCAACATGTCAAAATGCCGACATGCATTTTTAATGAATTTTTGGCCCAAAACAGACTTGTTCATACTTTACCATCCAGTGGACCTGGAGGGGGAATATAATAGTGTGCCAAGCGCAGCGAGGCACTGGACCCTGAAGCATGGTGAGTGCAGCATGCCATGCGAGGGGATGTGGTAAATTTACACGGTGTCCATGTTGACAATGACACAACCCCCCCACCCCAGAAAAACTCATGTCAGTATTTTGAAATGTCGGTATTCTGACTATGTTGACATTTTAACATGTTGGCATAATGAATTTCGGTATTTTGACCGTGTCGGTATTTTGACTGTCGGTCAATGGCTGTCGAGGATCATGACCATTGGTATTGTGTCCGTTGATAAATCATACTGAACCCCTAATTAGAAATAAAATCTGAATACAGCTCACCAGAGAGAGGCAGCTGAACCCTATTGGAGACAAACTAGAGAAGAAAAACTGGAAGCGCAATAAGGTTTAAATTTGCTGGTTCAAATAACAATACAATAGAATAAAAATGATAAAACAATATGTCAATTAATGGGAACCTACAGCATACACATAATAAACAATGTTAAATTAATAAATCAAACACAGCAATGATACTCTGAGAACCAGACTGATGGTGATTTGTAACACTGTAGCAATGGAAGAGTCAGCTGTTGAAATAAAGATAGAAATTGGTTAAAACAGAATCCTATTAAATGTAGCAATTTGCACAATCAAGTAAAAAGAACTTCCAGTAGCCTTGTGAATATAGTTATCTGTATGAAAACACATTTTAACTTAGCTTGAACACAGTATACTCACAAAAAAGAATGATGTTTAATGATTGTTGCCCATGGTAACCACAGGGGTAAGCATAGATAAAATAGGCTGGTGCATTGGTTGCCCATAGTAACCTCTGGGTGTGGCTGTAAAATTATGAGTCAGTACATACAGTGTTCCATCTGGTGATAAATAAATCACTCAAATTCCTACTGCACTGCACATGGGGTAATTGGGACAGCGGGGCTTGAGATCCGCTCAGCCAGCACTTGGAAGCCGTGCTTTGTTAGATACCAGCTCCAACTTAAACCCCTTTCAAACTAACATAAATTTCCCGGGTTCCGCACATCAACCCAGGATTTTGCTTAGTCTGAAAGGGTCCAGACAAAATATCCCGGGTTCAGCATCCCGGCATTTCATACCAGGTTGAAGCCAAAATCGACCCGTGATGCATGCAGTGTGAATGAGTAAGTCGGGTCAAGGCGACCTGGCACCCGTTCTCTGCATAGGAGGAGGCAGTGCTTGGAGATGATCACCTCCATGTGCTGCCTCTTTTAACATCGGCGGTGACATCACCAATTCGCCAATATGCTGAGTCGGGCCGCATGTCTGAAAAGGGTTTCAAGCCAGGTCGCACCTGGGAAGCTACGGTGTACAAATTCCCGGGTGCGACCTGGCTCTGCCAGTCTGAAAGGGGTATAAGTAGCAGACCCTGGAAAAGACACCAGCCACTGGCAATTCGAAATTTGGTGCCAGTCGCAGTCCAATCACACAGCTTGCAGACCAAAGTGCTTGCTCCTGATTGGCTGACAGTCCGCGACTGGCATGCAGAAAAGTGCTGAATTCGAAATGCCAGTGCTGTCTGTCTTCGTGGCTGCCTGCTGGATTTGCTTCTGGATCCCCTTTGTGTCCAGACTCGGGACTCCTGTCCCGGGCAGTCCCCCCATGAGGGTGGCCCTGGCTATGAATAAAGCTAAGTTGCTGAAAATACAGTAGTTACTAGTATAGGAAACATATAAACCACATTAGATACACCAGCAACCTTTAAATCTAAAGTTTGAATAAAAGTAGTTAAAACTTTAACTGGCAAAGATCAAGATGGGAATTGTATAACACTATACAATTTAATAGCATACTGGGAGCTTGGGTAAAATTTAGTGATACATTTTAGGAGACCATAGTAAAGTCACCCAGTGTAGAAACACACCTAAAATGCCAGTCATATGGAAGTTATTTTTAATGAGAATTTCATTTTGAAGGTAGCAAATCTGCCTAGCCACAAGATCTTCAGTGGGAGCCCATTGTTTGTATGGGATCTATTTTCTTAGATCAAAGTAAACTTTGATCCACTATAAAAATATATAGGAGTTTTGTACTGAGGTCAAAATATCCCTTGTTTGTTGATGCTTACTACATTGTTTATGAAGTATTCGGTATATCATAAGATGCTAAAATATACTCAGCACATTGTGCAGGCCTATAAGTTGTCAGGCTCCGGAGCCTTACCTCCAGCGGGTGCTCCCGCGGGTTACCGTCCCACTGGTTGGCGCGGCTGCAGGTCCTCCTGGATGAATGAGCAGCTGCCAAGGGCCGGGGGCCGAGGGTCTGGAGAGCCGGGCACTGCGGCGGGGATCGCTGCAGTAAGGTCCTCTAGTGGTGACACAGAATAGTGCGTCAGAGACAGAAGCTAGCTAAAGCTGTGTGCTAACAGCTAAGTATGTCTACTGTGCTGGGGGCAGCCATGTTGGAGACCAGAGTATTACCAATGAGGTTCCCAATTTGTGTCCAGCCAATTCTGCGTGTTCTCCCCTTACGAAAGGGGGATAGCTCAGAGGGAAAGTGCCAGTGCTTCAAGTTACCTCCTTGTGAAAGGTTCTCCAGCTCTGTGCTCCCAGGTTACTTCTGGTTCCCTTGTCCTGGTTGCTCTCATCTATCAGTTACCTAAACGCTGCTGCAGTCTTGCTGTCTAAGTCCGTTGCCAGTCGTGAAAGCGCTCACGGGGTCCCAGGTCGTAGAGGAGCTCCAGGTGCTAACGGTGGTTCCCGCAGACGTCTTCATTTCTTCAAAGTCCAAGTTTTTCAGCCTCGTCTTTCAATCACAAACCACAGTCTTCATTTCTTCAAAGTCCAAGTTCCTCAGCTTCATCTTTCAATCACGAACCAGTCTTCATTTCTTCAAAGTCCAAGTTCTTCAGCCTCATCTTTTAATCACAAACCACGTCTTCATTTCTTCAAAGTCCAAGTACTTCAGCCTCGTCTTTTAATCATAAAACACATTCTTCAGTTCCTCTTTACCGGAGTTCTTCAGCTTCACTCTTCAAGTCATTTAACCATAGACTCTAATTCTTCCAGTTTCTTCTATTTCTCCAATATTCGTGTACAGCCTGATTATTCATTAAAACTACAGTTATCTTCCTACGAAGTCCTCCTTTTCTTTACGCCCTCTGGCCAATGTTAACACTTAATTTGGCTTCCACCCCAAGAGGAGGAATTACATTCAGCCACCTCTTTTACTCTCCTCACAGGTAGCTGTCCCATCAGCCAAAACTCGGTTGTCGGAACCCCAACTTATGCCGAGCGTGACATAAGTGAGGAGGCACAGGTTTATTGAATAAATTAGTGAACCCATCCAGCACAAAAACCTTTAGCCAGAGGAACAGGCCTTCCTCTGCTTATCCTTTTCTTACTTTAATAATCTTTAACTGGACCAAATTGGTGTCATCTGCTGATGTGCTATGTTTATTTACCCTGTACTTGTCCTATATTGTCTTCAAATGTAAGTCGCTATTTTCCTGTATTGATTGTTTGTTTATGTACTCTGTAATTGGGTGCAGTGGAACCCTTGTGGGGTCATATAAATAAAGGATAATAATAATAATAATAATAATAATAATAATAATAATAATAGCAAGATATTTGACTGTGCATGCAAGTACAATAAATGAGAATAAATGAGCAAGTCAAGGCAATGAAAGTTGTAAATAGAGACTACGTGATAGTGCCAAAACCCACGATGGAGGGAATGCACAATGGGTGGAGTGTAGGCACGGTTATCAATGATATTCTGCAAGGTGTACGGAGGCGGTATTCATTTCACACCATGAAGCTGTTCAATCATCCTGACAGATGGTCAGGATGATTGAACAGGTTTGATAAACAAACCAAACAATCTAGACCATTTCCCAGCCAGCTTCAGGCTTTGAGTGACTATTGTTCATGTCCATACAATGAAAGTAATCGGTCAGAACAGTCGTTTCATCGACTGATCTAAACGATTATGGTTCAGTGTGTGAACAGCATTATAGGATAGGATGCGAGTACTTTGCAAGATATGGTACTGTATGACTATTCCATTGACCCTTCTTAGGACAGACAACTGGTTATTTCATAGTCTAATGTGAGCAGGGCCGTCTTTTCATATGGGCTCAATGGGCTCTTGCCCAAGGGCCCTAGGAGTATAAGGGCCCTAGGCTGATAGCTGAGGGTCCCCTCTTTCCAGAGGTACAACATTTTTGAAAATCGGCCATAGGGAACCAGAGATATCCGACTTCAAAAGCAGTGGTCCCCATCCAAGCCTGTTAATTGCTCTTGCCAGCCAGATATATCGGACTCTGTATAATGTAGAGTTTTTCTGAGGGTACATTTCAAAAGCTGGGACTCTCCGCTTTTGGTGGACACTGGCAGCTTGTCTCTACTATGCCCAGAACCAGAGATATCAGCCTTCAAGCAGCTGGTCCCTGCTCCAGCTCCACACGCCTAATATGCAGTTTTATATATTCATTGGTGGATTGCTCTGGCTCCTGAACTCTGATCCCCAAGTCTCCAGAACCTCCTGACAGGTGATACACTATATTTTTTTTCCCATTCAAAGCTAAGAAATCTTTTTCCAGGAACTTGAGATATCTGCAGTCAAGCAAGCTGCTGTCTCACCAGAAAATGATGAATATTAAGCCCACTCCGCTATCCACCCCTCCCCTGTGTATTAAACAGCCTGTGCCACCCTGAAAGTTATGTACTGGGGCCCCTTCATTCAGCCCAATGTCCCCTTCTACAGTTTAGTGTTCTCCCTCCTGCCCCATCTCCCACCATCTGTGCAGTAAAGGAGTAATTAGCAGAAATTACTGCTCCAGGTCCTATATGCTGAGCAGAAGATAGAACACCCCATACCACCCACGGGACATCAAAGCTGCCGCTGATAGCACCCCCCCTGGAGGATGGGTAGGGGGCCCCAGAGCATTGCTGTGCCCAGGGGCCCACACTGCTGTTAAGACAGCCCTGAATGTGAGCGTCAAAGTTGAAAGGATACAATGTCCTAGAACAACACTATCAATTTTATTATGACCAGTTAGTCTAGATAAGCATTGTATGTTCTCTTTATAGTGAGTCCAGATGATAATAACCCTACTGCTAACAATTTAAAGATTTATAGAGAATGCAAACTAAATAGACATCCTTGTATAATTTGACACAAATAAACATCTGCTCCTGAACAGGATAAAGGGGATTTGAAAAAGAATGGAGGCCAAACCACATGTCTTCATTTTGTTTATTTTACCCTACTCAGTTTGTTTTATTATGAGGCTTTAATATACAGTAGTGTTGAGACAAAAAATGGCTAAGAGGCTAAGGCTGCGTGGGAAAGTGACTGATAGTTGGTGCGTGAAAGTATATGCATTACAGGTATATTTTTAAAAGGGATAGGGAGTGGGTAGGTGGAAAGTGAGTCTGTAGGTAGATAGGAAATGTGCAGATGAATAGAAAGTGAGTAGGTGGATAGGGAGTTTATGGGTGGTTCGAGCATGGGTAGGTGGATATAGAGTGGATAGGTTGAAGACAGGTGGATAGGGAGTGGGTAGGTGAATAGGGAGTGGGTAGGTGAATCAGGAGTGTGTACTGTAGATGTATAGGGAGTGTGTATTGTAGGTGGTTATAGAGTGGGTAGGTAGAAAGGGAGTGGGTAGTAGGATAGGATGTATGTAGGTGCATAGGGAGTGTCAAGTGCTGTATAACATTGAATGAGCCACCGCATGATAATCAACATTAGAAAGATGTTTGTTGGTTCTGTTATAAAGCAAAATAAACAGCCTAAGGTACTATGAGTTCATATTATTCTCTCATCCTTGTCCATTAGGGGATGTTTGGAGAATGCACTAAAGAAAGGTCCCTTTCACATCTGGATGTTAATAACAAAAGGCATGCTACAGAACTATACTGTCTCTAAACTGAAATACTACATAATTAGTATTTATACATGTCCTTTAATAAACGGTGGCCTGGTCACCAGATGGTAGAAAAGTGCTCATGCTTAGACTTATACTTTCCTGAACTTAAATCAGTCTATGCAAGGATTTAGATATTTATCATTCATTTGATGTGATTAAGCTTTGTCTTATTTGTAGGAAACATAATAGGGAAGATGGAGTTGAAGAAGCTCATATTTCCACATAACCTATTTATTCAATATTAAACCATTCTGAGACAAAATACAAACAATGAAGCCTACAGACAGGCTGTCCCAAGTCCTACGTGACATTCTAGTCATGACAGTTTTAGGTCTTCTTTAATTAACATGCAATTAATTCTAAGCTGAGTGCATGATAAGGCGACTTCATGTTAATGAAATTATTTGTAAAACCTTAAAAACTCTGGAGCTCCCAGGAACAGTTAGATAATCCTGAAATATGACAACATTCCATAGCATCGCACTGTACAGTTACTGAGTACACAGGAAATAGAAGAAACCTGTGACATCATTTATACAGTATCTCTATATTTTGCAAGTTTACATTTCTCATGTGTGTCTATGTAATGATTTCTGTTTATAAAGAGAATATCCAACTTCTATTTACAAGACACCCAACTGCTATTTATAAGGAGAACATCAAATCGCTATTTACTAGAAAGATTTGTAGATAAAACATTCAGTTGCTACTTGCAGTGAGAACATCCAGTCTCTATATACTGTACATGGAGGATATAGATTTGCTATTTACAGGAAGGACATCCAGTCACTAAGCAGGATACAGAACCTAAGGACTCGGAGCAGCCAGTAGGCAACAGCATACAACTCTGACTGGGCTAGTGCCATGTAATGTAGTACTTATGGAAAGGACACCCTAAATGTAGGACATGCATAACCATAAATGCATTCTAATTGGCCCTGAAAGAGCTACAAAATACAGTTAACATTAACACACGTCCAATAACAAAACCCATAAAAGTAAACCTAGATAAAACTCGAAAAATGACCAGATTTCTAGCCGAACATTCTATGGGAGAGATGGAGAGAGATGAAGTACAAGCTAAACAGCTTCTAACTATGGGGGCTATTCATGAAACAGTGAAAAGTGTGAATAAGTGAGCCAGTGGAGAAGTTGCCCCCAGGTGAAGATGCCGGAAGCCCTGGGGAGGCAGTGGCCATGCAAAAGAGCTTAAAGGCTGCCGCCCCCAGGTGAAGATGCAGAATAATAAACTTTTTTTTAAAACATATGTTTTGTGTTTATTTTAATATTTTCTTTACAGGAGGACTACAAGTGCCAGAGGGCCCTTAATGTACGGGCATGCAGGCACTTGTAGTTCTCCAAGTGCCGGCATGCTGGGACAGGCTTGCTGGAACCTGTAGGCTGCCTGTAAAGAACAGTATTAACATTAGAGATGAGCGCCTGAAATTTTTCGGGTTTTGTGTTTTGGTTTTGGGTTCGGTTCCGCGGCCGTGTTTTGGGTTCGAACGCGTTTTGGCAAAACCTCACCGAATTATTTTTGTCGGATTCGGGTGTGTTTTGGATTCGGTGTTTTTTTCCAAAAACACTAAAAAACAGCTTAAATCATAGAATTTGGGGGTCATTTTGATCCCAAAGTATTATTAACCTCAAAAACCATAATTTACACTCATTTTCAGTCTATTCTGAATACCTCACACCTCACAATATTATTTTTAGTCCTAAAATTTGCACCGAGGTCGCTGTGTGAGTAAGATAAGCGACCCTAGTGGCCGACACAAACACCGGGCCCATCTAGGAGTGGCACTGCAGTGTCACGCAGGATGTCCCTTCCAAAAAACCCTCCCCAAACAGCACATGACGCAAAGAAAAAAAGAGGCGCAATGAGGTAGCTGTGTGAGTAAGATTAGCGACCCTAGTGGCCGACACAAACACCGGGCCCATCTAGGAGTGGCACTGCAGTGTCACGCAGGATGGCCCTTCCAAAAAACCCTCCCCAAACAGCACATGACGCAAAGAAAAAAAGAGGCGCAATGAGGTAGCTGACTGTGTGAGTAAGATTAGCGACCCTAGTGGCCGACACAAACACCGGGCACATCTAGGAGTGGCACTGCAGTGTCACGCAGGATGTCCCTTCCAAAAAACCCTCCCCAAACAGCACATGACGCAAAGAAAAAAAGAGGCGCAATGAGGTAGCTGTGTGAGTAAGATTAGCGACCCTAGTGGCCGACACAAACACCGGGCACATCTAGGAGTGGCACTGCAGTGTCACGCAGGATGTCCCTTCCAAAAAACCCTCCCCAAACAGCACATGACGCAAAGAAAAAAAGAGGCGCAATGAGGTAGCTGTGTGAGTAAGATTAGCGACCCTAGTGGCCGACACAAACACCGGGCCTAAAAGGCACCTCAGGTAAACAATGGAGATGGATGGATTGGATACTAGTATACAATTATGGACGGACTGCCACGGTTAGGTGGTATAAAAAAACCACGGTTAGGTGGTATATAATACAATTATGGATGGACGGACTGCCTGCCGAGTGCCGACACAGAGGTAGCCACAGCCGTGAACTACCGCACTGTACACTGGTTGATAAAGAGATAGTAGTATACTCGTAACAACTAGTATGACGACGGTATAAAGAATGAAAAAAAAACCACGGTTAGGTGGTATATATTATAATACAATTATGGTTGGACGGACTGCCTGCCGAGTGCCGACACAGAGGTAGCCACAGCCGTGAACTACCGCACTGTACACTGGTTGATAAAGAGATAGTAGTATACTCGTAACAACTAGTATGACGACGGTATAAAGAATGAAAAAAAAACCACGGTTAGGTGGTATATATTATAATACAATTATGGTTGGACGGACTGCCTGCCGAGTGCCGACACAGAGGTAGCCACAGCCGTGAACTACCGCACTGTACACTGGTTGATAAAGAGATAGTAGTATACTCGTAACAACTAGTATGACGACGGTATAAAGAATGAAAAAAAAACCACGGTTAGGTGGTATATAATACAATTATGGTTGGACGGACTGCCTGCCGAGTGCCGACACAGAGGTAGCCACAGCCGTGAACTACCGCACTGTACACTGGTTGATAAAGAGATAGTAGTATACTCGTAACAACTAGTATGACGACGGTATAAAGAATGAAAAAAAAACCACGGTTAGGTGGTATATATTATAATACAATTATGGTTGGACGGACTGCCTGCCGAGTGCCGACACAGAGGTAGCCACAGCCGTGAACTACCGCACTGTACACTGGTTGATAAAGAGATAGTAGTATACTCGTAACAACTAGTATGACGACGGTATAAAGAATGAAAAAAAAACCACGGTTAGGTGGTATATATTATAATACAATTATGGATGGACGGACTGCCTGCCGAGTGCCGACACAGAGGTAGCCACAGCCGTGAACTACCGCACTGTACACTGGTTGATAAAGAGATAGTAGTATACTCGTAACAACTAGTATGACGACGGTATAAAGAATGAAAAAAAAACCACGGTTAGGTGGTATATAATACAATTATGGTTGGACGGACTGCCTGCCGAGTGCCGACACAGAGGTAGCCACAGCCGTGAACTACCGCACTGTACACTGGTTGATAAAGAGATAGTAGTATACTCGTAACAACTAGTATGACGACGGTATAAAGAATGAAAAAAAAACCACGGTTAGGTGGTATATATTATAATACAATTATGGATGGACGGACTGCCTGCCGAGTGCCGACACAGAGGTAGCCACAGCCGTGAACTACCGCACTGTACTGTGTCTGCTGCTAATATAGACTGGTTGATAAAGAGATAGTATACAATACTACTAATATACTGGTGGTCAGGCACTGGTCACCACTAGTCACACTGGCAGTGGCACTCCTGCAGCAAAAGTGTGCACTGTTTAATTTTAATATAATATTATTTATCATGTACTCCTGGCTCCTGCTATAACAACCTGCAGTGCTCCCCAGTCTCCCCCACAATTATAAGCTTTATATACAATACATTGATGTGCAGCACACTGGGCTGAGCAGTGCACACAGACTGAGTCACTGTGTGACTGTGTATCGTTTTTTTCAGGCAGAGAACGGATATATTAAATAAAACAAACAACTGCACTGTCTCTGGTGGTCACTGGTCACTGTGGTCGTCAGTCACTAAACTCTGTCTGCACTCTCTTCTAATCTACAGTATCACAGCAATCTCTCTCTCTCTCTCTCTTCTAAATCTAATCTAAATGGAGAGGACGCCAGCCACGTCCTCTCCCTATCAATCTCAATGCACGTGTGAAAATGGCGGCGACGCGCGGCTCCTTATATAGAATCCGAGTCTCGCGAGAATCCGACAGCGTCATGATGACGTTCGGGCGCGCTCGGGTTAACCGAGCAAGGCGGGAAGATCCGAGTCGCTCGGACCCGTGAAAAAAAAAGTGAAGTTCGTGCGGGTTCGGATTCAAAGAAACCGAACCCGCTCATCTCTAATTAACATAACATGAACCTTGCACCCACCTGGTTGTTGCTCAGGAGGGGGGACCCTTTCTGAGGAATTCCACCCCTGTGCTGTCCAGTTTGGGTGTTGTTAATGTGATGACAGAGTGACCCCACAGTGAGTGTCTCCCCTGCTACGGAATTATACCCCTGGTTGGTTTAGCCTGGTGCTGGCAGTGATTGCTATTATTAAGGGGAAACCAACTTTTTTTTTCATGGGAGGGGGGGGTGTTTTAATCATCTAGTGCCTTTCCAGTGATTGACCTCACCGCATGTAACTGGCGTGTGCATGTACGTGTGGTAGGGAACATAGATTGTAAGCTTCACTGGGGTAGGGACTAATGTGAATGGGCAAATATTCTCTGAAAAGCGCAGCAGATTATGTGTGTGCTATAAAAATAACTGGTAGTAAATAAATGATTGGTTGACACATTTACTCTCTCCACTTTTTCTGTTTCCTAGCTTTGATTAATCTCCCTCATAATATCTTTCCAATGTCTAATGTAGCATACCTTTTCACAGCAGAATCAACTTCCATTGAGCCAGAGTACACTGTATACAGTATATCCACTGATTATGTGAATATATCTGGCATTTAAAGTCTAAAGTAAGCTTATTGTAATGTAATTTACAACTACATAACTTACTGCAGATGTACAAAACATATAATAATAATAATAATAATAATAATAATAAGTTCACCAATATTTGGGATATATGAAAAGATTGTTTAATGGTGTCTTTCTATCGAACAATACCCAGCCTGCTGTCACCTCTTTTTCAGGATAACACTATAATCGAGGCCACTTTATGACACTAGAAAAACTTATTATTAAGTATTATTAACCTCAATAACATTCATTTCCAATTAATTTTGACCACCTCACAGCTCACAATTTTGTTCACCAACATAGGCCAAAGCCTGGCTGGCTAAACTAAGCAGCAGAGAAGCACCACAAACACACAGCAGTTCTTTCTGTTTAAAAATGTTTTACAAATTAGCAATGTATTAGCAATAACCAATATAACCAACTTGCAAGTACTATCAATAGAAAACAATCTAACACAGAAATTTCCCAAGAATTGTGTGTAGAATATCATTGCTCTAAAGTAGTTAACAAACAGCAAAGAAAAAAAAAAAACAGAAACCATGCGTAATATAGCAATAGCAGACATTGATGCCACCTGCACAAGTGCACATGTCTATTCTCAATGCCCAGTCTGTACTTCCCTCCTGGGGCTCTGGGTCACTAATGACTGGCACTCTGGGCCCATGTAAAGCCCTGATCAATCAGCCTTTTTGTTCAGCAGCTCCCCAAAATCTCCCCAATCACAAAAAACAGCATTCCGTACCTGCGTAGTACAGTGCAGAATACTTCGGGCACACAGTTAAATACTGAACAGGTTAAAGGGTAGGTCAGATACAGTGTAGGTGGAATTCATTGTGGGTTGTATATAGCGGGTCACATATAGTGCGCATCCGATACAGTGTGGTTTGGATACAGTGCAGTTTACAGTGTTGGTCAGATTATTATTATTGTTAATAATAATAATAATAATAATAATAATATTATTATTATCCTTTATTTGTATGGTGCCACAATGGATCTGCAGTGCCCATTACACAGTACATAATCAAATGAGCAAACAAGAAAACAGCACTTACAGTTCAAGACAATATAGGACAGGTATAGGAAACCAGGGGTTAGGTGCCATCAAAGGGAGTATGGAGTATAAGTGTAAGTAAGAAATGGAAAGACATATGAGGAAAGAAGGCCCTGCTCTTCCGAGCTTACAATCTAAAAGGTGAAGGGCTGACAAACCAGGGTGACACAGAAGGGGTAGACAGTGAGCATAGACAAGAGGGTTAGGAGGAGAGTTGGTTGGGTTTGGTGAAGAAGTGGGTCTTGATAGCCCGTTTGAAGTTTTGTAGAAAGGTGGAGAGCTGGATGGGGGAGAGGTAGAGAATTCCAGAGATAGGGAGCAGCACATGCAAAATCTTGTAGGTAAAAAGCATAAATACTACCTTAATACAAAGTATTGAAGAAAAAACTGAAGCCCTTTGGTTGACCATAGAAACAGAGGAGAAGTCTATTATTCGTATTGGCGTGATATACAGACCACCATGGCAGGAAGAGGAACTGGACAAGAACCTATTGCAGGACATAACTAAAATGGCATTAAAAGGAGAGGTAATAATCATGGGAGACTTTAATCTTCCTGATGTAAACTGGGAGGTGTCTGTTGCTAGTTCCACTAGAAGTATGGACATTTTAAATTCCCTTCAGGGAGCATCCCTCCACCAATTGGTGAGGGGGCCCATTCGGAAAGACACAATATTAGACCTTACAAATGGAGTATATCGGAAGTAAAAAGTGGGTGAAAACCTGGGATCCAGTGATCATCAAGCAGTATGGTTCAGCATAAAGACAGAGACTGACTCACCCCATACAAAAACAAAGGTGTTGGAATTTAGCTAGGCTGATTTTGCAGGGATGGGAAAATGTGTAAGCGATTCTTTGGCAGAGTCGAGGAACTTGGAAGCATTGTAGGAGAGTTGGGAAACATTAAAAAGTGCATTATAAAAGGCAACAGACCTTTGTATCAAAAGTGTTAGGAAAAACACAAGG